>NC_091485.1:33641994-33959046 GCF_947461875.1 Haliaeetus albicilla | reverse complement strand
GGCCTCGTAACTCCAAAATGCCCTCTGCATAAACATGACCCTGATTAAGATCATTGTGGTGCCATTAACTTCCAGCCAAGTTATTCCTATTTACACCCGAATTGATGTAAAGGGAACTGGTTCTCACTGGAATAGCTGTGCCCAAATTGTCATTTATGCATGAGTTCACCTTTGTTTATATTTCTAAATTACTGATAAACCTCACTGCTAGCAAGTGAGCTTATCCTAAATATTATCAGTTTTATTTTTCCATGATCCCCAGAAGTCTTAGTTTGGTCCTCAGAAGTCTTCACTATTTTCAGTTCATTTCAGCATCTCTCTGCAGCTTGGCACTCGGCTCTCTCTGTCTACCCTGGGCAGAGAGACGCAGGGCTGACTGCCCAGCTGACCTGGGCAGAAAGGTCGTCTACGAGCTTGCACTTACCACTTCAAAGTGAAGATATGGGTGTCGTGGTTTTATCCCACCAGCAGCTTAGCACCACGCAGCCACTCACTCACTTGCCCCCCACCCAGTGGGATGGGGGAGACAATCAGGAAAAAGAAGTAAAACTAGTGGGTTGAGTAAAAACGGTTTCACAGAACAGAAAAGAAGAAACTAATGATAATGATAACACTAATAAAATGACAATAGTAATAGTAAAAGGATTGGAATATGCAAGTGACACACAATGCAATTGCTCACCACCCACCGACTGGCGCCCAGTTAGTCCCCAAGTGGTGATCCCCCCCACCCCCGCTCCCCCCTGTTTATATACTAAATGTGACATCACATGGTATGGAATACCCCTTTGTCCAGTTTGAGTCCTGGCTGTGTCCTCTCCCAGCTTCTTGTGCCCCTCCAGCCTTCCTGCTGGCTGGGCATGAGAAGCTGAAAAATCCTTGTCTTCAGACTAAACACTACTTAGCAACAACTGAAAACATCAGTGTGTTATCAACATTCTTCTCATACTGAACTCAAAAACATAGCACTGTACCAGCTACTAGGAAGACAATTAACTCTGTCCCAGCTGAAACCAGGACAAGGGGCTAGAGGAAAAGGACCTCATAGTAGCTCTCTATGATGTTTCCCATCATGTAGACTGGGAACAGAGAGGATCAGCAATACTCCCTCAGTGCTGCACAGTAGGCTGACAAAATGTTAATTTATTTGTGACATTCACTTCTAAGCTTATTTAGTATGGATATTTTAAAAAATAACAATACGCTAACTCAAAAAAATTAGTTTTTCATGGGGGAAAATATGATCTATTGTAAGCATGCAAGAAGATCATGCCATATACTTTTGGCTATAATGTTAAGCTAGAGCCTAGAAGACCAACAGTTGTCCACTGTAGTAGACTGTCGTGGTTTAACCCCAGCCAGCAACTAAGCACCACGCAGCCGCTCACTCACTTCCCCCCCATCCAGTGGGATGGGGGAGAAAATCAGGAAAAGAAGTAAAACTCCTGGGTTGAGATAAGAACGATTTAATAGAACAGAAAAGAAGAGACTAATAATGATAATGATAACACTAATAAAATGATAACAGTAGTAATAAAAGGATTGAAATGTACAAATGATGCGCAGGGCAATTGCTCACCACCCACCGACCGACACCCAGCCAGTCCCCGAGCTGCAATTCCCTGCCCCCCCCTTCCCAGTTCCTAAACTAGATGGGACGTCACATGGTATGGAATACACTGTTGGCCAGTTTGGGTCAGGTGCCCTGGCTGGGCATGAGAAGCTGAAAAATCCTTGACTCTAGTCTAAACACTACTGAGCAACAACTGAAAACATCAGTGTTATCAACATTCTTCACATACTGAACTCAAAACATAGCACTGTACCAGCTACTAGGAAGACAGCTAACTACATCCCAGCTGAAACCAGGACATAGACCTATTCATTTCTCAGGTAATTTACATTTTTGTTAATGCTAGATCTGGCATGGCTATAAATAGCTTGATTAAGTTAGAATTAAGTCCAATATGACCCTGTCTAACTGAGATATTTATATACTAAAGCATGGGGAGGCTGTTGTGAAATGCCAGTTAGTTTAGATTTAAACTTTCTGTGGAAAAGGATTTTTCTCACTGACACTTCTTACTTTTTGAGCGATGAAATTGTTATCGTATTTGATCTCAGATTTTTAAAAATGAAATGAAGTTGTGAAGCAAATGGCTTTTTATTACGAAATATAGGCCTTAGTTCACCTTTCTTAGCTGTATATATTTAAATATTACTTTTCTAATCTAAACTGCACTTCTAGGCTCCTTCAGTAACCAGCAGAGTAGATCTTCAGGGAGTAATCTATCCTATCCTACAACCAGTGTCTGAGAACAGTGGGAAAAATCACCATCTCAAGCATGTGTTTCTGAAAGCAATCTATCTTTTATGTGGTTAAAAATAAATGAGCTGAGTCTCACTCGCTATTTCTAACATATAGAAAAAAAACCCAAAGCCTCCCACAGAAACATCTTCAACCAAACCCAAGATGAAACATTTTATTTAAAAAATTTCAAAGGTAAATAAAACCTGAGTGGAAATATTTTAAGGGATCTAAATAGCGTAGATGATTTAATCAATTTTAATGAGTTTTGATAGATTTACCAGGATCAAAGAGTTTCTTTTTAACATGAGACAAGAAATTCTTTCACATCACAGCT
This sequence comes from Haliaeetus albicilla, assembly GCF_947461875.1. Lineage (NCBI taxonomy): Eukaryota > Metazoa > Chordata > Aves > Accipitriformes > Accipitridae > Haliaeetus > Haliaeetus albicilla. The sequence goes on along the minus strand of NC_091485.1, from coordinate 33,956,401 downwards.
ATGCCTGCACTAGCAGATATTGTGGCTCAGTATGAGCAGATTTATAGAGTGAAACAGCTGGTCCTGAGAACCCAGTGTTCACAACATACGTCTTTCAGGGGGATTTCCCTTGGTTTTGCCCTGGGGTGCTCGGCTGTGGCCTCTGTGCCTGTTAGCAGTGAAGCACAGGGGAGATTTTCTTCTGGAGTCATCTGGCAGGTTGGTTGCCAGATGCATCTTTGCAAGCCTGAGAGCAATGTGATGTCTCCGTGAGATGAAGCAGAGGTGTGACAACAGTGATACTAGCTTAGAAAGCACACTCCTTTCAGGAACTGAAATGCAGTGTAGTCATATCGGCAATGTTTTCCTTATCTAGGTCTAGATACTCTCTGATTAGCTCTGGGCATATCCTACAGTCTTGGCTATATGGGGACCTTAAGGCAACGCAGTTGTGTGCCTTCAGTTAACCCTGTTGGATCTAGGTATCTTGATTGCTTTTTTCTAGACAGCGTTGATGAAAAGACCAAAATCACAAGAAATATGACAGGTTTGAGCAGCAGAGAAGGGCTGTGCCAGGCCTGTGGAAGTCCTTTTAAAGATGTCAGCACCATCAGGTATCCCCCCCCCCAAAAAAAACCCATATCAAAATCTGCCTTTAAAAAAAAAAAATATATATATATATATATAAATCTCTGAAGTCACCCAAAGTAAAGTGCAATTCATTAGACCTCCGGGTCCATCTCACATTTCTATGGTAAAGGTGAGTCAGAAAATTATTAGTTTTAAGAAACAACAGGTTGATGGGTATTCTTCTGGGATATAAAACCTCATGCAATGATTAGCAGAGAATGGGTTCTGGAAAGCTATCAGATTTTTATTTTGAGAAAAGAGATTTGTTTTGACCTGGAGTCTGAGGTGTGAGGTTGAGGGAGCTGTTAAATTCCATTTCTAACTCCAGTAGTTAGTTCTGCTATGCAGTCTTGTTTTCACCAAATCTGTGTTTACCCCTGACTGAATTCAATGGGAGTTTCTCAGTGCATGAGAGACCCCCTCAATCCATCTGTTACTCAGTTTCTCCATCTGCAGAGCTGAAATAAAAACTCTTTGAGATTCTGGGTCTTGTTTTAAAATATCTGAATGCTCTGAAATTGGCAAGCTTTCCTTCCTTCTTTGCTGTGAATTTCCCAAATGTAGGAGGTAAACTAATTCAGCAAATTAGGCAACTACATTTTGAGAGAATTTGGAAAAAGCTTTGCTCCATATAAGAACCAGGATGTCTGTGTGTTTGGTATTCAGCCATCTGTCATGTCTCTTGGCTGTCAAATTCTCAAAGATCCTTATGATGTTCAGTCGATTTGTTGATTTCTCATGTCTCACCATATTGCGTTATGACTATGGTAGGATTTGGGGGTGTGGGCTTCTTTTTGTAAAAGATTACTTTTACTGATTTTTAGCAGCATTATTGCATTAATTCAATTTAACTCAAATTAATTCAATTTCTACCTTACTTTGCCATAATTTACTTGCTTCTATTTAATTTTTATCATCAGCCTTCAGAGAAACATGAATTTGCAAGCACAGATTTGTTCTTTTTCATCTTTCCTAGCCTTTCTCCTGCTGAGTAAAGTTTCTGAAATTTTTTAAATTATTTATGCATTGTAGCTTACTTTGTATAGTGGGATTTTAACTTTCTGTAATAGTAAAATATTAATTTCCTCAGGAAGAGCTTTAACAACTGACTGAACAACACATGAAAGAGTTTATTTCAAAACTCTTTAAAATCAATGGGAGTCTTCCCATGGGCTTAGTGGGTTTTACATCAGACTCCTTGTTGATCATCTTTTCCAAATACATCTTGATTTTCCAAGCACATCTCTGGTATAAAAATGTAAACATAGCAGCTGGTTGGGCAATCCTGTTTATCTGCATTTATAGACATACGTGCACATTTTTCCAGTATAATCTAAAATGCTCTGTCATCAAATACAGAAGCAGGCTTGATCCTTCCTCCAGCTAAAAATAGCTGTAAAACAGAAGCACAATGGTGAGGTGGAAGAACAAGGTGGTGAAACAAGAAGTATACTACTGACTTTCTAAAAACAAGCAGTGCACAAGGCACCCAAGACCCTCCTGAAGTGGGACAACAAGGAACTCTTTCCTTTACATCACAGGAGAAACTCTTCCAGAGTGACTTCATCAGTGGAGAGAATGCAGGGCTTGTGTAAAGGCTTGTGGATGAGTGCAGGCATGCTTTGCATGCAAAATGGAGCAGAAGCATAAAAGAGCAGTGTATGAAAATTATAAAAAGGCTTGCCAAAGACAGGAGCAAGGTAAATAGGCAGGAACATGGCAAAAAAATTGATATGGGTAATTGGAAGCTATTGTGACTCAATGTACAGGTTCATGTCTTTTTATAGTCTCCACTCTGATTTTTTTTAATATTGTTAAGACTGTAACATTTCATTAAAGGCCTGCAGCCACTGTGTGTATGTATTACTGTTAGTTATTTGTAGTATGGTGTGATTTCTTCTTGCTTGGTTGTTAAAATCATCAGAAGACTATAGATTATATAGGATTTGTTGAAAGCTGTGGATCTGCAATAAGAAATAGGAATCTCTTCACTGCTTTCTAAGGGAAACATATCTTAAAAGTCCAAGTGCAAAAGCTTTTTTGGTATTTCAATTCTGGAAGGCCTTTTGGAAAAGTGAAGTGAGTTTCTGCTTAAAGCTCTGTGAGAGTCATTATTTGCTTCTGTGGACTTTGAACACGGCAACTCAGAGTCAGGGATTTTCAGGAGTTACATTCAGTTGTGAAAATGCAGAACTGGCTCTGGGGCAGACCAAGTGCTGCGCTGGAGAGGCTGCTGCAGACTGTCGTCTGGGGTTGGGGGCATTCCAGGTTTTGCTCACATTCCATGAAAAAGTGTAAGTGGATTAGTGTATTGTCAGTGTTATGCAAACCCATTATGAAGACAATTCTGTGGAAAAAATTAGAAAAACGAGCCCTCTGCTCTGAGTCTAGTACACTGTGTTCTCAACAGTGTTAAAAGCTTGCAGTCATTCTCAAATGCTGTTCTTTCTTCGAGGCTGGAACAGAAGATGACGGTCTTAAACAATTGACCATTATATTTTTTCTCAGATGAATACGTGGCCAGGCTGAATTGAGAGGTGTGGAAAAAATAGAGTTAAAAATCTAAAAACATATGAAGGCAGCTGTTAGTGGATGAAGACATTGGTCCTAAAGAGGTACATAATCCCATTTCTGTGTGCATTTATATCCATTCCCTGCTCTCTGTGAGATCTAATGTTTGATATTCTAAGTTAAAAGAAAAACACTATGTGGTCAATGCTCATTAGGGCTTCTTCATTAAGCTGCATTCTAGATTTAAGTCATTCAGCAACTGCAATAGCATGACAGCCTCCCTCACCAAGCTTAAATTATGGTTCAGCTGGTAAAACTAACTTTGGGAAAGGCTTAGAACATATTTACCAACTCTTTTTAGGAGAAGAACCTTTAAATAGAGTCCCTGCATGATCCCTTAGTTCATTCTTAAGAGAAGACAGCACAGACCCCTGAGCTACCACATATAATTTATAGCCTAATTGAGGTTGGTTTTTTTCATATGTCATCTCCTGGGCTTCTAAAAGGGGACTTGGGCATTGCAAGGCTGATCTTCGCTCCTATTATTCTTAGGTACTTACCTTGCACAGTGAAATCTTAAGTCCTGTGGAGGGTACTTATACATTATCTGGTGTATGGAAAGTAGAGTAGGGAAAACCAGCCACAAGAAAACCCTTTGATGTTGGGAATAAGTTTAAAGTCCTTCCTATATAGAGCTCAAGTATCTGAACCTGGGCTCCGTGAAGTTGTATCCTCCTTTGGTAAACTTTCTCTTAGATGGAGGTCCAAAAAAAAAAAGCATCAATTCACTTTAGGAGACTTGAAGTATTTCATCCCCCTTCTACCCAGAATGTAGGATTCCCTGTTTTATGTTTTGCCATTGCCTGAGGGGTCTGAAACAGCTCTCAACTTTCAAGTTCATGCAATAAACAGTAAACTATACACTGGGGATGCTTTAGGTATGTTTTTACTCTAAGGACTGCATATTAGCTAATGATTGAGTAATACAAGGACCGAAACAGACTTAAAGTATGGGTGGAAAATGGGGTTTGCCCTTTCCCAAGAGAGCTGCCTAATCACTAATAATAGTCACATTACCTTTCTTTTATTCTTACTGGCCCTTTCTGACTGAATCTTTAAAAGACAATAGTTTTAGTTTTGTTGGGGTGGAGAACAGTCCAGCTGTGTCTTTGAGGTCTCAGATCAGAAGGCTATTGAAGAAAAATTGTGGGAAAAGAGTGCTATTCTGTGTGAAAACAGGTATTTCCACTCTCTTTGAAGACAACAGTCACGACCTCTTTTTGAGATGAACTTCTGAGCTTGTCTGGTAAATTGGACCCTTTACAGTAGAAGGCCCAGTTGAAGGCATGAAGTAGCTGCTGTGCAGCAAAAACTGGAAACCTTCTGGATATGCCCATAAGCAGAGCTTACATATTTAAGCAACCGACCTAGTGAAAATACAGGTGCTTATGAGTCAAGGCAGAAGCTCTGAGGATCACGCTGGTTCATACTTTAGCGTCTAAATTATGTCTACATTAATTATTGAAATCCTTCTGTAAATCTTAGAGCTCATCTACTATGCAAAGCCTGATAAAGTAAAGTGATATAAACACTAATAAATTCAAGATACAGCTTTTCTCTTGGTGATTTTTCTCTCCTCGAACCAGATGTCTTACCTCACAGAATTTGTGGGAACTTCATGCTTTTGAGAAGCCAACTCTTCTGTCATATTTGATTGACATTTGATCACCAGGTTTAAAAGCCACTAGGAAGGAATGACATTCAGAGGCACATGTACATACACAAAGATTTCATACCTTTTCCTGAGACATACTGGCCCGTCTTGTAACAAATGAATCATGGCACACCATTGAATTTTGCAAAGTTACCAAAAGTCTTTCAACAGCAAGTGCAAAGCTTAGCATAGGAAGCATTCATGAATATGGAAGGTGCTATGTAGAAGACGTACATGACCATTAAATGTAGGTTTCTTCAGATCTGGAGTTTTTGTTACAAAAAAAGACGAAGTTCTTTTGGCTAAATACACTTGAAGTCTTGCTTCTAGCTGAGTTACTCAGTGACTAGTTGTGTTAATTATCGCATTTAAGACTGTCTGGGCTCCACATAAAATAGGGTAATTGGCAGCTAATGAAGGGGAGAAGACAGTAAAATAAGAGTCTACAGTCTAAGAATAATGGAGGACTGAAATGAGCAACATATGACAGTAATGAAAAGAGTAATGTTCCTTTCCTAAAACAGACACAAAAGAGTGACTTCAGATTTAGCAGAAATTATTTCAGCTGCATTCTGAACTTGGCTTCCTATCTTTTGTTTGGAAAATGTCTTCATATAAGAATAGATGTGATAGTAATGAGAAACGTTCCAGGCAGGAAGAAATCATTGCTTGTACATTAATGAACAGACAAAATTACAGTTAATAACTAAAAATATGAGCCTCTTGAATTCCTGATTGGATTTTGAGTATTGGCAAGATGGCCTGTGAATAGGAAGAAGAAGAGAGAAAAAAATCCCATATTTTAAATACTCAGTAACATATGTAAGGAAAAGTCAGTATATTTCTGTGATTAGCTTGTAAAACCAGACACAATTGTTTCCTTCACACTAACAGATTGGACCTCAAATAAGCAATTTGGGGAAGCTGATTCTTTGCAGAATGTGAAGCTGGAAACAAGGGAAATGAAGCAAAATGTGAAATCTGATTTCTCCCCTTAGTAGACAGGTCTCTTGGCTTCTGAATATCTTCTGCCACATTTCAGCTGGAGCAATTACTTTTTTTTGAGAAAGCCATTTTCCAAAGTGGTATATTCAGTAATAATAGACTTACACAAGCTCTGATCTATACATTGTTGTTTTTTTTTTTTTAAAAAAATCTTTCTCTATTTCTTACTAAATTTTTGTGAAAGGTTATCTCTGCTAAGAATGGTAGAAAGGAGAGGATCAAATAAATAGATCCTGGCATGCTTGGTATAGAAATGCAGAGTGTCACAGTTAAATAACAACAACACTCAATTTCTGATGTATTTCACAAAAAATCATCACCTTGCAAGTTTCCAAGCTTTGGACTCACTCAAAAAGCAGTTGCATTTCTGCTACGATTACTCACTGTAACTATAAATTTATATAGATAACTCCAGTTGAAATGGGTTATTTGTCTGTAACTATTTAACAATTTACATAGAGCAAAGACAGAACATGATAAGCAAGAGCTTTTTCAAAGCTGTTAACAAATTAGACTGCCATTTTCCAACAAGTCAGTAGAGAAGTGCATGACAAAGAGGGATTAGAATAATTTTCTTTTGATAATTGGATCTTGAAACAGATTATTAGTCTGTTCCCCAAAACTTATCTACAATAATTTTAACGATTGTTTCAGTCGTCATATACTGTTGCGATTGGTACTTAACACATTCTCCCCTAAAGATTACGCTATCCCAAACAGAAATGCTTTGAGGTAGAGGAATTGTCCAAGCAACACAGTAGCGAACAATACCCATTCCAGTTTGTCATAATTTTTTATATACCCTTGCATTATATGGGCTCTATTATGCAGTCTGGTTGGCTCCAAGGTCCTTTCCTTCCTCAAAATGCGTTAATGAGAGAGCTGCAGAGACTGTAGCTGCTCTAAGAACATGGGATCGTGTGGGCACCAACATAATTATGTTCTACATGTGATGACGGGAATGAACGTGGCAGGTCCCTAGAAGCAAGTCCCAGCTCCTTTGGGCAGTAAAGGCATTAATAGGTTTGCTAAACTATTGTTTTTGGTTTTTAAGTTTATCCAATCCAAAACCCTCTATGTACAAAGGTTTGCCTCTTAAATTTTCACAGAGAAACAAAACTTGCTTTATGGCTATATTTCTATTTTTATTTTTATCCGCTTCACAGTTTAATACCATCATGAATGAAAGACAGTGTTTATGTTAGGGTATTCTTGATATGCTGAGAGCAACCACAGCTGGCTGTCCGTCTCTCTTGGGGTAGGTGTGAGGAGCAGACTATCAGGATCACAACAGTTCCAGGAGACTGCTGTAAAGAAAAGAAGGGGCTGAGGGGTGGTGGAAGCCCGGAAGCAGCTTTGTGGCTCAGTATTGATCCCACAGGTTTTGTCACTGCCATTTCTGTCCTCCTACTTGGAGCTGTTCAGACCTACCCACACACTGTCGGCTACAATTAAATATATATATCAGGGATGACAAACAGACAGGATTTATCACACTATGTGAGAAACAGATTTTGTGTATTCTCTTCAAGAGACTGAATTACTGGAGGGACAATAAGCCATTTAATACTGTAGTCTGATGTAAATAAATAAAAACTCTTTTGCAGAGTAATAAAGATGGGGGCTAACTTTACACCAGTGAATGTCGCAACCTCTGATAAACTGGGTCCTGACATGTAGGGTGTCGCAGATCAGGAATGAAAAACTGAATTTCTGATGTATTTCATAAATATTGTGATTATCCAAGTTTTCAGGCTTAGGCCTGCCTCCAGATGCAGTTGAGTGTCTGCTGAGCAGCTGAGGATGTTGGAAGTTGCAGGATTTTGTCACTTTGAGACACCAAGCCTGGTAAGAAAAATCAATGACATCCTTTTCATTTAATACCATCTTGGTGAAATTGTGTTAAAAAAACAAATTTAGACTCCCTTATTTCAAAAGTCATATTGAATATAACAAAAAAAGCAGTCCAGATAGATAGAAGTTGTGTCTATAACCTCCCTGCTTTTGGAGTGAGATATTTAAAGGAGGCTCTTAAACTCCGAAGGAACCAAACAATTAACTATTACTGTGAGATAAATTAATAGTTTAGGCCCAAGACCAAAATCTACTGTGTTTTATTGTCTGAAGTAATCCCAAATCTGATGCAGAAGCAGAGACAAGCCTTTTTTAAACTGATTCAAAGGTATCAAGCTCTTGGACCTTGTTTCTGGAATGAGACTGGAAGAATAATCTTGCCATGTAGCAGAAAAATATGGCCAAGAAAAAGTCCTGCCTGCTGCAAACTATCTGCAGCAAAAAGATGTGGAGGATAAGCTACTTCCTTTCACTTATTATTTATTGAATAACAAGAATAAAAAAAATTCCTGAAAATATCTAGAGTTAGAAATGAACTGAGTGAATTTTAGAAATTACATTTAATAGAAATGGTTATATATCATCAATTTCTGTAATGAAAAACTATATAGCATTCACTTGGAAGGATGAACTTTGCACAGAAAGTTATCCTAGCAATTTGAAGAGATGTAGTTGATATTGTATTCTACCAAATGCTTTAAATGAGAGAAAAAAATATCTTTCCCACAGATGTTCTATGTTTTTCTTCTGGCAAAGAAATCCTGCAATGAGAAAGCTTAACATTGCATACCTTCTACTTCCAATGATTTAAAGAGGCTGTCTCAGAAGCATTTTTTCCTGTGGATTATAATTGTCCTGAAGTTTATCCAATCCAAGAGCTAACGGACCTCAATTTGTAGATTAAAACCCATTTCAAAGTTAAAGCTATGGCGACATGGAGTAGGAACAGGAGAATAGGACAATCTTGCGAAAGCCAGGTGTGAGGTACCCACAAAAGCTCTTATTCTCTTTGAGGACAAACACTGTGTCAGTTTTAGGGGGTTTTTTGGTGATGATCATACACCACAGAATAAGTTGTTGCAGTCTGATTGACACGTGATTAAACCAAAAGTCACTCTGAGTAGGCCTGGACTTAATGGGAAAAAATTGCTTATGTGTGTAATGGAGAAAATGATACCTATGGATATGGCCTGTCTTGTCATTTTTCTTGCTGTCCTTTAAGTTGGTGATGTTAGTAAAGTGGGAAGGGTCTGCTATTGTTGTTTATATTGGTAACACAATTTTATTTGCTCTAATTAGATCTCCATTCATGAGCTCATCTCATCCACAGAACAGGAAGGACCCGATGTTTTTAGAATCTGAGGTATTGCAAATGTACTGAAATAAAAACAGTAAATCTGCCTTGGCCTTTGGCAAAGTGATTTTTTTTTCCCTTGTTATTTATGTGCTTTTTAAAAGAGAGCAGGGATTTATAAGATGTTCCTGAAGATACCAGAAAAAGAAATTAATTGAGTGAATTTTAAACACTACTTTTCTAAAATGTAAAGTGCTCATAAGGTAAAAAGACATGACAGAAGAAAAGAGAAACAAAACAGAAGCACAAAGAGATGAAATGGTTGCCCTAAAAGCTGTGGAAAACCCCAACAAACCAAACCTAAAATTCTTAGGTAGTGTTGTCAGAAGAAAAGTAATTTTGGTCATCAGAAGAGGAATGTCTTGATATGTTGTACAGATATAAAATTAAATGCTGCTAAAATGAAAAAAAAAACCAAAACCCAAAACAACTGAGACAACATAACATGATGTTGAGATACCTTTTTATTGAAATATGAAAACTGAAGGAAAATACTTGGAAGATAATCCTTAATTCTCTGCATGGGAAATGATTAAAGGAATTCTGGTAGTGAAGGGGCTACTCAATGGGTCATAAAATTATTAGGAAAACTATTAAAAGCTGTTAAAAAAATCTAACAGTTTATGTTTTATATCAGTTGAAAATCTTTCAGTTTTCTTCCTCCTTTGTATTCTGTTATTAAGTAGAAATTCTTAATTTTCTTGCATTCCAGTGTAAAGCCTGTTGTACACTGCTAATTAACTTTGAATGAAAAAAACCTCATCTGTAGAAACATCCTTAATATTTAATTATTTAAGAACAGATCTTTTGTGAATTGAACATCTTATTTGCTAATACTGGGATAGCATTAAATGACATGAAACTGATATGGCTTTCCACCTCAAAATCTAGTAGTTTCTTGTGCCTGGAAGGGGTCAGCATGTTCTGTCAAATGATCTTCTACAACTGCAGAAAAAAAAATGTTTTGCTGAAGTTCAAGAGATCTTGTAAGGATCACATGACATTACTGCTAAAGGCAGAGGAACCACATGCTTTAGATCCACTTCCATTAACTCTCAGTCCGTCCTACTTCTCACTTATTTTAGAAAAAACTTCAACTGCTACTGTGTTTTAAACCTGGCTGACTTGTTTCCCATCAGGAATTCATCTTCCTTGCTCTCCTTCTCCTATCTTTTTCTCAAGCCTTTTTGACTTCCACTGGTTTCTCTCTTACAAGGTGGATGGTTTACTTGACATTAATAGTAAGGTCTAATCTTCCAAGAGGAACACCTCCTCCTTAATATAGTCTTTCTCTTTTCCCTTTGGGACCTCCACTTCCTAAGGGTGTTTGGGCATTCCTTCTCTTCTAACTACTGCTCTCCATGTTTCAGGAAAAGAAGAAGAGTTGCTACTGCTATGGGTAATTAAAGATTGCCATTGTCTAATCCCTTCCCATGCTGTAATCCCAGATCCTTAGCCCAAACTGCTGGGTAGGGATTGAAGGAATATAAGTATATTGCAGATCTGTTGAACAAGCAAATCCTTTTATATTTTGTTCAAATGCAGAGAGAACCTCCATGCCCATCTGTAATGGGCAGTAATTTTTAGGTGTATATTCCTCTGATTTGGAATAGTACTTCCATTTTTTAAAAGCTTAAGAAGTTTTCTGCTACATTTTTATTGCAAGGGCAACTGAGATAGCCTGCAACTAATACAGATGATATAGGTGACAGATTTACTTAATATTGCTGATATAAAAATCCATTCAGCAGTTTCAGGATCGTAGTTTATTAACCTTGCTTTCGGCATGCTGAGATGGGACAGTGCAATATGTCATTCATTTCAAATGAAGCAAGTTGAATCCATAATTGGTTGAAGTCTGGAAAACTATTGCTTATCAGAAAGAAGGTATTTTTTTGTGAGGGATTGTTTATGATTGTATCACTTATAAGGAGTTCAGAAATAATTATTTAAAACTACATTATTAGACCACATATATCTTTAGTGTGATTTTGCTATACCACCTGAAACACATTTGGCTATAATGTTCAATATTTCAATATAACTGCAGAAAAAGATTAGTTGTACACAGTTTTAAAATAAATACTTGTAAAGAAATATTTTGCTAAGTTTCTGTGTAGTCTTCTAAATGAGACACAAGTTAGGAGTCTAGGTGGTTTGCATTGAGGTAGTCTGAATCACCTTTGGAGCCTTATTGACCATATTAGTTCAAGTATTGAAATTAGTTTGTCTGAAGTCTCCTCCCTCCTTCTACTTATTTTCCTTTTCCTGCTATTGCCTAATAACACCTTTATCTTCCTTAAGCCATTGCTCTTTCCCCTTACCCTTAGAATAATTCACCTATTTTACCAAAGCTTCTTTCTTTATAACCTTTTTCAATAAAAGCAGGTAAAGACTAAAGAGATGAAATCTTTTTAATGCACAGCTTTTAATATTCAATGAGTTTGCTGAAGGGCAAGCTGTTCTAGCCTCTTAGGCTAATACTGCAGAAACACATTGTGGGCAGCAAGAAGACTAAAAGAATGCAATGTTTAAAACCAATTAGTAAACCACAAATTTTATCAGCATCTGTCAAACAGCTATTCCCTTTTTGACACCTTTGGAGGTAGTAGTTGTTTTCAGACAAGATGATAACTGTTTGAGGAGATATATATTAATGTCTGCTGGGAGTGTTGATACCTACCCGATTTCAGGCTGTCTGCAACAAAGTCTTCCTCCCAAGCTAAGAACAAAGAAAATGAATAAGTTTTTCTGCTCAGGATATTTATTTTAAGACAAAAGATGAACAGGGCATGATAGTGTAAAAATAAGCTTAGTCTGTGCTATTTGTGTAAAAAAGACACACTGTTAAAAAGAAAAAGAAAAAAAAGCATTTAAGTAGCAAATACCAAAAAAATTATGGCATTTTTTTGTCAGAAGATGAAGGAAAAAATAAAAAATGCAGTGAACAGAAGGTAGCAATAAATACTCAAGATTAAAAGTGTCATAGAAGAGCAGCTGCCGTTTGTTGGAAGTTCATATAGGTGGTATTGGTTAAGATCAGCAGTACTGAACTATAGTAACTCATGCCTGGATCTATGGGAGATATTATGGACCTAATTCTCATTGAAATTCAGTTGGAGATGGATGTGTAACATTCATGTTCTCTTTTTTAAAACAAATTTTTTCAGTCTTGGTAACAAAAGTGGTGGAATTTTTTTTTCATCTTGTGAAAACAATCTAGTGGTCAAGAAAAGAACCAGCTACCATTAAAATAAGCTTTTAGAAAGAGATTGTAAATAGGGACTTCTATGGGCTATGAGAACTTACCCCAGCTGTGGAAATACTGCTTCTATTAACTTTGAGTGATTATCATCACTGTGCAAAACACAGCAATCCAGAATGACTGGGATTTCTAAAGATTGTGCTCTCTTTTCCTCTTAAAGCTCTACTGAGGAAATGTTTTAAAATTGGGGAGAAATAGGGCTTACAGAAAGGACAGGACATGAAATTGAATCACGTCAGGTAAGCCTTAAGAGAAACAGTATTCTTTAAGTGAGAATGAGATATTTTGTTATGATTAATATTAAGACGAGCAACTTCCACGGTTTATGTGAAATAGTCTTTTCTGAGGGCAAAAAAGGAATACTGACACAAGGAAATGTCCAGTCTCTAGGCTTTACAAACATATCTCAAACTAGAGATATCTGGTTTATCTAACCAAGCCAATCTCAAACTAGTAACCCAAAATAAATAACTAGCATAATGATACACACAATCTGTGTGTATTAGTGGAATCAGCACATCTGGCTGATGCAGTAACTGAGCTGCATGGGTAAGTCCAATTGCTTTAAATCAAAACAAACCCAAAAGCTTTGTCAGGAGCAACTTTTGATCCCCATATTGAGGGCCTTGCTCCAGCTGGTCATTGTTTAGGTGCAAAATTCTCACGTAACCTGCATGAATGGAGGTGTTTATTTGTAGTCACTGAGCTCCACCTTATGACGTAAGAAAATATCTCAAAGGCACTGGGCTTTTGATGTGTCTGACCACTAAAAGTGCAGGGAGAAGATCTCTTTAAGAGAGGGAAATGCTTGTCCTTAATCACTGTAAACACATAGCTCCCCAGTATTTTAAATATATACTGAAGTAAAATGAAATTTTGGGGACTCAGCTTGTTATTGTTCTCTTTAAGAGGTTTGAAATAATACATGTTTTTGGAACAAAAATAATAAAAAAAAAATTCTTTAATGATTAAACCTGTGAGCCAAGATAAAACCCTTCATAGGCCAAATGTTCCTTCATAGGCCAAATTCAGCAGTTCTTTGGGCAAACCCCCAGCTGAAATAGGAAATCTCATGGAAGGATGTAGGATTTGCTCAAAATTTGCAGGCAAGACTCATTTGTTCGATCATGTGGGCTGTGTTGAAACCTGTCAAATTTTATGATATGCCATAAACTGAATATACAGGAACAGATAGCTTTGCTATTTTAGTCACAGAAAATCTGTTGTTCGTTGCCATGAACTTGCAAAAACTGCTGAAGCTGTGGAAAAGTTTCTTTAAAGCTGGCTAGCTGAGCAAAACTTGCAAGTCATCAGTGAGGCTTTTGAGTCTGAATTTTCCCTACAGGTGACCACCAGAAGCACTTAAGTACATTTATTTTGAACTGTCAAGTTTGGGGTTTTTTTATGTCAAGGATGGTTTTCCAAAAGAATACAGCAGTTCACCACATAATAAGCTATCAATTCCGGTGTCTCATGTTGCTGACAAACATTGCCTGTGTGAAGAAGGCTTCATAATTACACATTTTTCCCTGTTAAAATTGTTGGGTTTTTTTTTTCCTTTTTTTTTTTTTTTCCTCCCAGTGTCTATTGGTAGTTCTTACTTGAAAACAAATCAGTGAGTAGAAATGCCAGCTGTCTGTAAGCTCTGACAAATTGGTTCTGTGATAATATTTGGTGGTTTCAACACAGTAAATGAGATTTCCTTTGGGGTTAGAGCAAAATTGACTTTGAAGTGCTAGCAGAGAAAAATTTCAGATGTGGAACTTTAAAGTATTAAATCTTTCCAACGCTTCACATCAGGATGCTTGGTTGGAGCTGTAGTCTATGAAGAAGACTCTCACCTGGATCACTCTTGAAGGTGCCTCTTCTTGCTACAGGACCGATGAACTGCTGTGATGGCAAAAGGCATTTCCTAGTCACTTTCACATCAGATTCATAGTACGTGTATTATACATTATGTACATAAATCCTTGCTGCTTGCCACAGCAGACAGTCTGAGGTGAACCTCATGAATTTCCTTGGTGATGAGCAGATGGGGACTTAAACTGACAGGAGACACACCCTGAAGACGTGGCACTGCCAGTTGGACACATTCGGAAAGGGGTAAATTTAACACACCACTGGACTGTGCTCCATTTTGTGCACACCGATTGTGGACATGAAGCTCAGGATCAGGAAGCTCAGCCACCAACACCACTAACGGTGAACTATGTTTCCTTTCCAGCTGAATAGTTTGGGCATCACTGGTCATTATAAACGTTTTCTCCTTTGCTCACTTTTCTCACAGCTGGAGAGCTTGGAGCTTGTATGAGCTGTGATGAAATTTGCCAACCTGTATGCAGCATATCCAGGACAGTGGGGAGCTCAATGCAGGCCATAAGTGGTCAAAATCATTGCATAAAGACTCCTGTGGGTAGCTTGTGCTGAGCAAGAACTTATGCTGAACACACACTAGATGTTTTTTTGGAGCTAGCGTGATGCTGTCTACCTCCACAGTAGTGTGGTTTAGATGTGTGTGGAGTTCCTGGAAGAAATCTGAGAACAAGTACAGCCTTGCTGGAGGATGGAGGGCTTGTTGCCTTTGGAAATGTGTGAAGAACTGTAGGGACAAACATTTTGCTAGAAACCATTTCAATTTGACAATATGTGTATCTTTTCCTTGTTCCTTCAGAAAAGAGTTGTGCAAATGGGTGTTTGAGGAGAAACTTGTCTTTGAATGACACATGTATTCATGTATAAACATGAATTTATATATATCTGCAAATCTTGCAAGGAGGGTGCACTGGCAATATCTAGCAATTCTAAAACCATCTTTCATGAGGGGGAGAGGTGAAAACAATCAATTGAAATTTCTTCAACCTCCTGTCTGTGACAAGAGGCTGTCCCTTATCTGCAGTGAGGCTGACCTACTGGCTTTTCAGCAGGGTCAATGTCAAGGGCTTGGGCTTTGTAGTGAACCTTTGGGAGTCCTGTTTCCCCTGTCTAGAAGAGAGGTATGCTTTTATCTTAGAACAAAGGTGGTGGGATGCAGGGAACACAAACAGCAGAGTCTTTTGGAAAAACTTTGTACGGGACCATCCAGTGGTGAGATGTGATATTAGGACATCTCTCTCAGAGGTACCTCTCTAATCTTCCCTGACAACTCATGCAGCAAATACCAGAAGTAGCATGAGCTCCAGATGCTGGAAGTGCATCAGGCTTGGTGTGCCTTTGTCCAGTTGTGTGTCCATGTTCTTTGGGATATGTATTCATGGACCGTGACATGCATGCCGATGCCTTGAAGAAGAACAGATGTACCAAGAAATATATCACTTATCTCTAGGAAAAGACAGCAGTCCTTCTAGAGATCTGGAGATGATATGTACCCCATCTTTTCATATCCCATTCATCATAGTGCTTGGTAGGTCCTATGGCATAGGTTTGCAATGATCAGTATGAAGAACTGGGACAACACCCCTCCCTCCTTCCCAGGCTCAACTCCACTACTGATTTTCTCTACCTCCTCCCCACCAGTGACACGAGGGGATGGGGAATGGGGATTGACATCAGTTCATCACACGTTGTCTCTGCCGCTCCTTCCTCCTCAAGGAGAGGACTCCTCACTCTTCCCCTGCTCCAGCATGGGGTCCATCCTATGGGAGACAGTCCTCCATGAACTTCTCCAGCGTGAGTCCTTCCCATGGGCTGCAGTCCTTCAATCACAGACTGCTCCAGCGTGGGCTTTCCCATGGAGTCACAGCCATCTTTGGGAGCATCCACCTGCTCCGGCGTGGGCTCCTCCCCAGGCTGCATGTGGGCATCTGCTCCCCTGTTCACCTCCCTGGGCTGGGGGGGGACAGCCTGCCGTCTCACCACGGGCTGCAGGGGCATCCCCTCCTCCGGCGCACCTCCTCCCCCTCCTTCACTGACCTTGGTGTCTGCAGAGCGGTTCCTCTCACATTCCAGTCCCCTCCTCCACTGCAGGTTCCCCTTAAATCTGTTCTCCCAGAGGTGCTACCACCGTTGTTGATGGGCTCGGCCTTGGCCAGACGTAAGTCTGACTTGGAGCCAGGGAAGCTTCTAGCAGCTTCTTACAGGAGCCACCCCTGTAGCCCCCTGCCCTGCTACCAAAACCCCACCACACAAACCCAAAACATTCCAGTCCTTGCTTCTGTGAGTCACATATTTAAGAATAATCATTAAAATCACAAACTTCGCTCACATCAACAAAAAAGACTTCCCCACAACAAAATTAAAATAACATAATCACAATACCAATCAGAAGTGGACAATTTACACAATCCACCCCTTGTCAGTCCACCACAATTACAACAAACGAAATTCCCATGAGTATTCTACTAACATGGTTCAGTCCATGTGTTGCCCATTACCTCTCCCAATTATTCCTCATGCCCCACGTTGGGTACCACAAAGGACTGTCATGGTTTAAGCCCAGCCAGCAACAAAGCACCATGAGGCCGCTCGCTCACTCATTCCTCCCCCCCACTCCTCTCCTCCCCCTCTGGTGGGATGGGGAGGAGGATCAGAAAGGAGAAGAAAAAAGAAGGTAGAACCTCGTGGGTTGAGATAAGGACAGTTTACTGGGAGAGCACAAGGAAAGAAGTTACAATAATAACAATAGTACTAATAAAAGAACCTACAAAACAAGTGATGCACAATGCAATTGCTCACCACCAGGAACCTGACGCTCTGCCACTTCCCCTTCGACGATATCACCCCGACCACCCAGCCCGCTCCCCACTTATATACTGACCATGACGTCATATGGTATGGAATATCCCCTTAACTAGTTTGGGTCAGCTGTCCTGGCTGTGCCCCCTCCCAGCTTCCTGTGAAAATTAACTCCATCCCAGCTGAACCCAGAACACAGACCTTCTGCCTAAGCCTTTGATCTGTGAGCTTCTCTCTCCTCAGCTCCACTCCTGCACACCATTTTTGTAGGCTGCATGACAGTCTTGTGGAAAACCCTCAAATAGCACCTCCATCACATACACATGCTCTGCTAGCCCCATTACCTTTTTTTTTTAATGTCTTGGCAGGATATCTTAATGTTACAGGAGGATGAAGAAACATGGTGGCCCAGCTTGTACCTTGAGCTAATCCCGTTCTATGCTGGGGATATAAACTGGAAAATCCTTCATGGAGCATTGAGCACAAATGTATTTGTAGTGTGTTTCATGAGGTCCTCAGACTTGTGATACTTTTTGACGAGAGGAGGATCCTGGAGCACATGAACATTGAACCTGTCTGACTGCACTTCATCTACTTCTTCCTTAAAGACCTCTTACTCAGGTCTTTCCCCCTTGTCTCCTATTTATATCCTCCACATGTGAGGCACAACCAAGTTACAGTACCTATTTGTCAACTTCCCACTGGCCACAGGACCAGGAGAAGAAAATCTCAACCTTTTGACCTTCTCCAGTTATCTCTCTCATCTGTTGTCCTTCAAGTCTTCTTATGTTGGTTAGTTCCTTTGGTGGATTTGATTTCAGAACAGTGCTCGAAAGTAGGTGTTCCTGGTAATCAGGAAGCTAGGCATCAGCATCAGGAATGGAGGAAGAGAGACAAACCTGTATGCTGAATATTCATAAGGAAGGCTAGTTTACCTCTGGATGATGGGTGAATATAAACAAAGCATGGAATGAATAACATCAGTGCAACCTCTCTGCATTTCCTCATTTAAGGCATGCATGCTTTTCTTTGCCTTAGAAGACTACTGAGTGGTTCAGTGACTTTTTCTGTTGTTCCCAGCTGAAATTGTTGTGAATTACATGATACAAACTTAGATACAAACCATTATCATTCTCTAACTATGTAATATATGTACTAAGATTTCTGATGTTCTCATCACCACTGTTTCCAGATGCTAATGGCAATTAGCTTCACTGTGTGCATTTCTTTAAGGTCTTGGTCCATTAGATAATAATGATGTTGGGTAGCTCTCAGCAACAGACAAATGACAAATATTTGCTCTCTGATAGTCTTATGAAATTATAAATTTTGGGTTAGAAATTGGCCTGAATATTCTTAGTTTAATGAACTTCAAGAATTTTGGTAATTTGGGAGTGGGGTAGAGGGGAGCTTAAATTGATTCATTTCTTCTGTCTTCTACTTCATATCTTCTACTATCAGGAAACAGGGTCAAGGGCAACAATGGGAGTGTGGAAAGTTAGACTTTTTCTGAGCTTCTGAAATGAGTTGGTTGTTTTGTTTAGAACATCATGAGATATAGCAGCCTTGATACTATGAAAATAAGATCTTTTATGTCCATACTGAGGAGAACGTTCATCAAATTAATGAAAGTCTCATTCTACTAATAACTGTAAGAGAAAGAATAATATCACAGAAAGTATTTGAGTATCCAAGTCCTCTTGAGCTTCCCATTTACACATCTATATGCAAAGCTGTCATGATTTAAAAAAACAAGAATTTGACATATTGCCTGATTATAGGAATTCTTATTTCCCACAGGTGCTTATGTTTCTTGGACTCCCAAGTTTCTGTTTCAGTTTCTGAGTAGGCCCAGAGCTACCTAAAGGTTTGACTCCTCAGTGTTTTGTCCCCATGAACTGATTGGAAGTACTAACAAAATGCTTCAGCGTATGTATTTCCTTAAGGTTTTGATTCAAGAGGCGTGTCCAAGTCATTTATTTGGTTCTTCAAAAAGCAATGATCCTATTTTGAAAGAACAAGCAATATTGTCACCTTTCTCCAGGAAAATGCTGCATTACAGCGTAAAACCTCCATACAATATGCAAGACCTGACTTTAAGCCCTTCTCTGTCTCAGGAGATGCAAATGTACGACACCAGGGTAAGTGCTATAACCAATGGGCTGTACATTACTTGGGCTATACATCATTCTGTGAGATTAGGTTGGTGTCAGTCCCTACCAGTGAGGTAGTCTTGTTTTCCTAGAATACTTAAAACCCCAGCAAGAGGAGGGACATGATTTCACAGGCTGGTTATCAGAGGTTTCACCTACACGGGGCAATGGATGTCCCTGTCTCTCTTCCAGTGACACCTTCAGGACCCTTCTGCCTCCAGTCTCTGGCTGTACAAGGCTATGAAGCTCTGTATGGAGAAGCCGTAAGAAACTAAAGTTACCCTAAATCAATGTCTATTCCCTTTGGCACAAGGGAGGATGGTTAGGTTCACAAGCAGTGAAAAGCGTTGGACAGGAGGAAAGACACATTTGAAATTTTACAAGCAACATGGGGAATTGGATGCTGTATCTCCTACTGGTGGGATGAGGGGGAAACTCTTACCACTGGGCTGCTGGATCAGGAGTAACGGTGCTACAGTCTTCTTTTGAATAAAGTGTGCGGCACCATGCTGATTTTGAAAAATGTTAATTGTGTGGCTAACATTAGCAGAGATTACTGAGTTAGGAATTGTAAAGTGTGGGCGCTCCCTACCAGTGGACCAGAGTAAGCATTCCCTTCTCCTCAAATGCTTTTGCTAGTGTTTCCCTCCCATCTGCTGTGTATTGCCTGATCTGACTGTGAACGCTTAGGGAGCTCCAGTGTGTAAGTGGATTTCCTGTAGGATGAGATATGTAAAGGCCAACTCTAGTAATAATGAGCATAAAGTCCCTTAAAGACCTAGCTTAAGGCCTGTTCAAGTTCAGTGCAAGGACTGTTGACATCAGTAAGATTTGAACGAAAGCTTTAGGGGTGCCACTTCGAATTCATGAGAGTGTGGTAGATTAAGTCAGTAGTCCCATTGAGGCAAATTTATCACAGGATCAGGTTGTAGATACATGAGAAGGACACAGGGTTAGTTCCTTCTCTTTAAATGTTGTGGTAGTGTTAGGGCATCTCTGTTTGTTTATCTCTAGCTTTGCCTGGCTTTCATAAACCATACTTATGAAAATATGAATATGCTATCTAAGCCACAAAAAGTTGAACTTTATTTTATTATCTGACAGTTAAGCCTGCAAAAACTTGAGTTTGGAGACATTAAATGCACTCATCCTTCAATGCAGTTAGTTCAATTTTCCTGTCAAACTGAAACAATTATTTTCCTTGGAGAGTCAAACATGCTTTTTTTTTTTTAGCCCCTTGACTTTCAGTTAAAAAAAAAAAAAAGACAAGATGCTGTTCTCCTTCTGTGATTTTTGGAAAAATGCATTAATGCCAATTAAACTGTAATTTTAACTCACAGCTGTCTTTCAATGCCACTGAAACAGGTAGTATTGAAAACACTCCATGGAGTTTAGTTGTCTTGAAGTTTTGAATTGTGCATAGAACCTTTTTATTTTACTCTTCATAGCTTGTCTACATGCCATATCTAGTTGAAAATGAGCTAAACATAAGTTGCACCAATCTTTGTTTTTTCCAAGCCTTTTGCAAACAAAATTATACAATGCTTCGCAGTATCACTAGAGAGACTTCTAGAACAATTTTAATCACGATTTTAGCCTTATGTTCTGATTTATAAACAGCTTTTCTAATCTCCCAAAATTCAAAAGATATATATATATATATATATGTAAATGTCACATTTAGCAACAGATTGTATGCATT
The DNA here is from genome assembly GCF_947461875.1 of Haliaeetus albicilla. Taxonomy (NCBI): domain Eukaryota; kingdom Metazoa; phylum Chordata; class Aves; order Accipitriformes; family Accipitridae; genus Haliaeetus; species Haliaeetus albicilla. The sequence goes on along the minus strand of NC_091485.1, from coordinate 33,935,563 downwards.
GGCTGGGCCAGGCACATATTTAACATTTATCTATTGGCTTGAATCCAAGATCTCACTTAAATTACTCATGTGCTTATGACTAGATAAGTGTTTAGTGGATTGGGGCCTAGAAAGGGAAGACTTTTTTTTTCTCAGTCCTAAACTTGCAATGATTGCCTAGTTTTTATAGCTCTGAAAGTTGTGTCATGAAATGCAATTTACCTTGTAATTCCTTTATTTTTGTTCGATGGAGCAGGACAGAGAGAGTGCTAAAAAGAACAACATGGTAGAGAGTATTAAGATGAAGCTAAATTAGATATGAAAAATACAGTTCAGCTGGTTAGGAGGCATTTTTGTCAGTTTGAAGAAAAAAAAAAAGAAAAAAATGACAAAGGTTCTGGTCAGGTTCTCCCAACTTCCCTATATAGGACTCACTTAATGCAACGTGAAGAATTGCAGAATAATGTGGTTTGAATCTTCCAGTTTATTCCATCCTTCTATACGCAGCCATTAGAAAGCTTTGAGCTGCAAGAGGATTTCTGAAGAAGTGGTTGCTCAGCATGTTACATGTATTTTAATTTTAAAGAAGTGAAATAAAACCCAGGAACAATTAGTAGACTCCCCTACCTCCTCTTTCTCTCCTTCTACAGCTTTCTTTCTCTACGCACACAGTCCGATTTTCACCTTCTTTCACCAAATTTATTGAACAATATAGGCATATTTAATCTCACAAAGGGATGGGAGAAAATGTAAAGGCTGGAGCTAATCATGTACCTTGTACATGAAAGCCCATGTGGTACATTGCTCTTTTTACTATCTTGTTTCCTTTTTCTGCATTGACACTTTCTTTTCAGATAGCTAAGTTTTGAGGCAGATACATCTATGTCCAGTGTATTCTGAGAGAGCTACAGGGGTTGAAATGATCCCCAAACATCTTACAAACAGGAATAAATTCCAAATGCTATGTCAATGTGTGAGAACTAGATGCAGAACTAGAGTGAAGGAACAGTGTGTCTCTTCTATTGGCAGATTACATGAGTTCAACAAAATAGAAACTAATGAAAGTCATTGATGGGCATCTTGCACTAACCATTCTCAGCTGAAGAGGGACAGAGTTTGCTGATGGACTTTTCCTCAGGGTGACCTTGGCTTGAAGGGCTGATGATCAGCTGAGAGCCCTTCTGCACAGGGTCCTTTCTCCCTCAGGGTGAAAGTGTCTCAGTAACACGGCCTGCCATTTTGTGTCATTTCTCTTTTTTTGAATAAAGAAAATTATGTATATGTGGATGAAATCTATAATTCCTCCCCATTTCTGTAGCTACGCTGATGGTTTCCACAGCAACTTGCCTCGAGTTTGTAAGAGGGTACACAGCTTGCAGGAGGGAGAAGGCAGGAAGGCAATGGGGCTCAGCAGCATGAATGTGGCTGCAATGCTAGCAGGAATCTCAGCATGTGGTTTTTTTTTTAAATTATATACATATTTTCTTTTTATTTTTTTACCGCCATAGTCATCTCTGTTACCTGAAACACAGTGCATGAAATATTCCTTACTCTTCTTAGGGTTTTAATTCTTCCCTTTTCCCTCTAATCTGCAGTACATGAAGACTTCTCACCCCTTTTCATTGCCACTCAGGTTCAGGGGGCTGCCACTGCACCCACACTAGGTCCCGGGGTGTCCTGGTGTCCCTTCCTCTCCTCTTCCTGAAGGAGCTCTGAAGGCTCTCAGGAGGTGGCACTCCAGCCAGCAGGATGTCTGAATGATTTAAGCAACTGCTGACACCGATGCACCAACTCTGTAAAGCGAGGAGTGAATGAACAGCAGAGGGGAGGTGCTAGGTCCTCTGGAGTGCAAGCCCAGGGGGCAAGGTTGGAGAAGTACTGCGAGTGTACACAACCAAGATGACAGAAAATGTTTGACAGAGAACAGTATGATTTTAATTCTGATGTCCAACTTTATCCATACTGATTAGTCACTGAAGGAAAAAATAAATTTTAAAGGCAGGAGTTCAAAAACATGGACCCTTAAAGAAGAGGAGACAATGCTGCTAGAAGTAACTAGATAACTTACTCCTCCACTGTAGTCTCTCCACCCTTGTTTAGGAAAAAGAACCAATTCCAGACAGTGATCACTTGGCATTTCTGATACACAAGCCTTTCCTCTCTGTATAAAATTTGGTTATGAGGGCTTCCCCCCACCCCTGCTCATACTAGCTGGGTTTCAATGCTGTCCATTTTGAACTTAGACCTGATGGACTTTGTTTCTAGTTCTTAGGTGGACACTATCGACCAAATGCACTACTGAAGCTTTCAAAAAGGGTAGATTTTCTAACTGGGAAAACCAAACTAGAAAAAAGAAAACAGAAAATCCTCCCTGGAGGTAACTTTGAGAAATGCCAAGTTTCTTTTTGTCATGAAGAAGCAGCTGCTGATCATCATGAGGTTACAAATGACCTAGTACTTTTAAAAAAATAGAGAAATGAAGAGCCTTGGAATGTTAGATTTGTATCTTGCAGAACAGGATCTGCACAACGGGATGAGCAAGTTGAAAATACTTTTCTGAGTGAAGAGAGTGACTGTGACTTTGTTCATTTGCCTTGTTTGCAAGACTGGTATTTCAGGGTGAGCAATATAACATAATGTAGCCTGTACCCTTGGTGAGGTAAGAAGCTGTACTCAGAGACTAATTATTGTATCTCAGTCTCAAAACTCATTACTGGTGCTGGCTGTGATACAAGGGAAAGCTTAATATCAGCTGTGGTCTCCACAGTGCAATAAAAGGAATTGTAGGATATGTGCTCATAGCTAAGGATATGGTTTGAATGTGATATGTCAAGATCTCTTAAAAATACTACTGTCCTCTTGAAACTGCCATGGACTTACACTGTTAAGGAACTGAGCAAATGGCATTCCTCATTAACTCTTCAGTGTTTAAATTGTCTAACAGATTTGTTCTCAGAACCTGAAGCTGATACACCTGCATGGTGTATTTTGAGCACAGCAGCTCAAAAGAAGATTTGTTTTTTTTCTTTTTATCTTATTTTGATATTAAAATTGGATTGTGAAAATCCACCCTAAATTCTAGAGGGTCAGACTTTGAAGTGAGAAGGCAAACAAATGTGGAGGTAGTAAGGATGTTTTGCTTCCAAGGAAGTAAAATCTTATAAAAACCAAAATGGAAGGAGTACAATTACCTACCAGTACTTCAGATAATGAATTACTTATAAATCTGTTTAATTCAAATTAATGGAGTGAATATGGAGATCTGTTTTATCAAGATTTAAAAAGATAATAGAAATTTATTTGAAACCTAGGCTCTTACAAATAGATGCTGTAGAAACACTCTTGAAGATATTTCAACTAACATTGTTCCCATTTCCTGATCTTCTGGTTACTTATCTTCATCCATGGTGAGACAGCTTTTGAGTTCAATTGCTGAAGTCAGTTCATGAGTATTTCAGATCAAGCCAAATATCAGTTGTCTTTCAAAGCAAATAATCTTTCCTTTTTGTTTTTAGGTTTTGGCCTTGTGAGCTTTTAATGGTGCAGTTTTTATTCACAGCAGAAAAATCACAGCTCAGAAGGTTAGAAGTCTGCACATAAATCAGAACAGTGCTGGTGGTCTAGAGGAGATCTGCCTTGGGACAACACACCTTGATGACTGATCCCAGATGACTGTCCCTGTCAGAAAATTTTCAGAGGTGTAATTAATCTTTTAGCCTCATACTTAAAGAAACATTGCTTTATCGAGCTGTTGTGTTCCATAATGAAACTTGTTCACTTTCGCTGGAATGAGACATACAAACCTTTTCCCAGAGAGGATGTTTCTTCTTTAATGCAATCAAGACAGCTAAAGCCTCCCCTAAATTGCCAACACCCATGCCACATTAAAGATCTTATTTCCATATCTTAATTCTATTGATAACTGTTCCCTGTCTATTCCTGTAACAACCAGGCAAAAAATGTTACAACTTTATAAACTTTGGGCCGGCTGGTAGGGGTTCTCACAAATGCTGTTGCAAGAAATTGTAGTACTCTGCATTAGCTCAACTCAGCTCCTCTTCCCTCTGAAAGGTAAGGATCTGTACTGTGAAGGTATAGTTCACCTGGAGGTCAGCCTGACAAGCCTCTGATCAACCATTTCTGTGCCTGATTTAACATAGGACCAAGTCCTCATCTTCACTTAGTGACTGAAAGTTTAAGATAGCTTTCTTCCTTTCAGCGGTGCCTGTTCTTAATTACAGTGAAGTATCAGACAAACTAGCTTACACAAATGGACATTAATTTCAACATTACAGTGTTATTAAAACAAAGTAGTTGAATCAATCTGGACTGGTGGGGTTTCTGTTTGTTGTCTTGTCTGTTTGCTGATATGGCTAGGCTTCCAATAATCCAGTTGGAGACTGATGCTGTTGGTATTTTTTTAATTGGCAAGGTTTGAAAAGGAAGAATGAATTTCTCTCTCTCCCCTGTATTTTTCTTGGAGCTGTGATCTCACCCAATTGCTGCCTGTGGTCCAATGAAAACAATGAAAAAATGAGGCAATTGGTGAGACAGTAAATCTTATCGCTCTACAGAAACTTTTGGGAAACGGATGAAGTGCTGAAGCTGGCAGAGAAAGTCTCACAGGATACGTGCCCAAGTGCGACGCAAGAGGACAGCAGCACCCTACTGCCAAGACTCGGGTAAAACTTCTCAGCGTTTATCTGTGTTTACTTTGAAGTGCAAATCTCACTCTTTTACCTGATTCCACAAACAGAGCTGTGCTTCCAGACACCACCCTTGGTAATTATTGCCCTTAGATTAAAAGCTCCCTTTGGTACTTTTGTTCTTGGTTGCTGACATTCGTTGCCTGACAAAGAACAGGCTGCTAATTTGTTTTCAAGCATATTTTTTCAACTCCTGGGTTAGAAAGTCTTTCAAAATGGAGTGTTCCCCTTATGAAAGTACAGCCAAACATATGCCTGGGATTTAAGCACCTGAGAGCATTTGTGTGTAGAAGTGGGAGGAAGAGAAGTGTCACTGTACTTTAGAAAATGACATTCAGATTTTTTCCTTCAGGGCACGAAGGGTCCAGCAGTCTCTTGACCACCTCCATCGGCTCTAGCAAGCATGCTTGCTTGCTGTGCTTCTGCTGCACCATCCCTGTGCCGGAGCAGAGCATCCTCCTGTGCTGTGTGAGGGATCCTGCTTTCTCCTGGCCCTGGCACAGCACCGCCAGCAGCCCCAGGCTGCTTGCGGGGCCCCACTCACGTGTTTGTTCAGCTCTCTCCCACCCTCCGTGTCACTGGGCTCCATCTCTCGCTGCTGCTTGTTATTGCTTTGGCAGTGCAATCCCCACTCAGTAGCATTATTTCTGGTACACTGGTAAAGAATGGGGTTCTCTGTGGGTTAGAGGCATTCATTAAAATGCTGCACTGTGGGCTGCTTCATTTATCATCTTGGTAATTCTTCTGTAATTAATGGGGTGAGACTATCTGAGATTGCACTTCACACAATTTCAGTTCCCATTAGTACTGAACATTAGAGAGATGAAGCAGCACCCTATATGTGTACGCACAAAAATTTCCTGTGCTTACACTGTTATTTCTGCATCATTATAGCTTTTTATTAGAACTAAATCCAACAACAGAAATAAGTATCATCTTTTGGATGAATTAATCCTTATGGAAACCGATCTTTTTTTTTTTCATGCATGATTTTTTGATCCTGCATGAAAAAGCTTCATCAAAAATAGTATGTCTGTTTTGTAGGCAGAAGTAGCCTTCTAGCTTATAGTAGTGACAGTAAGCAGGACTTTGAAGGACAATTAGGTATGTGGAAGGAAAAGAGACACCAGAATAAATCTGAAGTGTGGAACAATGGAGAACATGAAATTGAAGATACCACTTGATGAGAGCTCACAGATTACTGTATGTGAAATTCAGTTGTTAAAACGTTAGAGATCAATGTAATAGATACAAAAACTTGATTTTTGAACTACTGAGAAAAATCCCACAGAAGTCAATGCCATTTCCATTTTAAATAAGGGCATTATTTTGCAGGTCTATTTTATGTGTATGGATAATCTTTTCTCTTTCATTGAGATAGCATGCTATTACAGGACTATTGATTGGACTAGTGGCCTAATCTATAGGCCTGCATAACTGTGGGATGATGAATGAAACCAAATATATATAAACCCTGTATCCTACGAAACATTAGGAACTATTAAAATGTCAATGGTATTTACTTTGAACAAGGCATCATCAATTTTTCCCTGAAGAAAAACTGTTTCCAGCACCCAGCTGCTTGGATAAAATGCTGTCTCTTGGAAACTTCAACGAGAAAATAGTTCCTCTTGAAGGTTAACATCCTGACACAAATGGTGAGTAATCTACTTGCAACAGCCATAATGTGACCTGAAATGCCTTTCCGACAACGCAAAGACTATTTTTCCTACTTAGGGTTTTTGAACACCAGATGACTCCTTGGGTTTTACTTCAGGAAACTACAGTCAAAGACCTTTCCATCTGCAGCTCAGCTAAAGCAAGTTGCCAGAACCCAGTCAGATCACTGTATTTTCAGTCAGGCAGAATTCCCTCCTGAGGAGCTAGTTGACAGAGGATGGCAAAAGCAAGCTCAAAATTTGGACATACATTGATCAGAGCAAGTTAGCAGTCCTTTTTATTTATTTAGTCCCACTTTGCCAATCCTGAACAATAGTCCTCCTTTGAAATATACTTCACAGTAGTTATGATTTTACAATTTATGCTGCATTAGATTTTTGGCATACATATCTACATTCTCACCTCATTGATTTTTGAGTAAGTATCTCTCATAACAGGGGTAATAAAAATCACCTGTTAGATCACATTCTCAGAAGTATTCTTTGTTTGTGTTATTTCTCCAATTTAGCTTATTTTGAAAGTGCCTGATCTATGTAGGAGGAAAAAATCAATACATCATTTGACTAAGATTTCCCTAGGAAATAGAAAGGTGTGTAAGATTAACTTTCAAGATGACAATGTTTTCTCTCTTTAGGGAGTTCAGCTGCTCTTTGCAGAAAGATATTAAGGTCTTCCTAGCAGTACCACAGTAGTGTGTCCTGAAAGAGCTGTTGAGCTGACGTTGCTTTGGAGACAAAAGCAATAATACTTGCCCCACTTTTACAGTAATTCATATATATTGTAACTAGCTTATTTTGGACACTGCTGCCTCGGTAGGTGGCTATGTATATATACTGTTGTTGTGAAAAGAGTAAACCATACAATTGTATTGTAAGACAAAGCCATGTTCTTGCAGAGGATCACAAAATTTTGTGTGATACCCAGCTTAAGCTGACAAGCGACAGTGCTGCAGGGGGTTTACTGAGGTAACTCTTCCAAAGTGTATGTTGCACTTGATTATAACCTGACTTCTGAAAAGACCTGGCTTCTATTACTACATTCGTGAGACACCTGCAAAGTGGAGCAAATACCCTGCTCACTCTTGCACATCTTTTTCCCACAGAGAAATTAATCTGTCCCTGCAACGTTTGTTGTACCTGTTAGTACTTCAACCTTGTTGCTCAGACTTATTGCTTCCTGTCATGCTTATGTTAGTGACGATGTATTGGCAAACAATCAAATCCATAAGGTGTGACGTGTTATGTGGCTCTTTTATCTCTATTACCATGTAGGCAAATAGTAAGAAAAAATAACATTGCTTTTAAAAAGTCCATGGCAGAGGCAGTTGGAAATACTTTGCCAGAATAATTTCCTAATAAGTGCAGATTTGTTAAGAATGGGTTTCTTCACTCAGACATATCAGCTGCAGTGAGAGCAAGGGAGCGTTTGGGTCCACATTAAGCTCTGGTTAGATTGGGAAAGATCCATTTGTACCCCAGGAAATTGTTTTGTGGTAGATAAACATGGACCTTGGTGGAGAGGACACTCAGTCAGGCTTTTTGTAAGCACATCCCTACTGCAGCTCATCTCTGCTTTAAACTGGTACAGAGTTTGGATTAGGCAGCCTTTGGACAGATAACTGGAAGGAGTATCCCAAATACACATCTGTTTCCTTGCACTTGGAATTTTTAAAAAAGCGTTATTTATTCAATTATTCACTCAAAGTACAAAGCAAATATGAAAGGATAAAACCAAGTACCCCTCTTTTGGGTTTCCTCCTTGCTTTTTGCCTATGCTCATCATCCTTCCAAAGCAAATTCTGACCTGTTGCTCCCCATTCCTCTGAAGACTTGATTTTTTTCTCCTCATCTTAAGCTTAGTGCTGGAAAGAGCAATCATCCTTACTCTGGCTGTAGTGAAAAAGCTGCTTCCAGATAAACATTGCCAAGATTTACACTTGTGATTTCAAAGTCCTGTTTTGGTTTTTTTTTGTTGTTTTTTTTTTCCAAACTACATTTAATTTTAAAGGCTGGAATATACTGAACAGGGCTGATTTAATTTTTATAGGACCGAGGTGCTCTAGTAAGTTTTCATAAACTTACTTTGTCTAAAATATTATTATTATGTAAGAAGTTTTGTGATTTCTTGGCTGTTCTTTTCTCAACTGAAAGCTTTTATGAGCTGTGTAGATCTTTACTGATGACCAAAGTGATTTTCTGAATCATGGAGTTTTTTGTTTTAAGTCATTCCACATACTTATTGCTGAATATAAAAAATGCATATAAACAGTTCCTGGAAATTTATTCCCTTGCAAAACAAACAGCAAAGCTCTAGAAAAATCCTCGCTTTGGAAAACCTACTAACTTGTTATGAAAAGATGGAATAAATCATCTTAGGTGAAGCCATATTTAAAATAAGAGGGAAGAAAATGAAAAGCTTACCCCTTGTTAAAAAGTCTGTAATTCTACATGTAGCACTTTGTAATTACACAGTGCATAAATTTCTCAGGCATCTGCAATTACTTTTAGTTTTTGTAAGCCGAGTTCTAAATATATAAAAGATTCATTCTTATCTGTAGTTTTTTGCTTAGCGTATTATAGCTACAGTTTTGCATATACAACATGCAATACAAACACAAAACCTGACAATCAGATTTTTTGTTTATAAACAATGGTAAATGCAGTGTATTAATAAAATATTTTCTGGTTAAATTTTCTGTTAGAAAGTGAATAAAAATGGTGTACAAACTCTGGAATTTAACTTTGAACAATTTAATTAACTGTAGTATGAACAGTGTTGGAAGCATAGTTGTTGGACCCATTCATTGCAGTAAAGTTGGTGGGAAAGTGATTGAAAATTTTGTATAAGATTTGGATGATTTTCATTAGTTTAGGAAATTATTTAAGTTGGCTGATTCCTTGTAGAGATTAGTGTTATAACATTTAGTGCTTAGCCACATTTGTTTTGTTCATAGGATACTTTTTTCTCTGCAATTTTGTAAAAAAAGAACTCATATGGTTAAGTCCATAATTCCCTCATCTAATGTTATAAATGGCTTCATTTATTTAAGTGTTTAGTAGTGATTTTTTAAGGACAAGGAAGGTGAGAGTTGGTAGCACATATTTATGCTTGTAGTAAATTATATAGAAACACTGCTCATTTTATTAGGCAGATGTCTTTTTACCAGCACTTAATCGTTCATGCAGTTGCTAAAGGTAACATAATACACATTTTCAGCCACATATATCTGCAAGTATAGCATCTGGTAATTTTATCATTGCATGTTAAGAAGGCTCATAACCCTTGTCCGAGAATTGCATTGGGTCCCTTAAACTGTATGCAGCATCCCCAGCATGGGACCATCTGAGAAGCATTCTTCTCCCCATTCCTGTTAACTTCAGCAACCTTTGGGTCAGATTCTCTTTTAACAGTTTGTTGCAAGATGTTTTTCTGAGTACAAATGCATTTTAACAGTGAAAGAAACAGAAGTTCTGCATTTATGCCACATTTTCTTTTTCCATCCTTGAAGAATGAGCTTTGCTTTTCTTCATGGCCCCTGACATGTGCTTCTTAGTACATAGATAACAATTCCTAAAAGCTTTTGCAGCACATCATAAATGACAAATTATCCTTGCAGAATCAGTGGGAGGTATTGTTGTGCAGATAGTGTCGGAGGCTCCTAAAAGTAGACAATGGAGGAACAGAAGAACAGCTGACACTACAATAAAGAACATGTTGCTTTCCTTGATCCCATTTTAGGGACAGCATAAACTTGATTGAGGCATTTCAGAAGACAAGATGATGTTGGAGGGAATGCACATGGAAGTCTGATTGACGTGGACATGGTAAAAACCCTGAAAAAGTAGAAGAAATTAGTTTTGCAGAGCATCTGTGAGCTTGTAAAGAGAGACTTATGGGGTATGGCTGAAGGGGCAGAGATAAGGACACAAGGAAAAGAAGGTCCTGACTTAACATCCTCAGTGAACAATGTCTGGACCTGAGAAACAGCACCAGAACCTGGACTCCCCCACAGCAGTATGTGAGATCTACCTTAACTGTACTGTTGCTATTTGTAGCGGATGTAGAGTTTATTTAACATAGCATGGAGTTGCTGATAATGAAGACACATATTGGGTGACTAATGGCATTGTATATCACTCTATTTGTCTTTCAAGTGTTATGGCAAGCTAGAATAGGTATTCACCCTTACTGTAGGGTTGTTCTTGCCCACCTCCTTTGAATCAGCTGGTGAATGGATGGAAACCATTGCCTCCGCTGGCAGCTCTAACTGGTGAGTGGGATGGGGCCCTGTTGACATGCAGCAGGTAGGGTCATCTGGTCACTTGTTCTAGCTCACTAGAGAGCTTTTTATGTTCCTCTCCTGTAAACTTTCTTCTGAATCTTCAGACCATCATTTGGAAAGAAATCTAGGTAATTGATAATTTTGGAGATGATCAAACTTTGCAATTCCTGTTTTGCTTTGCTTTTCCTACCTTTACGATGCTTTAGAACTTCTTCATTTGTCCACTTATTACTTCATCTTAAAGAGACTAGATTTAATTTTATTCATGGTCAAACTCTTTTAGCCAGTGTTTTGCAGAATGGCCAGCCCAGCAGAACCCTATTTGGGCCACTGTATGCTCTTATTGTACAAATAATAAAAATAATTGTAAAAGGTTTCTATTTCTGCCTTGCCAGATTTAATTCTGACAGGTAGCAGTGTATGCCACCCACCCACACACACGGTATAATAATGTCCTTGTAAACAGTTACACATCACCATATCATGCAATATAATGTAAGGGCCATTGGAAATGGACTACTTGGCAAAACAGACTGTTGGTGTGATCCAGAATGGTAATTCTGAAATAGTGAATTTGTTCTGGAAATCCAGCATTTTACAATGGACTTTTTTTTTTTCTTGAATACTTTTAGCTGCAGTAATGTGACTCAATGCTAGCGGTTCTTCAAAACACAAAAAATTTAACTATGTAGTATGACCACTGAGTGCCACTTCATTTCTTACCTAATCACAGAGGGATGGAAATCGGCCACCTTAGATTTAATCATCATAGAATGGTTCGGGTTGGAAGGGACCTTAAAGTTCATCTAGTTCCAACACCCCTGCCATGGGGGGGTTCTTTCCACTAGACCAGGTTGCTCAAAGCCCCATCCAGCCTGGCCTTGAACACTTCCAGGGATGGGGCATCCACAACTTCTCTGGGCAACCTGTTCCAGTGCCTTACCATCCTCACAGTAAAGAACTTTACATCTAATCAAAATCTCCCTTCTTTCAGTTTAAAGCCATTACGCCTTGTCCTATCACTACATGCCCTTGTAAAAAGTCCCTCTCCAGCTTTCTTGTAGGCCCTCCTTTAGGTACTGGAAGGCTGCTATAAGGTCTCCCCAGAGCCTTCTCTTCTCCAGGCTGAACAATCCCAACTCTCTCAGCCTGTCCTCATAAAAGAGGTGCTCCAGCTCTCTGTGCATTTTCATGGCTCTCCTCTGGACTCACTCCAACAGGTCCATGTCCTTTTTATGTTGGGGGCCCCAGAGCTGTACGTAGTACTCCAGGTGGGGTCTCACGAGAGCAGAGTGGACGGGCAGAATCGCCTCCCTTGACCTACTGGTCACACTTCTTTTGATGCAGCCCAGGATACAGTTGGCTTTCTGGGCTGCAAGCGCACGTTACTGGGTCATGTTGAAGTTCTCGTCAACCAACACCCCCAAGTCCTTCTCATCAGAACTGTTCTCAATCCATTCTCCACCCAGCCTGTATTTGTGCTTGGGTTTGCCCTGAGCCATGTGCAGGACCTTGCACTTGGCCTTGTTGAACTTCATGAGGTTTGCACAGGCCTACCTCTCAAACCTGTCAAGGTCCCTCTGGATGGCATCCCTTCCCTCCAGCGTGTTGACTGTACCACGCAGCTTGGTGTTGGCAGCAAACTTGCTGAGGGTGCACTCAGTTCCACTGTCCATGTTGCCGACAAAGATGTTAAACAAGTCCAGTCCCAATACCGACCCCTGAGGAATGCCACTCGTCACTGGTCTCCACTTGGACATTGAGCTGTTGACGGCAACACTTTGAGTGAGACCATCCAGCCAATTCCTTACCCACCGAGTGGTCCATCAGTCAAATCCATGTCTTTCCAATTTAGAGATAAGGATGTCATGTGAGACAGTGTCAAATGTTTTGCACCAGTCCAGGTAGATGACGTCAGTTGCTCTTCCCTTATCCACTGGTGCTGTAACCCCATTGTAGAAGGCCACCAAATTTGTCAGGCATGATTTGCCCTTAGTGAAGCCATGCTGGCTGTCACCAATCACCTCGTTATTTTCCATGTGCCTTAGCATAGTTTCCAGGAGGATCCACTCCATGATCTTGTTGGGCACAGAGGTGAGATTGACTGGCCTGTAGTTCCCCAGGTCTTCCTTTTTTTCCTTTTTAAAAACGGGGGTTATGTTTCCCCTTTTCCAGTCAGTGGGAACTTCACTGGACTGCCATGACTTCTCAAACATGATGGATAGTGGCTTAGCCACTTCATCCACCAGTTCCCTCAGGACCTGTGGATGCATCTCATTCAGGTCCCATGGACTTGTGCACCCTCAGGTTCCTTAGATGGTCTCACATCTGATCTTCGCCTATGACGGGCGGTTCTTCATTCTCCCAGTCCCTGCCTTTGCCTTCTGTGACTTGGGCAGTGTGGCTGGAGCACATGCTGGTGAAGACTAAGGCAAAAAGTCGTTGAGTACTTCAGCCTTCTCCATATCCCGGGTAACCAGGTCTCCTGTTTCCTTCCAGAGAGGGCCCACATTTTCCCTAGTCTTCCTTTTATCACTGACGTACCTATAGAACTTATCTTGTTGCCCTTGACATCCCTGGCCAGATTTCATTCTATCATCAGGGCTTTAGCTTTCCTAACCTGATCCCTGGCTGCTTGGAAAATCTATATTCCTCTAAGGCTACTTCTCCTTGCTTCTACTGACTGTAGGGTTCCTTTTTGTGTTTGAATTTGTCCAGGATCTTGAACTCCACCATTTCACGGGCGCTGCAGCCAAGGCTGCCCTTGAGCTTCCGGTTCCTCACCAGCCCCTCCTTGCTTGTGAGAACAAGGTCCAGCATAGCATCTCCTCTTTTTGGCTCCTCCATCACTTGGAGAAGGAAGTTGTCATCAACACATTCCAGGAATGTCCTGGATTGCTTATGCCCTGCTGTGTTGTCCCTCCAAAAGATATCAGGGTGGTTGAAGTTGCCCATGAGGACTGGGACTTGTTAATGTGAGGTTGTTCCTTCTGTCTATAGAGGGCCTCATCCCCTCAGTCTTCCTAATCGGATGGACTGTAGCAGACCCCCACTATAATTCACCTGTCTCTGCCCTCCCTTAAATCCTGACCCATAAGCTCTTGGTTAGCTCCTCATCCATCCCCAGGTGGAGCTCCATGCACTCCAGTTGGTCATTGACATAGATGGTGACACCCCCTCCTCGTCTTCCCTGCTTGTTCTTCCTAAAAAGCCTGTATCCTTCCATTCCAACACTCCAGGCATAGGAGCCATCACACCATGTCTCCATGATGCCAATAAGATTATAGCCCTGCAGGTGTGTGCACATCTCTAACTCCTCTTGTTTACTTCCCATCCTATGTGCATTTGCATAGAGGCATATAAGTTGGGCCCCTGATGAAGCTGACTTACTGGTTGGAGGGGCTGGAATTCCTTTGTGCTGCTCTTCAGGTGCTCTCCTGCTGACCTGTGATCCCTCTCCAGGTTCTGGGCATCATTTTCTGGCACTGGCGTCAAACTGGTAGGAGTGGGATGGATTGAGGTTGCCCTCCCCCGGCAACTTTAGCTTAAAGTCCTCTTCACCAGCTTGGCAAGCCTATGACTGAAGATGCTTTTCTGCTTCTCTGACAGATGGACCCCATGAGCCTCCAGTAGACCAGGTTTCTCAAAGCAAGTCCCATGGTCTAAGTAGCCAAACCCTTGGCTGTGGCACCAATCCCGTAACCATTTGTTGATTTGCCAGATTCAACCACCCTTTCAAATCCTTTCCCTTTGACTGGGAGGACTGATGAAAAAACTACCTGTGCTCCAGAATCCCTAACTGCCACTCCCAGGGCTCTGTAATCCCTCTTGATACTCCTCAGACTGCTCACGGCTGTATCACTGGTGTCCACATGAAACAGCAGCAGTGGATAACAGTGGGTGGAATGTATGAGGCTTGGTAGTGTCTCGGTGACATCCCTGACATGAGCCCCTGGCAAGCAGCACACCTCTCTAGAGAGTGCGTCAGGTCAGCAGATGGGTGCCTCCGTACCTCTCGGAAGAGACTCACCTACTACTGTCACCCATTGCCTTTTCTTAGTTGTGCTGCCTTGAATGAGAGTCCAGTAATAAATACAGCAGAAATTCAAAAGATGATCACTAGCAACAGTAGGGCCTATTAGTGTGATTTCTGCATTGATCCTTCTGTCTTATATTCGGGTTTGGCCTGGTTTATTTAACTGTGTTCTAAGTATTTATACCAGGATTAATTTCTCTGGGTAACATTTCTTGATGCTTTTTTGATTTTCATGGAGTTTAAGTAAGAGTCAGCAGAAAGCTTCATCACATTGAAGAAACTTGTCAACAGGATTAAAGTTTGTTCTGAGCTTTTTGAGACCTGCAGTTTTTGAGAAGACTTCTAACATTTTGGTATTCTCTTTACCACACATTGCCTGTGTGAATGAACAAGTATATCAAATGAGTATCAAAGCCTTGGAAAAAGGGAAAGATTACCATACTCTTTTGAATCTTTTCCTTTTAGTCTTGCAGTGCTGCTTAGAAGATAGATTTGTTCTTTTTTTTTTTTTTTTCTTTTCCAAACTGGTCAAGGTACCCCAAAAGATGATAGCTAGCAGCCTTCTCCCATTATATGAAATTTTCACATTTAGATATCCAAAGTTTCCATTGCATGTTGCAGCACCAGAAATAAAAAATGATCTATCACACTAGCTCTTGCTGGTACTTGGGTAGCTTTAGCTCATTGCAGCGAACAAATGTCAAACTGTAAGGCCCATCAAACATGAAGACAATAGCTTCTATAGGTACCTAATATAAAGCACATGAAAATTTTTTTATATAGTATATTGCTGTTGTGTCACTATGCCAACCAGAAATTAGCCTTGTTATTTCTTTAGCTGAAGATCTGTTTTATAACACAGACTCAGTGACTGGGGCATAAAAGCCCACATGCAATTTTTTCAGATTCAGTTTTAAGGTGAATTTAACGCAGAAGTGAAATGTAGGCCTTAGAAAATACATGTCTTTTCTGAGGCATGGAGGGGAGCAGGCTCACGCTCCTCTCAGGCTTTCAGGAGACCAGTGTCCCCAGGAAAGTAAGACAGTGCCTGTCTCTTTTAGATTGCAAATTCTCTTGTGCAGCTCGTAATTTTCTGTAGGTGGGTAAATGTCTACCACAGTAACCCAGACTGGTTAGCATCTCACTGTTATTATCAGCAGTAAATAACAATAATCAACCAACAATTCCACTGTTGCTGCTAGCATTTTTCTACTCATTTGACTTAGCCTCAGCAGGCAAGGATGTAACACAGAAGTAATGCATCTCAGAGCTGGAGCTGAGGAATGCTTACTCATCAGGTGCCAGGTAGCGTAGCCTAGATTCCTCCCTGTAGAAAAGCAATCTGCTACCACACAGGCATGTTGTAGGACTTCCATCTGATAAGAAACATGAATATACATTACAGTATTTAAAGGGGGCTGTAGTAACATCGGAGCCTGTAATAATTTATGAAGACAGGTTACATTGTTGACTATTGATATATTAAAATTATACTAACTGTATCCAAGCCTATTGTACTACTTACAGCTCCCCAGAATTCTGCCAGATATTGAAATGGTTACACTCCTTGGTCTTTATGAGAAGCATATAGATTTTTTCTCTTAATACATACATTAAAAAAAGATTTTGGACACATTTCCTTTAAACAAAATATCTGTTTTACTTTAAGGACCTGAGAGTTTTGGTTGAGAATCTTTTGCCTTACTGATCTGCCTAGTGTCTGAACTGAGGGCTTAAATTTGGGAGCAAAAAGGAGTTTTAATCCAGATTTAAGCTGAACTACTTCTACTATTTCAGCAGACTTTGTTCAACTGTTCAAACAATACTTGTTAAAAGGTACTCATCTCCAAAATTTTTAAATACGTACGGATTCATGCCATTTTTTTTGGTAGAGTTTATGTAGTATTTTATGTATAGTTTACAGTAAAAATCCCAGTATTGTCTTGTTTCCAGTGGCTAATTTACGTTAGTTTGGGTATATCCTATAACATAGTGTCCGAATTAGTTCTCGGGTGCGTTTTCTCCGGTTTGGGAAAACAGTGATGGCTTGTCAGTGAAGAACCATTGCCATCTAGGGGCTGAAAGCTGAAAGGAGGGGAAGGAGACTCTACCACTAGGTACAGTCTGTGAGTAATAGGAACCAGGGACAGGAAATAGGAGAAATAACGGGAAAAATCCAGCTAATGAGAATAGCGGGAAGCACAGTACAGAGACACCCAAATCCTTGCCTAGTCACAGCTTGGGCTTCACAGGGCTGCCCTGGCTTGGGGAATAGGTGGGGGGGAAATGTGGTCTCTGCCTGCTGACACTGCCTTTGCTTTGTATTGGTGACATGTCCTCCTCCAAACCTGTCCCTCCACGGGGCTGATTGACTGGGAGTGGGAATGTGCAGGAGGGTCCTCAGGTGCATCCAGACATCACGCCTCTTGGTATTTAAGAGTACTAGACATTCAGAGAGGATGCTCCTAAAGAAGCAGGAAAAACACCAAACAGCTTTGGGATCACACCTTCAGAAAATTCTGACCTAAACTCTGTTGTGTGCATATATATATATATAGTAGTCCTTTCTTAAAGCTGTTTTAATATCCTACTTCTGTTTATCATGCTTTAGAGTAAAATTTGAAGAAAAGACACCCTACATAGAAAATGCATGCTCCCTGTCGGGCATGACTGCAGAAACTCGTTTCCACGCAGTACATTTGCTGAATAAGTTGTCTTTGAACTCCCTCTGGTGGTATAAAGTTTCTGGAAGTAGAAAAAGGTTTTGGAAGCACTCGTGGAGCCTCAAATTACATCGTTTTAGCAATGAGTTGATGGCTTGTGATTTTTCTTCGCACTTCCTAAAAATGGCTATAGAAGAAATGTCTGGAGAAAAGGAGGCTGAGGGGAGACCTTATCCCTCTCTACAACTACCTGAAAGGAGATTGTAGTGAGGTGGGTGCTGGTCTCTTCTGTCAAGTAACTAGTGATAGGACGAGAGGAAATGGCCCTCAAGTTGCTCCAGGGGAGGTTTAGGTTAGATATTAGGAAAAATTTCTTTACTGAAAGGGTTGTCAGGCACTGGAACAGGCTGCCCAGGGAAGACGTGGCGTCATCATCCTTGGAGGTATTGGAAAAGCACGTAGGCAAGGCACTTCAGGACACGGTTTAGTGGGCATGTTGATGGTTGAACTCGATGGTCTTAAAGGTCTTTTCCAACCTAAATGATTCTATGATGGGAAAACTGGCACATATATAAAGCTCACACAGAGTTTATTTTTTTTCATTTTGTAATGCAGAAAAAGAAGTTGGTGGGTTTCTCTCACTCAAGACACAAATGCATAGAGTTACCTTTGGTTGCAATCATGTTTTACATTGGCGAAGTACAGTGCAGGGGACCACTCTAACTGGAATGGGCTGCTCTGCGAGATCTTTACTCGCACCAGTGAGCAATTAACTCTCAGACAGGGTTAATTAAGGAATCATTTCCTTGGCATGACTGGGCTGCTCATGTAAGCAGCTGCTTACCAGGATGAGCAAAAGAATCACAATCTGCTTCTTTTTAATGAAAACTTGTCTACATTGCACATGTGAACATACAGGGCATCTGTCAGCTGCATATTGTGCTATGTATGTTAAACAACAATGTCAATATTAGACCAAATGTTGGTCTGTTAAATTCAAGTCTGTAAACTGCTTTATATGCTGCCTGCGCTGGGTGAATATCAGATCCCTTTTGCTCTTTGATTAATTAACAATTAATTTAAGTACGTTTTATTTTTAAGAGATTGGATGTTATTCCATTGAATTATTTATGTAGTTGAAATTGGTGGGGCCCCATAGGAATGGTCTCTGGAAAAGGCATTTCTCTGTATTTCCAGGCTCTGGAAATTCCAGAATTTCTGAACTCATTGAGGAAAACTGCATCTTCTCAAATATAACTAGACCAAACTCAGTGCATTCTTCATTTAAGAGGAAGTCTCTATGGCAAAAATCTTTCTAAAAATATTGGACCTAAAAATCAGGTATTAATCTGCTTTAGAAATGGGAATACCTAGCTTAACTAAGCACAAGAAAACTGTGGAACATTTTGCTTTCAAAAGTATTATTAGAAAAAAAAATCATTTAGTTGATTAAAAGGAGCAGAAACTGGAAACATTCTTAGGAGAGAAATAAAAGAAATTGATTCTTAGAGACTTCCAAGAATTAGGAAAATATTTTAAATGGGTTTAGTTTAGCTTGCAGTCAATCTAAACAAAACGTTATTTCATGAAATAAAATGCTCCTTTCTGAGGATGGTCTTTCCTTGCCAGATATGCCCAAGAAGAGATACCTGCAGGGAACCACCCAGATGTACTACAGGGATCAGAAGTCTACTCATGTCATAGTAGTGCACATGCAGAGCATTTTTAGGACTTCAGTTGTTATGCCAGTGACAGGCAGCCTGAACAGCAAGTCAGGAAAGAATTGCATGAGTTTCATGTCCCATTGAGTTCTATATAGTTATAGATTATAATCAACATATATGCTCTAAGCATTTGTACTCGGCCTGTTATCAACTATTCAGAATGAGGAATTAGGGGGCAGATCCTGGATTTCCTAGTACCGCTCAGAATGAGAACTTCTTGAACCTGGATTGCGAAGTTCCGTGACACTATGGGGACGTGTGCATGTCAGCACCTCAGTTAGGCCAGAACATGCTTTTGAAGTAAATATTCTGATCATTCCCCCTTACCACGCTTTGGTCCATTCTGCAGAGCAGCCTACAAACATGCCAGCTGAAGTCCTTTTGGTTGAAATGAAAGCAGCACATGAAATTTGGGAGCACAGCTAATGTGTTGCAACTGCTAATGCATCTGTGCAGTCAGACCACAGCTAGTCCAGGGAAGAAACTCCTGAAATATGCTCAGTGTCAACTCTGGGCTCTTAACACCAGTCACAAGAACAGATCTGTTCTTATTGCACTTCATGTTAATACAGACAGAGCCCAGGATCTCCCTTCCTGGACCCAAACACAGAGATCACTTTAGCCTGACACTGTATGATTCTCCTCTGACGCTGTGTACCCCCCCTTACATCTGCCTGCTTCCTGCTGGTGTGCTGCTCCTGACTTCAGGGCAGCTTTATGCAGTGGAACAAATAATGGGAGGGAAGCTTGAAAGCCACTGAAATACAACTGATAGAGGTGCAAAACTTCATGGGTAAGTGAAGTAGAGATGACAGAGGAGGTGTATGTTTTGAGGGCTGCTTTGGGCACCCAGTGCTGCAGCATGTCTGGAACATGAAAAATAGCATGGCATGATGTATCCCTTCCATCATGCCAGCTTTCAGGGCTAGAGGTGCTGCAAAAGCCCATACGGAGAAAAACACCTTGCCTGAGCTGAGTGAGAAACTTGCCTAAATCCTCTGGTGTCAGAGCAGTCTACTGAGGGAGCCCAAGAGACCACAGGGATTGGTGACGGTCAGTGGCAGCTACAGGTTTGGGGTAGTTGGCTCAGGAAGGGCCAGGCAATTGTGCTGTTGCTGGGAGGGTATGCAGGGTGATTTTAAAAACAATTTACAGAGAACTCATGGGCCTGAAGGAATATCTGGTTTTCAGTGACCAGAGCTCCCAGAATGTGCCTCAGCCACTGAGGGACACATGCACTCACAGTTTCTAGCTGAAGGAGTGCTTGACAGTCATACACAGTGTTACTCTCTGGGTCTCTATAGCTTGCTATAGAGACACTATAGGGAGATGTTCATGAAAAGCAATGCACATGTGTCAGAAGCCAAGGTATTGAGGAGATTTGGTGCTGACAGCCTACAATAAGCTGGAGGCCTGGTTCTGTTTAATCACATTATTTTGGCCGGGGAAAGCTGAATACTCACACAGAAAAGATGACACTTTTCCCTCCTGCCTTGCCTCATGAGGCCTTACTGAAGTCACACCAGCTCTAGGTAAAGAGTATACAATATCAAGCCCATGGGTCTCAAGACTATATTGAGGTATGTACCTTGCAGATGAAAGGCAAGCTCATACTGCTGACTAAACCATCTGGATGCAATGTGATCTGTTGCATCTCACCTGACACCCGTGGGGCTGGATGACAGTATTTCACAGGGCCCTAGGCACTGAGGGTTCCCCTTTACCTGTCCACGCTGCCACATTTGGATAAAAAGGATGCAAAGGAACTTATGGATGCCATATGTTTTCACATGGTGATCAAACATGTGCAATCACTTAGTTGCATTACACATACCTTCCCTTCTTTGCTATGCTTTGCTGTGTGTGCTGCTGTATCAATTTTATGACTACTTTGTACTTTTCATAGTTTAAGGTGGGTTATATTTTCCTGCTGGTCAGCTTTAGATGTTGCACCTGAGTAGTTTTATGGTCTGTACTCATTCCCTTCTTTTCTCAATTTCCATGTGTGGGCTGTCTGTTACCAGTGTAGGTGATAACACTTTTCAGGATCTCCACTTTACAGGCCCCTGTCAATTAATGGAGTGCCTGGACTCCGTGCTTGCGGATGTTAATGGAGCTGCCTGTTTGCCATCCTTTGTGCTTCTGCTGCATCACAGGCTCAGCCCCTTCTGGGTCCCAGAACTTTACCCATCCCTGCTCTCTGCAGGGCAAGGCACCTGGTAGTATACAGGTGTATCCTCCTGGTACTCTAACCACAGCCCTGAGGATACAGCCTTGCCTACTGCTTCCACCTTGCTGCCGCCTAAAAATCACACACATGCCATAAAATTTGCTGCATGCTTTTAGGCAGTGGCCAACAGTTCAAAATGCTGGGTTTAACACCAGTCAGGGTGATACAAACAGAGGGTGAGGAGGAGGCACAGGTAGCCAGAGGATGCCTCTGTGGGACTGGCTCTACTTATGCACGGATACCTGCAGCTATGCCCCAACTGCACGACAAAGTGGACCAGAGCAGGATGATCTGCTCTGCAGCACCGGGAGGCAAACTAAGCCTGCGAGCTGCGGATGTGGTTGCCTGTATGCACTGCAGCGGGGAAAATGGCTTGGGCAGCTGTGTGCATGGCTGGGAGCCTCAGCACAGGGGTCAGTTACTTGTGGTCAGGATGTCTCAATCTGGAGAAGGTTTAGTCTTCCATTCCTGGCCTGCCTGGCCTACCAGGGAGCCTATAAAGTAGTAGCCATTAGATAAAGTAGTAGGCTGCAGCCGGTCTGGTGTTGTCTGCCTTGTTACTTGCTGCATAGTTTTCTTTGCAGAAGTATTGGCTATATTTTCTTCTTGGGATGCTCATACCCACGCTGAGGGTGCTGTCTGGATCTGCAGGTCATCCTGGATTTGCTTCCACCTGGAAATGCAGGTACAATTGAGAGTAAAAGTTACTAACGAAATGGGACTGGTTACTTTGCTTTTGCTGATGAAAAGGATTAACTGTACATCCAAAACAATTTCCATCAGGCAGGATAGCGATGGCCTGATGGTAACATCTCTCGCTCCCACTTCAATACCATGAAAAAAGTCCACCTTTTAAATTTTTTTAATTCAACTATATTTAATTATATAATATGTTTTTCTATTTTCTCTGCTTTCCTACTGGAAGCCTCTAACATCTGCAATATCAGGTGCAGATTACAGTTGTGCTATGGGGAAAATGGATTTATTTTTAGTTTACTCATTTTCATATACATAAAATCCTTACAGCAACTATACTCTCTCAGGATGTGACACATAGATTTCATTATAGCTAGTTAAGCATGGGTTGAACAGGAGCATAAATCCCTCCTCTGGAAAAGAAGTAGAAATATTTAAGGGGAGCAAATCTGTTGAGATATTATCCTCTATTGCTTCTCTGGGAGCCAAAGCTTTAGCTTCTATACAGCACCAGGTCATCCTTGCTGACCAGCAGTGTTGAAGAACGAACCTGTCCTTCTCCTGCTGAATGCTGGTTTTGGTCACATTTGGACTCCCCCAGAATGTTCTGTTTCCCAAACAAAAAGGGCATATGATGAAAGGAGAAGTATGTATTACCTGTTTCAATGCTGAAGCTCTGCAAGATCAAAGGAGGCCTTACTTACCATTCAGCACCCTTCGCAGGCTGTCCAGGCTCAACTTCGTCCTCCATGTAGATGCCCATCTGCAAGGCCTGCAGCAGGACAGGCTCCAGTCCCACCTCCTGGACATGTCAGGGACCCGGCAGACAGCACAGCCGCGCAAGGGGAGTCCTGCCCAGTGCATGAATTTGAGCTGGGCACCTGCACCAGAACTGGGCTGTTGCTCAAGTCTCAGTCTATTCTGTGACTAACAACCATGGGAAAACTCCAGGTGTTTTGGGAAACACTGAATTCTTCTCAGATATTCCTCCTACTATGAAGAACAGGCAAGATATGACTTCAGAATAAGAAGGAATTTAAAGAAGGATTGTGTTTATCACAGGTGATGTTCTGTTTGCATTTTTATGTTTCTGATATGAAAAAGACAAGCATCACAGGACACTTCGAAGTGAAATTTGTTAATGGATAGCATTTGTCGTATTTTCCCCTATGGACAACAGGAATTGAATATAGGGAAGACAAAGGGATGAGATACTGAGTATGAGGAAAGGCATACTTTAAAATGCTTTCCTATTTCCTAAGAAACAGGAAGATTTTAAAGAAATATCTTTACATTGATCTAGATTAGAAAGTTTTTTCTTTGTTTAAATCTTGAACCAGATTATGTTGTTCAGGAACAGTTAAAATTTTAGTATTCAAAACTAGATAAAAGTGAAATACAAATCAGACTGTTCTTATAACCTAGTGTTAATATCAGTTGAGCACCTCAGAAGTGCATTTGATTTATAGGTACAGGCACAGTAAAGCCACTTAAGTGTCAATAACATTTCTGGGGTAAATAGAAGCCCCAACAGGTGACGAGACAAATGTGACTGCATAGCAGCTTGATCAAAATGTTCAGGTGGTCGCTATCAGGAGCCCAATGCTCAAATCTGTACCACTCTTTAAGGTGACTGTTTGACAGAGAACCATATTTCACTGGCACTCTTCAGTCTTCAGGGACAGCAACCAACGAGGGCACAGTGATCTTGAATATGTCTTTTCTGAGAATAATACTGTTTACTTTTAAAACTGTATGCAGTCTTTACACAAGTAACGTTGTGGACATGATGGCCTAAGGACACAAAGGAGGTGGTGTGCGTATATAGATTAGCAGTCTAAAAGAAGACAGACTTTGCTACTTGGCCCATACAGAGCAACATCTTTCTCCACAACAAGTGACCACAGAGAAGCATCATTGCAATTTACAGGCCCAGCTGAAACAGCAGGCAGCTGGTGGGAAAAGTTAATTACATTTTGTTTCAGGCAGAAACATGAAGTGCAGGACACCAGTTCCTGCAGCATGCTTTTGTACGTGGTGTGGAAACGGGTCCTCAACACTTTTTGGGCTTGCTCATTGAAAGGCCAGCTTCTGTGTCTGATGGAAGTCAATCATACACCTTCTAATGAAGCAGGATTAGACACCTTTGTCGCCCAAAGGAATCCTTTCATTTCCATGACAGCTAGACTGGATGTTGAAATTAGCACTGACTGTATCAGAGAACATTAATGGCTTATAAGGAGAAATGATGTAATCATCAACCCAGTTATATGGTATTTTAATGTACCAGGGTTTGTATAATTGCTGAAATCTGGAGTTTCTTTAGAAGGATTTAGCAGAAGAAATTTTCCGCATGCCTATGGCAGACCTTTAGACTGCAGCAGTGGGAAGGGACCTGGTGCAAGGGCTCTCAGGAGGCACCTGCAAACCTGAGCATGTGTCACACAAATCCTTATGCACCTCCTGAAACCCATCATCCCTTCCTGTGTAAGTGGAAATGTTATTCCTTAGCCACATTTCCTTATCTCTCTGAATTCAGAGGAGGTAGAAATATGTAACAAAATTTGTGTTACCCGAATTTAGCATCTGCTGCAGGGAAGAATAGGGAAGACCACCAAGATTAGAACTGTTAAGTGACTGCAAATATTTCCCAGTCTTCCACATTTTTTCAGTTTTTCTTAGAGGGCTAAAAGAGGAGAGAGGAGGAAAAAACTTCCTCATGCAGTATTTGGACATGTGAATTCTAGTGAAACTTTCCTTGACCCTCTCCCCTCTCCTCCAGATAAAATTAACCTAATCTTTTGGGGTTGTGTATTTATTTTTTTTTTTACTTCCTTTGTCCTCCTTAAAAGAAACATTAATAAATCTCACGAGCAAGCAGAGTACAATTGTGTGAGAGACTGTTAAAAGTAACTTAACCACTGCATATGTTACTTATGATTTGTAGGGAAGAAGTCAGAATATTCCCCATGTTTCAGCAAGTCCTTTTCAAACCCTTAAGGGTTAATGCGTTCTGAAAATACCTCCCAATTCTGTTTTCTAGGACAAAAAAAAAAAAAAAAAAATCTGTATGTGCAAGAAGGAGATTGCCCATAAATATATGACAAATAAAAAAGTAAACACACTTCTGATGCCAACAAAAGCTGCAAATTTTACAAACTACAGCTACCATGTACACTGTTAAGTTATTTTCCACAACAAGTGGCTCCAAATCCACATCTGTGTATTTTATTCACTAGTGAGGGCTGGCTCTTTCTTCCTTAAAGCTGGACTGAGATCTCTCTTGCCTGTTGTCATGGATTTTTACTGCCTTATCTCAGTCCCCTGTAAAAAAAAATGAGCTCAATGCCTTTGTTTATTCCATATCCTTTGGAGCTGTGCCTTCTTCAATATTGCTAAGTTTGCAAGACTTTGGCTAAGCAGGTCCCGTGGATATGAAAGAGGTTGAGGAATTGTTGTGGTTTAAGTCAGCAGGTGGCTAAACACCACGCGGCTGCTCGCTCACTCCCCCCTCAGTGGCATGGGGGAGAGAATTGTAAAAAAAAGTAAAATTTGTGGGCTGAGATAAAGACAGTTTAATAGGTAAAGCAAAAGCTGCGCACACAAGCAAAGCAAAACAAGGAATTCATTCACCGCTTCCCATGGGCGGGTAGGTGTTCAGCCATCTCCAGGAAAGCAGGGCTCCGTCACGCCTGATGGTGACTTGGGAAGAAAAGTGCCATCACTCCCCATGTCCCCCATTCCTTCCCCTTCCCCCACCTTTACATGCTGAGCATGATGTCATATGGTCTGGAATACCCCTTGGGTGAGTTGGGGTCAGCTGTCCCAGCTGTGTCCCCTCCCAACCCCTTGTGCCCCCCCAGCCTCCTCGCTGGTGGGGTGGGCTGAGAAGCAGAAAAGGCCTTGACGCTGTGTCAGCACTGCTCAGCAGGAACGAAAACGTCCCTGAGTTATCAACGCTGTTTTCAGCACAAATCCAAAACACCGGCCCATAGTAGCTACTATGAAGAAAATTAACTCCGTCCCAGCCAAAACCAGAACAGGAATCATTAAGCAAGATGCTCAATAACACACCTTTATTGGGCTTTACGAATCACCAGTAATAGACACAGTTGTGTGGCTTGAGTTCACAAAGCGATAACTTTAAAAGGGGAAAAGGGACCTGCTGCAGCTCTGTGAGCTACAAACCTAGGACAGAAAGCACATTAGAGAGAAGGAAATAAAAACTAACAAACAAACAAGCAAAAAAACCAAGGCAAGGGATAGAGAGCAGTGCTGAGGAAATGAATGCAGGAAAGGTGAGAAAGATCGCCCTGTCCCCAGTTTGTGTCTTGGATAGTGAGACAATCTGAAGCCCTGTGGGCCATCACAAGGAGGCTGGAGAGAAAGCATTCTTTGGGCTGGAGTCCCCCAGGAAGAGCAGATGACTGTGAGAGGGGCACAGGAGGGGACAGAGGGTTGGCTTTAGGAGGTGGTTCTGCAATCTATCAGTTTGCGAAAGCTCCTCCGGAAACTGTCATCCAGAAAGGCATACAGGAAAGGGTTGAAGCAGCTGTTGGCGTAACTCAAGCTAGTGATGAAGTAGGAAATCCCAATGATGAGTGGAGTTTGTGGGATGTCTGTGGTGAGGGCCACCACTGTGCTAAGGTGATAGGGCGTCCAGCAGAACAGGCACGCAGCCAGGATGACAACCACCATCAGCGTCACCTTTTTTTTGGCTTTGTCCAGGGCTTTTGCATTGCAGTGGAGGTGCACGCGTCTCAATTTGCACAGCATGGTGGTGTAGAGGATGCAGATGGTGGACACTGGGATGGCAAAGCCTAAAATAAGGGTATAGATCCGACTGCCTTTCCACCACATGCTCTCAGGGTGGGGGAACACAAAGACGCACTGGGAGCGCCCCTGCTCCTTGTGTATCTTAGCAAAGACAGTGAAGGGCAGGATGATGACAGTGACAAAGGACCAGACGCAGAGGCTCACAATCTTGGCTGCACGGTAGGTGCGGTAGGACATCTTCCTGGACTTGGTGGTGGCCACCACAACCAGGTAGCGGTCAATGCTCATGACGGTGAGGAAGTAGATGCTGGAGAAGGTGTTGTACTGGTCTATAGAGATGATGAGCTTGCACATGAACTCTCCAAAGGGCCACTGCAGGAGCAGGTAGTCAGCAATGTTGATGGGTAGCACCAAGGTAAAGAGCTCGTCAGCAATGGCCAGGTTGAGGATGAAGATGTTGGTGACCGTTTTCATCTTCGGGGCTTTGAGGATTACATAGATGACGGCGGTGTTGCCTGTCAGCCCCACGGCACAGATGACTGAGTAGATAACAGGCACCGTGACGTAGAAGCTGGGGCTCAGTAGGGGAGCGGACATATTCAGACCCCCATCCCCTCTCCCGGTGCAGTCTGCACATGAGGAATTGGTGTCGGGGCGGGAGGAGTTCTCCATGGCCACAGGAGAGGGTGACCGGGCCCACCGGCGATGGGGATGACTCGGAAGTGGGGGAAAACAAGTGAGACCCCTGCTCTTCTCAAGCCGGTCTCCTCCGGCGTGTCCGGTCACCAAAGTCTCACGTACGCTCCCCGCCGTCGCCCTGCCGGGAGCAAGAGGAGACCGCCGAGGGCTCAGCCAGCGGCGGAGGGTCCCGCCGAAGCCGGGATGGTCCCCCCCGCCGGCAGCTTCGGCCGCCCACCCCGCCGCCCCTCCGCGGCACCTCTGGGCGCCGCGGAGGGGCGGCGGGGTGGGCGGCCGAAGCTGCCGGCGGGCCTCCCACCCTCGGGGGGAAGCGGCGCCTTTGGGATGCTCCCCCCAAAAACCCAAACCACCCTCCTTTCCCGACGGGGCCGAGCGCTTTGGAAGGGAAGGAAGGATGCACTGACCTCTGCCAGGCTGGCTGCCGTGGAGGGGCTCCCGCGGGGGAGCGGGGCGGGGGGTCTGGGGGTCCCGGGTCCGTGCAGGGGGGGGATGCCGGTGCCGGGTCCGTGCGGGGGGGGGGGGCTGCCGGTGCCGCTTCTGTGCTTGATCCTGAGAGTTAAATGCGTGCCCGTCTCGATCTAGGTAGCAACAGATAAGGGAACACGAACCGCGGAGAGGATGGTTTAAAAAAAAAGTCGGGAGCTGGGAAGAGGTTTGGGCAATTACCTGAAGTCACATCTCCGGGCGAGGTATGGCAGGGCAGCGAGGGGGAGAGCAGTCCCAGCTGCAGGCGGCCTCTGCTTGTGGTGCTGGGGCTGAGAGCTCAGCATTCACCGCCCGCCTGGTCCCGGGGGCTGTCGCCGCGCAGGGAGCGGGCAGCGCCTAGCTGGGCAGGTGATGCTGCACGTCTTGCCACGAAAAGGCGTTTTTTTCCACGGGGTGTGGGTATCGGAGTGAAGCAGGACACATGCACAGGAGTGTGATAATGACAGGCTTGAATATAACCCCGGGGAAGCAATCTTTTTTGGAGGGTAATTCAGAGTTCCTGATTAGCTTGTTTTTTCAAAAAGCACATGGTGTAAAATCAGTCTCACGTCAGGTTGTTTGGGTTTTTTTTTTTTTGCCTCTTAAACGAGATTGAATTCTATGGGCTCGCAGTACAATTGATAAAATTTTGCACCCCTTAAATCAGAAGCGTAAACAACTTATTTTGTGGTGTTGCCAGCAGTACTGACCACATGCATTACTACTAATTACTAATAAATTGCTAATAATGTAATACATGCATCTTTTGGCAAATAATTTGGCAAAACTGTTTAATATCTCTAAGGTGACACCATGGAGCGAGAGATAAACACGGTCTGGCTCTGATTGTCCCATGTTCTGATGCATAATTACCTACATTAGCAGGATATCACAAATATGAAAATCCAAGCAAATAAATTAATGACTAAACAGATACAAAAGTACAAGCAAAGAAAAGTAGCTTTGCTTCACTGTGGTTATGCTTTCTAGTGCTGTGTCTTATTTTATTTTGTACTACTAGCTACATAATATAGCATATGATACTTCACCATAAAGAGTACACTGTCTGTTTTGTGATTCTTGACTTCCTTTATGGAAAGATTTGAGAAGAAAAGGTGTTTACAAACCTGTGCACTCCCATGAGAATGGCGTCAGTACTATGCTGCAGGTTTATGATGGAGTTTTGATCCCTTTTCTGCATACTTTATAGTTTCACAAGCCAAGCAATGAAAATGTCACCTTTGCTATGAAGTTTATTAGAAGCCAGCATTTGAGTCAGGTTTTCTGACCCAAAGACTTAGGCACAGTTGCCCCAAAGGGAATATAGTTTTGGAAACTTTCTCCAAGAAGTACATTTTTGAATGGGATCAAAACTCCTGGTGACCATCTTTTCATTTGGCCTTTTATTTCCAGTGATTTAATGCAGATAGTACCACGAGCCCCCTTTTCCCCTTCCTATCTACCCAAGTAATCCCAATTAGAAAATACTAATTTAATCATGATTAAACTAATTCAGCTATTTTTCATTCTTTGCACATATGTTTCTATGGAGAAGCTTTGTGACCTTCCAGTGTTGTTTTAGAATTGTCTTATTCCCTCAGAAATCCTACTGAAATAGGAATTTCTACTGAAGTCTACTGAAAATTTTCACAATATTTCAGCTTTATTTTAAGATCAGCCGTGGCATAGTCCAAACAAAACGGAACACAAATACTGAGCAACATCATAATAGCACCAATGCAGTAAAAAAAAAAAAAAAAAAAAAAAAAAGACTATGATTTGCTTTCTGGTGTTCTAAACAGGCAGAAATATTTTTGTGTGGAGATGTTATTGGAGGCCTCAGCCACAGTGTGTACTTATTGCAGTAATATAGTAGATAACCTAAAGAATAAAATCTGTGACCCTCTACTCATAATCACTGGGGAAGGCCTCTGGTGACTGCAAAAGGCATGTCATACTCACCTGGAGAAATGGCAAGGACGACAACGCAGGGAACTACAAACTGCTCCACCACACTTCAGTCCCTGGGAAGATCGTGGGGGAAATCCTCCTGGAAGCCATTTCCAGGAACACAAAGAACAAGAAAGTGTTTTGGAGCAACCCACTTAGATTCACCAAGGGAAAATCATGTCTGACCAACCTGGTTGCCTTCTGTGATGAGATGACTGACTGTGTGGATGAGGAGATGATGATGGGTGTTGTTTACCTGGACTTTCAACAAAGCCTTCAGCACAGCTGTGTTGAATAGGTGGGTTCAAAGAGCAGCAGTCAGCAATTGAACTTCTAACTAGCGGTCGGTTATTAGGAGCATTTTTCAGGAGTCTGTACTGGGGCTGATACTTTTTAGTGTCTTCTTTAGGGACCCAAATGATAGGATGGGGCACACCCCCAGAAAAGTTCACGGATGTTACCAAACTGGGCAGGGTGGTCAGTATGCTGGAGGGCAGGGTGGCTGTTCAGAAATGGACTAGCAGAAACCATGTTAAGTTCTAAAAGGTAAAAATCTCTTGTGTCTGAGATGGAAAAAACACGCAACAGCAGAGGTTGGGCACTGCCTCACTAGGGAGCAGTTTTGCGGAAAAGAATGTACAGTACCTGGCAGAGAGCAAGATGACCATCAGTGAGCAGAGAGCCCTCGTAATGGCGAAGACTAAGCACCTCCTGTGCTGTGTCAGCAACTGTGTAGTCAGCAGGTCAAGGGAAGCAGTTATTCTCTATTTGGCCATTGTGATACCACACAATTTGGGCTCTCTGGTAAGAGAAAGCCATTGAGAAACTGCAGCTAAGTGCAGTGGAGGGCCATTGAGGTGGTTAGGAGGTTGGTGCACATTATAGGTGAGAAGATGTTGAGGGAACTGGCTTTGTTCTGCATGGAGAAGAGAAGGCCTGGGGGCTGGGGGAAAATAATTGCTGTCTCCAGCCATCTAAACCTAACCTATAACCTAAATTATTCTGTGATTCTACCATGTTCAATTCTTATTTTAAGCCTTTGTAATCAGACTCATCCCAACAAATTATACAGTAATAAAAAATTGAAGTTTTTAGAACAAACTACATGTTTTTGATGCAATTGCATAATATCAAACCTTGATGAAAAATGATAGTTACTAACAACCCTATGTAGAAGAGGAATATCCTTTGAGAGAGCACAGAACATCTCGTGAGTAATTAATAGCTGAAAAAAAATCATTCAACAGAGTTGAGGTGATGTTTACAGCAAGATTCATGCATAATGTGATAATTATGAATGCGGTTATGCTTAAAATGCTGTGGGTTCCTGATCTGACTGATAGAATCCTTGTGGTGATTTACTTATTCTCAGTATTCTTCTTTTTTTTAACTGGTCCCTTTTTGTGGAAACAGCTTCAGGGGTTAATTATGTGGGAAGAAAATCTTTAAGAGTGAAGTATAATAAAAAAGTTCCTTTTAAGTTTTATGTAGTGCTAAAGAGGAGTCCAATAATTAATTACATTTTTAAAATCATATTTTGACCCTAGAGTTCAGCTGGACTGATGGAGCACAGAGGCTGAATAGCAATGGATGAAAAATTAGATTTGATTTCCTAGAATATATATTTCAAATTACTTTCTATCCTACATCCAAAAGCTGTCAAGATAATTTCTGTATTTACTAGCAATGCTTGTTATATATTTTGACAACTCAAAAGGAGAATATAACTCTATAGAATAATCTCAGACTTTTTCATTATGCTGTGTCTTGTCACTCCTTTGGTTATTTGAACTAAACAAATGAGAGATGTTTACTTTACTATGTGGCATCAAAAAAAAAAAAAAGTCACAACAAATCCAACCAGCGTTAAAACTGTCATAGTGATGCATATCACATTTTAGAGGGAAAAACAGTTCTAGGAATCAGAAAATTAGTGCCAGAGATCTTCTTTCAGTAGCAGAAACATTGATAGTATACTTCTGCACTAATTTAAGATATATTAAAAATGCTTTTTTATATAGCATATAATATGGGAGTTGCCAGTGATTGAGAAACAGAAACTCAGAAAAACAGGATTCATATTAGAAACCAGGACCACCTTCTCTCTTTAATTTAAGAGTTCATCTTCAATATATGAGTTGCATTAGTATAACTCTGCAAGATATGGCTAGGTATACTAAGCATTTAGTCACCTACTTAGTATTCAGGCTTGCTGCACCTTGACATTAACTGAAACTGTAAAAACTTATTCTGTTCATGCATTGGTCCCATACAAGTCTTTCAATGTGTATTTTGTTAGGAAACAATAATGTAGGTCAAATATGATATAGAGAAATGGTTCCTTGTGAAATAACTAGTCTATAAATTTAGCATGCATTAAAACTGAGCAATCTAAAGGATTACAATATATAACTTTGTTTCTAGGATAAATGAATTCTATTCACAAATGAATTTTCATTCTTGTTTAGCATGGTTTTGTTCAGAATTGCAGTAAATATAGCCATGCTACTTCTGTCAGTATGTGTGTGCAAAATTTTGACTGATTTGAGACAGGAGCAGAGGTCATAGAGATTTGGATAAAGGAGTGGTCTGGTGTGGAGGAAAAATCCAAAGCAGTGTTAATTCATGCCAGCTGAGTCTGATTATATTATTCCACAGCAGAGGAGCTGCATCGATAGAGATTTTTTTGACTGCTGCAAAGGCCAAGAGAGCTTCTCTCAGAGGTTGTGTATGATGCAGTTGGGAGCTGCCTGCTATCTGTTAGTGAGCTACTTACTCATATTTCTACTTCATCCATTTTTCTGTCCAATCAGGGGTTTTTTTCAGTTGTTTTTTTTCCTCATTGACCCCTTTGATTTGGTGTTCGCTGCCCATCAAAAGAATTTTCTATGTAATAGAGGTGAAAGCAGAAGATAGTTTTGTCCTTTCTCTCTTGTTTCTGCCTTTTATGGCTATGACCTTCTTCTGCAGAAGCTCTTTCTGGCTTATTTTGCATGGTTGTGTGTTTGTTGGTTTTTAGGAAGCTGGCTGGGTTGCTCCTGGTTTAGTGATTAGGCTAGGGAAACAGGGGCAGATTGTAGCAATTAGTACTGGAGAGCTGGTTGTGAAGATTGAGAAAGATTAAAGCTCTTCTCTCAGGTCCAAGTGAGAAGTGAACTGGTAGTGACTGGAATTGTAAATGTCTTGATATCTGTTTTAGGTAATTTATTTGTATTTTCCATTTTAAAATAAAGAAGCATGTTGCAGTCTCAGAACAGGGACTCATGGGTTCAGATAAGCTAGGTCCCCTGTTTAAGGTGGCTCACAGATAAGGGAATGTTGTGTAAACACAATGGTATAAGGTAGTTTCTTCTCCAGGATTGAGCTGATTTTGCAGGTCACAAACACCCCTTGGATCAGTCCACTTAATTATTTTCTTCTGTGCTCTGCTGTGTGGTTAAAGGAAAGCTCAAAGAGGGGGTGCCTGTGTTGCTGGATAAAGCAGTCCTGCAGTCTCAAAATGTCATGTATGAACAGAATGTGGCTCATTCCTTCGTTGATATGCTGCAAAACTATACCATGGAAAAGAAAAACTGGTGGTCTTCACTTGTGATTTATTTAAAAGTTCCATGCACTTCACCTGCTCTCTCACATAAAGGGCACCCCCCCCCCCTTGTCTTCCCATCCTGTCCTTCCTAAAGAGTCCATATCCCTCCATTGCAACTCTCCAGTCATGGGTGCCATCCCACCATATCTCTGTGATCCCAACAGGACTGTAGCCTTGCAGCTGCACACACCTCTCTAACTCAATGTGTTTATTCCCCATACTGCATGCATTAGAAAGAGAGAGGCACCCCAGCATGCGGAGTTCCTAGAAAGGGCTTGGGGAATTTCTCCATAATGGTGCCTTATAGGCACTTGCTTGCTTACATGCAAGAGCTCATCTAAATGTGCACAAAAGTTTTGTCATAATGCTTGTGCCATGGTGTCTATACCCAGCCCCTTCCTTTCAGCTGTATCATTGGCTGGCTGAACTGGGAACCTTCTCCCCAGAAAGGATCCCCTAACTCTAGCAATAACTTTATTCTGTGGAGTGAATGTCTTGGGTTTTGACTGTGCAGGGGCAAAAATGCAATTATAGTAGGAATCTGACCAGCAGGAGGATTCTGCCTGTTTCCTCTGTCTTCGCAGTTGAAGAAAGAGATTTTTAGCCTAATAAATCTCTGATGCTTTTATGTGAACTGCTGTCATTCAGGGAATTGTAGCTGTCTGTACAGCACACTGACAAACAACTTGCCTCTACTATCAGGTGTTCATTGTTGTTAATTGCTGTAGTGTTTGGAAGCATCAAAAGATATCAGGTCTCATGGACAGCCATCAAAGTAATTTTTTTTTCCCTTTTATAACATCAGTTTCCAAGAAAGGCAGTCAATGATATGAAGAGCGGGGAGGGGGGTGAGGGGAAACCCAGAGATATGCAGCAACTTGCTCCAGGAGAGAACTCTAGTTATTGGAAGAATGATTAATGTGGAATATAGGATTTTGAAGTACTCCAGTGTTTGCCAGGGTCCTTGCAACTCTCCCCCCCTTCCCTGCCCTGCCCTGACCAAAAACCCAAAGCCAAAGCAAAAAGCCTGTGTTGTTACTTTCATTTTTGTACTTGTGATACATTTCTGTTTCATGTGAGGCTGAGATACAAATGTGAGGAAAATAAAAAATAATGCAGAGATTTTAATTTCAGTATAGATATAAGTATATATTTCAGTATAGATATATTTGAGTCTTTATTCAACTGCTATAAACTTATAAATTCTGTACTTCTGTTCTTGTGTGGATACATGTAGGTCACAGCACGCATCTTAATGTTTCAGCAGGTGCACAGAGCATCTTCCTTTCAGCTGAAAGCAAAGAGAAATAAGAAGTGTTAGGAATAACCTGATAACCCCTATAAAGTGAGATTTTCTGGATTTGGAAGTCTGGACTAACAACCACGGCAGCTCCTTGAGGAGCCATTAAAACCTGTAGGTCAAATTCAGCTCTTGGTCAATGAGGTATGACCCCATTACAGCCAGTGGAGCTGTGCCTGCTGACAAACAGTTGTACCACCCAGTCATTAGGCTTTCTAACACCATATGCTCATGCCCTGAGAAGACACCAATTTGTAATCATTATCTGTGCATACAGAATTTCTCTGACTGTGTTTTCTTCTGAATACTTTAAGTAGTTCATGCTGCCCAAGTCAAGGAAAGAAAAAGTCAGATGTCTTT
Source organism: Haliaeetus albicilla (assembly GCF_947461875.1). Taxonomy (NCBI): domain Eukaryota; kingdom Metazoa; phylum Chordata; class Aves; order Accipitriformes; family Accipitridae; genus Haliaeetus; species Haliaeetus albicilla. Next base: position 33,900,431 of record NC_091485.1, on the reverse strand, counting down.
TTCTTTGAGCAGTGTAAATCATGATTGCTTCTTTGTTAATCTTCAGTATCATTATCTGGTGACCTAGATGAGTAACAGAGGAATAAATGACTTCATGAATTGCCACTAAGAACTGAGATTTCTTCATAATGAGCCTACAAGTCTTGTACCTTCTCCATTCAATTAATCCATGTCTGAATTTTAGAATGTAGCCCTTCCTCCTGTGAGCCAAACCCATGTGAGAGAGATCCGTCTCACTGGTTAAGTCAGTCTCGAAGAACTTAAATCTTCTCAAGTAGGAAGAAAAAAGCCACATAACTTCTCTTTGCAGGAGTGCCTCATCAATCAGTACAGACGATAGCTCAGCAGTGGAGCTAGGGTGCAGCTTCTGAAGTAAGAAAACACACTAATTTTCTACCTTTGGGACTGACTTGTTTGCCAATACAATGCACAGATGAGGAGGAGTGCAAAAACACTCAAATGAGACGATGCTTTTGTGAGTCCTGTCTTCTAGGATTAATAGATCTATTTATTAGGTGCAAAGGAATAAATGTGCATGCCTGCCAGGTGACATCAAGATCAGCCTATCCTATACCAATCTTTGCAAATATTTGCATAAGTTTTTTCAAAAAGCAACCAGTGATGGCAAAGCCACAGCCTCCCCAGATAATTTGCTCCAGGCAATCTATTTTTCAAACTCTAACCTTTTGCTATGACTTTAAATCCTTTGGTTATTTTCCTGCCCCAAATGGAAGCTGAGAATGGAATGTTTTCTGCCCCCTGTGATGAGCTCTTCCATGTCTGCACACTGTAGTGTCTTCCCCTTAGCCTTTTCTCTAGACTGACAAACACAAACAAAGTTCTTACAGTCTTTCCTTCTGCATCATCTGTTCTAGATCAGAGAAGAGCAGTTATTTCCTTTTGGTCCGTGGCTTTTGTGTAGTGTCTTCTATTAGGATATACATATGTATTTTGTCTTTCTATCAGAACCAGACATCAACCTATAATAAAGATCAGAACATCCACAAAGATTTGGGCTGTATAGATGTTAGGGTTAGGAACAGGGATACAGTATGAGTAAAGTATAACAAGGTTAATGGAAGAGAAGCAAAAGGAGTTGCTGAATAAAAAGAGAAAAAAACCCAAACCAACAACAACCACAAACCCTCTATGTGTGTTTTTGTTGTCTTTGGGGTTTGGTTTTTTTTTGTAATCAAAAACTCACTGAACTTCAATGTATTCCTCACATTTCTTGGTCTTAATATTCTATTTGTGAACAAGAATGTCCTGCTTCATCAGTCTGACAAACTCTTAGCAATGCTTTTAAATTTCACTAACTTCAATAGGTTCTTATGAACTTACTTATGGGCTTAAACTAAACTGTGTGCTTCTTGCTGTATTGGAGATTAGTTCCATAAATCCCTCAATGGCTTCATTACTCTAACACGAGACTTTGAAGGGCATTTAAGTTGTCAGGGAAAAGAAATCCACTTGCAGGACCAAAAATAAGCAACAGAACAGCAGTGACTGGAATACAAAAGGCACCTGTCCAAACTTGATCAAAACTTCTGAAAGGCTTGGGTGCTCTCCAGCCTACCAAAGCTGAAACAGAAATGTCTGTGCTTTGTTATTTTCTTTATTACAATGGCTAAGTTATGGAATAATTTTTCTCCAAGAAGGTTCTTTAATAAAAACCCAACAAAACTGTAAGACAGTTAAGAACTCCTGAATAACATTTTTTCTTCTCCCTAGAAGGTGTGGTCTGTAACAAGTACTACATCGGGGTTTACTAAAGGAAACTTCGACTGATATCATGAATCAGTTGGTGACTCAGGCTGGATTATGACTGCTCCTGACAGGGGTTGTTTTGCATATGGAATTTGAGAATGGCTCTTGGGTCCCTTGACACATAACCAACCAGAACTTCATCCTTAACTTCAAGAAATGTGGTTGTGACTGCATGATTATGGGGTTTCCTTCCATGGCTATAACATCTGCATTGAAAGTTTGAAACTTTCCCTGCAGGATGGACAAAGGAGGAAGGGGAAAAAATGACAAAAATTTTAATCAATGCTGGGTTTCTAGAACTTTTTTTCTTATTATTAGCCCATGTATTTCTCCTCACTTCTCCTGACTGAATGCTAATCCACATCTGCATGTGGAATAAGCCAGGAAAGGAGGATATACTGTGAAATTCACTTTGTTCTGTGAAACATCCCTTAAGGTGAAAGGACTTGATGGCACCAGATGTGACATGAAATGGCACCTATTTAAAGTCTACACTCCTGTGAGAAGAGGTCTTAGTTTGTTTCTCCAAAACATGGTAATTAGGCACTGGAGGGAACAGTCATCCTCCCTTCCCTTCTCCAGTACTATAAAAACCCCTATTGCAGTATAGAACTTTTACCTCCCTTATCATGTATAAGCCTTCATAAACCCATAGAATTTAGGCCTGCTCAAAGCAATGATAGCTTCAGAGTTAGATTAGGTCACTCAGGTCCTTCTCCTGTTGAGTTTTTCATACCTCCAGGGATGGAGATCCTACAGCCTCACTGTGCACCTCTTCTGGTGCTTGGCCACCCTCACTGTGAATAGTTGTTCCCTTATTCCTCATTGAAATGTTTTGTTTCCTGTTAATTTTTTGCCTCACATCCTTTCATTGTGTACCTCCCAGAATTGTCTGACTCTATTTTGGGTAGGTGAAGGCCACAATTATATTCTGAAATTTGCATTAGGAATAAGCACTTGGGTTTTGGCCATTATGTCAAAACCCTGTGCAATAGTTTAAAAAGGAATGAGATATCAGAGACCTGTAATGAAGAAGGCACACAGCAGAATGACTCTCATGGTAGCATAAAGCTGCTGGTGATGGACTGTCAACACTACTCTGCTCCTACCTTATCCTGTTGCAAGATCGCACAGTAGTACCACCTGCAGTCAGTTCAGTCGTCATGTCCAATAACTTCTGACTGCAATTCACCTTGCCCTGTGTCCCTCGGAGTGCCAGCCTTGCAGAGTTTGGCACTGTTTTCTCAGATGAAGGCTTACGGAAACTGTAGCGAATTAGGGCCTAAATCAGTCATATATGTGTCTTTTCCCCATCTGTCCTGTGAATAGTGTCTGTGGGTCATTTGCTATCAAACCTGCATATCTGCATAAGGGGGGGGGGGGGAATATGCTTCTAATGTTCACTTTCTGAATCTTATCAATGTGAAGCTAGTCTACAGATGCAGAAGTTTTGATGTCTCAACCTTAACCAGAACTGGAAAGCCTCACTCTGCCTCTTAACTTTTTGACTTTCTAGAAAATCTTACAAGTGACCTTGTACTTCAATATATTAAATATATATGTCAGTACATGATTTTTTCTGTACCATTTTACACAAGTTTGGCTTCTATGAAGGATGCCATAAGGAGAGCTGTCCCTGCCTGGTTTTGTAGCAACAGAAACCCTTCCATCAGTGTAGGCAGGCCTTTCACCTTCCTTCCGTGCAGTAACCACAAACCTTCCAGTACACGCATTCCTGTGCAAGCTCCAAAAAAATTGTTCAAATTTTTAGCTTTGCCATGGTGAGACCTCGTAGTCAAGTTATAGTCCTAACTCTTACTGTTTTCAAAACACAATGAAGGCTCCCCGGGTAAGCTCTCTGAAGTTTAAGAACATTGTTGGGCACTTTGATGTTTCTCTTCTTATATTCTCTGTCTACCATGATGCAACCCTCCTCCTACCTGATGGAAACATAGTCAAATTTTGCTTTTTCCTTCTGTCAGGCTTGTTATTGCATGCAAGCTCACACTCTTAAGTTGCTTCTCATCTGCTGCTGGTTTCGTTAGCCCACTATTAAAGCTGTCAGTTATTTGATCATAGGGCTGAATTAGCATGTAATTGTCACTTCAACTTTGTAATTCTTCTGAGAAGAATTTTATGACTGAGATGTGGAAGCTATCTGATAATATTACACCAAAAAGATTATAAGCTTGTTAAAGAGGAGATTCATCAGCAATTGCTGAAGTGTAGTTCATTAGTTGATAGCACATGAGATCTTCTTTTTCAACATACTGTTTAAATTTCCATAGCATGCTGTTTGTGCTGATTTGTCTGATGTTATTCATAGCTGGTGTCTTCAGTTTAAGGTTTCACATACAACTTCATGTTTTTTATTTTGGCTTTTATTCCAAGGATGTCTATATCAACTGAGTGTATAATATGGTACACAGACAAACAAAGCCAGTATACTGTACTAAATAAATCAGTGTGGCATGTTTTAGATTAATCTTTTTAAAAGCAATCTGTAAAAGTTAAGGTAAAAGGCAAGAAAAACTGGAGATGTTTAATTTGGGATGATGATCAAACATAGAAAATGTGGTATCCTTCTGTACATGGATGTTAATACTACAAAGATTGTTTTAAGGTAATAAGTCAAAAAGTAAGAAAACACATGAGAGAATCCTTAGATTCAAAAACACCCTTTCAAAGACAAGACATTGAAGAATATATTCAATGTAACTTTCATGATATTTAGACTTCAATTTTCTTTATACAAATATAACAAATTTTCTCCAATGAGAAAGAAAAGTTGTTGGGACTAGGATGGAAAAAAATCCATAGAAATATGTGAAGCTTGCTAAAAAGGATAAATAAAATTTTGTCAGGTCAAAAGGATACAGTGTGTCAAATGCAAATGTTGAGCTGGAATTCTTACCAGCTTTAACAGAAACGGTACACAGAGCTGATAAAGATGTTGAAGAATAGTTGACTTGAATATTTCTTTATTGTTTGCTGGCCTGGATTAGCTAACATGCTTTCCATTAAAGAAATTTTTAGATACTTAGCACTCATTCTAGTGATCTGGTGAAAGGTATATCAGACACTAGGAGGACTTCTAGAAGAGGAATTCAATGTGATGATGATGGTTAGTCTTCCAAAGGGTGTTTCTGAATATTTCAGAATACTTATTTTATTACTTACAATGATGACTGACTTTAAAAATCAACAAACAGAAAACAAAATTAACAGTTATCTCTATTACTCTGTGGTGCAAAACATCTGCTGGTGTAAAAGCTCCACTGTCACAGAAGCCATGAAGTTTCACATCAGCCAAGAAATATAATTCATTATCTGGAAAGAATCATACACTTATTTCAGTAAAATAGCTGGAATCTTGGATGAAGTATAAAAAAACACAGTCTCTGTTTTGCAGTTTTTATCTCATCACTTTGCTCCTGATCTTGGAGAGAACCTGTAGGCAGCCTTTTCTTCCTTCCCACAAGGAAGTTCATGTAATTTTCATTGTCTTATTGTTAAGTCTAGAATAAGAAAAGGCCAGAGTCTCCTCTCTGCCTTGAAATTGCAAAGAAAGTCCTTTTGATTTTTCTCAAATGTCTAAGAATAGTCAAGTTTCAAAGTTTCATGACTTTTTTTTTTCTCTTTCCTCCCCATAGATTTCTGAGGCTCAGTGACTAACAGCCATTGAAAGCCTTAGGCCTACAATAAGACTTCCGCACACTTATCTCTCTGCCATTCTCCTGTTAGCTGCAAAAGGCTTCTCGCCTCTTTTACATTAAAGTTACTTATGAGATCTAGCAGGGAGCCACTGTTTCTGTTGCAAACCGTGTGTTCGATATTGTTTTTTATAGTTCCTGTTAGTAGTAAATATTCTTCTATCACGGTGTTATTCCTTAAACTAAAGCTGTTGCTACATCTGAAAGCTTGTGAGCACTTAGAAGCAGGTGGATTCTTCTGACATTGTGTAAAGCTGCCATTTTGTACCATCACATGACACGAATTCATTTCACAAACTCCAGGTGTGAAAAGTACTATATGCTTTTCAGAGGATTCTGCAATCCTCTGACTGCTGACAGCACTAATGAACTTCATCTAGTTGGGAAGATATTAAGATGTGCCTAACCAGCTCAGTTATTTGGAGAGATGGATCAGATGTGGATATTTTTTTTATTCTTTCTCCCAGATTTCTGAAATTTCAGGCACTTTTGGAAGTGGATATACTGATTTGAGGTAGAGTGATCTGGTTTGGGTCATCAAATGCAAATGCTTCTACTGAAGCTTGTCCAAAATGGAATATGCAAAATGAATGAAGACCTTATCCAACAACAACAAGAGCCTTTGTGCATGTCACATGATCAAAGTTTTTCTGCAGTTTATATTAAAGTATGGGGGCAGATGACTAGGTGTACCTAACTGAGAAGACATGAGAAGCTGTTGAGTATGACATGAAAAATTGCTGGGCATGACAAATAGCAGTCAGAAACAGGCAGAAGCTACAGCTAACGCCATAAGAAAAGGCTGGGGGTAAGGGGGGAGTTAAGTGAAAGGTGGCCAGACTTCACGGCAAATCAAGGGGAGCACTGGGGATCTTTTGGAGACAGAACTTGGAAGACAGTGCCCAGATAACCATATCAGTAATACTGTATAAGGCAGAGATTAACACTGAGGTGACAGTATCAGAAATAATGTATTTGGGTACATATATAGCAAAAGTGGGACTGATAAGGGAAAAAGAAATTAGGCTGTGAGGAAAGGAGGGTTGAGAAAAGGAGGGGTCAAGTTGGATCAAGGAAGAACAAACCTGGGGAAACAGAGGGGACATGGAGGGGCTAGCTCCAAGTAAGCAAGCCGCTGGTCAGTACATGTGTCTGCTCAAGTCCTGAACCTGATCATCACAGTCTACTCTATCTTTAAACTCTATTCCAAATTATTTTCTGTGTTAGCATACTTTCTGTTCTGTGTACGACTGTGCGTGTCTCAGTATGAGACACTAATGAACTTCAAGGTGGACTAGCCAGTGAGCAGTGCAAGAGGCCTGGGACCCAGCTACCACAGGCACCACTGGTCCATACTGTAGAAACCAGAATCCGAGAGCTGGCTGCTGGAGAGACTGTAGATCAGGACCATTGTGGATACGTGTGGATGTGAGAACTGCCGGCAGGCTTTCAGCCTGATTAGGTGGTGAACAAAAACCCAATCAGGCCATTTTTATTGCTCGTATTTATGTGAGTGCTGTTTGTGTGCATGGAGGCACTGCTCTCCCTTTTGTGTTACTCTTCACAGAAATGGCCAGCCACCAGCAGCATCGGGAGGACGTGCCTTGCTACTAGCCGCATGTAGGATCAGGGAACCACAGCAGCTGCACCTGTCATGCTGGGATGGGAGAAACCCTCTGGGTGAGCGTGTAAACTGCCTCCCTCCCCCATCCCCCTGCAGCCCGCAGCACTCTGGGGATGTGTGTGTCTTCCACCCCCATGCTATCATACCTTTCCGCCCTTCTCTCTCATCTGCCCTCGAGACCCAGTACTATCCTGGACATACCTTTTGTGTGGTTTTGGGTCATTCTCTGCTCTGGACAGTAGCAACAATTTTGAAGGTATCTATACCCACTGGTGGAAGACAGGGCTGGAGGAGGAGGAAAGGGCTGTCCCTGAAGACAACACCTCTGAAATCCAGCAGCCGCAGAGAAGGCAGAGGGGGCTGTCAGGCAGGGATGAATTGTTCAGGAAACCCCAGATCTACCATAGCAAGGGCTGTACCTCATTTCTGGATCCCTGCTAGCTTGTATGAGCCACCCAGGACCTCAGAAACCTTTACAGTGAGTAGTGGTCTCAGCTGGGGTAGGTTGATACTAAAGACTTCCTGAAAACCCACTTCTCTACCCACTGCCCATGTGGAAAAGTTGCTTATGGCTGGCTAGATTCCTCCTTGCTTTCCTACTCTATGTCCAAGGGCACTATAGACAAAACAACCAGGAGCCTAATGGAGCTATTTTGTCACTTTCTGTAATTTTTCATCCCAGGCATCTGTGAGCTTTACCAATGTCCTGTGCCAATTCAGAGTGGAGGAACACTTAGTCTTGGGTAGCTGGATGCATAGGCAGTGATGGTCAACTAGAATAGGCTCATTCAGTATATGATGTTGCTGACAACTTTTTAAGACAAGTCCTCTGTATATAATCATTTAAGGTCATGCTCAGCATTTCTTTGCCCTCAGTATTCCTAGTGTGTTCCCTATAAATATTCTCAAAAGGCAACTGTCTGAAGGAAACATTTCCTGAGCTGACACTGGGATTTCTGAATAACCTTTATAACACTCTTTCCATCAAAAAGGTGGAAGGTCTTTGTGAAGATAAACACAAATGGTTTGTGTGACCTTTGTAGAAGCTAGAATCGGGTAATCAGCTTGTTTTTCAGTCTGTGCCTAGGATCATACTTACTGGAAAGGTTTAAGTGGTTTTTTTTGTTTGCTTGGGGTTTTTTTGTTATTTTTTTTTAAACAAGAGTATATGGGCCACTTTGTGAATTGTGTGTCCTTATGGCTTCTAAACTGGCATGACAAATAACTGCACCTATATGCCTATTGCATGTGCTATCATGTAGTCGTCTTGATGGCATGAGGCATTTTTACATGGTGATCCCAAAAGCATTTATGAAAATGTGTATTGGTTTAGGAGCTGATAATCTGTTCCTGGAGTCTTACCTTGTGACTCTCAGCCCACCAGGATTTGAATGAATCCAGCACTTCTGCTCTAGGTGTTTCCTTCTGCAGCTATGGGGGCAGTGGTAGGAGACATTGGGAGATCTTTGCCTGGAGCAACTGGGTCTCTGCAATGGCAGCTGCATTGCAGCTGCAGGGAGAGCAGCTTCACCATTGCCTCTTCTGCTTCATGCCGGCAGCCTGCTAGAGGTGAACTTATTCTCTGTCTGAGCAGATAGATGCACATCTCTAACATAGTCGTGTAGGTCCGGCCTTATGATGGGGAAAGTGAGAAGTTAACTGTAATCTTCTATAACTCTTTGGTGCTCTGATTACAGTTTTTCTGGAAATCTGGTTACCTGCCTCTCCTCCCTACAAATGCTTATTTGCTCTGAGATCACAGGGTGTCTTAATAAGCATGTGTATTTAACTCTTCCTGTTTGTGTACCAAAGTGCTTCAGTGACACTATTGTGAAGGTCCTTTACATGTACTTTGTGATTTGGAAGTTGAAAGTGCAAAGTCTCATAATGCTTTTTCCCTTAGAACCTTTCTTGGATACTAAACAGTAATAAAAAGGATTAAAATGGTAGCCATGGTGATGAGGTGGTGTTGCAAGCGTGTGAATAAGCAGCTACTTGGTCAGTGTCAAAAGGAGCTTTCCACTGAGACAGACTATAAAAGCTGTTTATTGGCACATTGCTCATAACTACTAAACCTGCTAAGCTGAGTTTATATTTAGCATACTTATAAGCAGTATTTCTTAATTTGGAAAACTTTATTCACAAATGTAATTTAGTTACTGGCCATTTAACACTTGTACCCAGCTTTTACCTGGTTACTTTCGTGCTTCATATGTGCTTGATGACAGAAGCAATCAATTAAATAACTTTACTGTGATTTAAATAGGGAAAGTGAAAGGGACTGCCTGTTCATGCTCAGTAATGTGCCTAACAGAGTAAATCTTGAAAATAAAATACACATTTCTTAACTAAACTTGATTCTTCATTAAAGCATTTTTAAATGGCTGGACTCAAAATACCAATGTAAAACTTCTTTTGACAGAAGTCAAACTTTGCATCAGCTTGATTTATTTTCCCTTTGAAGAAATATTTCTTTTTCTCCTCAGGGAAATGTTTTGAATCAAACCTTCTAGCCAGGACAAACTAAGAATATTTTTTCTCTAACCTGCCAGAGAGGGGAGGTAACTTGTTGGCCGCTAATTAGCTGCTTGGAAATGTTACATGGTGCTGCTCCAAATCACTTTCCTCCCTGATAATATGGACATACTATTTTTTGCCATGTCTGTTGCCCATCCTGCAGCCAAGATGCTGAAATACTGGGCTAAAGGGTTTGCCTCCTCGTATGCTAACAGGGGAACAGTGACAAGTGTCACCTGTCACGTGTGATCTTTTTTTCCTAAAGCTGAGACTTCCCAGTTTCATAGCTAAGTTGCACATCTTAATCAGTTTTGAAGTTTTGGTCCTGTTAACTTTTTTCAGTTTTGCTTTAAAGCCCAGATTACAGAATGATCATCAGTGGATCAAACTTTGTCATGTGAAGTGGATCAAAGTGTCCTAATGTCCCCCGTCCAACGACAGTCCATTGAGGTCAGGCTTTGCTACACAGCACCTTGCAATCCCCTTCAGCTGTGAAAGGGTAGAAACCTTCATTTCAGTGGGACTGTGTTGAAGAACAGGGCTCTACATCTGCCTCATTTTGAAGCCTGTACCTTGCCATGTCAAGACAAGAGAAATGAATATTTGCAAAGGGAGATTATTTTAGAAAGATGCCAAATACTTGAGGAAACTTGGATAATTTCCCTTCTCATTTTTAACTTAATGTGCATTCCTTATGTTTTTTTTTTCCTGTTTCTTCACCTCTTTTTTTTCTCCGTGCAGAACTTAAACTGTACATGTAAAACCAACTTTTTTCTTGTTTCACAAGCTTAAGTGTACAGCACTTATAAAACACCTTCCTGTATCATGTCTGTCTTGCCATGAAAAGGAAGAGAAAATAAACCCAATACTGACAGCAATATCGGTCTTTAGAAGAAAAGTGTAGAAAAATTAATAAATCTACCCTGCCAGTCTTGTAAATGGTTGCAGTTTTACCTTGCTGGAAGCAAGATGATGTGTTTCTGGGGTAGTATATTGGAGATTCTGAGGTAGAGCAATTTATACACCTCACTTTATAGAGCATGTGGCTGTGTTTCAGAGAGCTTTATTGTGAAAATGAGTGCCTCCTTTTCTGGTGATATTTTTGGTGCAGACCCCACCATCTTCTACTTAGATAGAAGATCATCTTCTACTTAGCCACTGAGAGAACAAGTCATTAGACACCAAGCTGAGTGGTGTGGCTCTCACACCTGAGGGACAGGATACCAGTCAGAGGGACCTGGACAAGCTCAAGAACTGGGCCCATGTGAACCTCATGAAGTTCAACAAGGCCAAGTGCAATGTCCTGCACCTGGGTCAGGGCAACCCCTGGTATCAGTACAGGCTGGGGATGAAGGGACTGAGAGCAGCCCTGTGGAGAAGGACTTGGTGGTACTGGTGGATGAAAAGCTGGACATGACCAGGCAATGTGCACTCACAGCCCAGAATGCTAACTGTATCCTGGGCTGCATCAAAAGTGGGGTGGCCAGGAGGTCGAGGAGGTGATTCTGCCCCTCTGCTCCGCTCTGGTGAGACCCCACCTGGAGTGCTGCATCCAGCTCTGGAGTCCTCAGTGCAGGGAAGACATGGGCCTGTTGGAGCAGGGACAGAGGAGGGCCTTGAAGACAATCAGGGTTATGGAGCACCTCCCCTGTGAGGACAGACTGAGAGAGTTGGGGTTGTTCAGCCTGGAGAAGAGAAGGCTCCAAGGAGACCTTATTGCTGCCTTTCAGTGCTTAAAGGGGTGTCCTGGTTTTGGCTGGGGTAGAGTTAATTTTCTTTGTAGTAGCTGGTATAGTGTTATGTCTTGGGTTCAGTAAGAGAAGAATGTTGATAACACACTGATGTTTTCAGTTGTTGCTAAGTAGTGTTTAGAGTAAGTTAAGGATTTCTCAGCTTCTCATGCCCAGCCAGCGAGAAAGCTGGAGGGGCACCAGAAGTTGGCACAGGACACAGCCAGGGCAGCTGACATAACTGGCCAAAAGGATATTCCATACCATGGGATGTCATGCCTAGTATATAAGCTGGTGGTAGTTGGCCTGGAGGATTGCTGCTCAGGAACTAACTGGGAATCGGTTGGTGAGTGGTGAGGAATTGCATTGTGCATCACTTGTTTTGTAAATTCCAATCGTTTTATTATTATTATTGTAATTTTATTATTGTTATTATTATCATTATTATTTTCTTCCTTTCTGTTCTATTAAACTGTTCTTATCTCAACCCACAAGTTTTACCTTTTTCCTTCCAATTCTATCCCCGATCCCACCGGGTGGGGGGGAGTGAGTGAGCAGCTCTGTGGTGCTTAGCTGCTGGCTGGGGTTAAACCATGACAAGAGGGTTTATAAGAAAGATGGGGACAGACTTTTTGGTAGGGTCTGTTTTGATAGCACAAGGGGTAATAGTTTTAAACTAAAAGAGGGTAGATTCAGGAAGAAATTTTTGACAGTGAGGGTGGCGAATCACTGGAACAGGTTGCCCAGAGAGGCGGTAGATGCCCCATCCCTGGAAACATTCAAGGTCAGGTTGGATGGGGCTCTGAGCAGCCTGATTTAGTTGAAGATGTCTCTTTAATGGTCCCTTCCAACCCAAACCGTTCTATGATCTGCTGGTACTTTATTTAGGCAATCGATAAATGAATAATTATAATCACAAAACAACCAAAAACCCCATTTTGTTGCTTAATTTCAGGTATTGTTGGCGTTTAATGTTTTGGTTTTTGCATCTACAGTACTGTCTGTTATGGAGAGAACTAATTTGACTACTATTGAGTTTCTCCATGAATTTTTGGAAACAGTTCAGATATTAGGTTTATCACCTGTGTAAAGCCTGCATTTCTGTATTTGCTGCATTTAGTGCCTGTTTTCTGTGTAGATATGTCTCTGAGTACACAAAACAATGTTTATTGAAGGGACACTGGAAACACTAAGGCAAAGAGACTAAGTGGTGAGGTTTACTCTAAGTGACAGTTCGAAGGGCTGTTCGGGCTGTTCTGCTGTTGCACTGCCACAAACCATCTTGCTGCCAGGCATCATCTCTACTGTTTGAAATGAAGAAGGAGGCACAGTGGAGGCTGTGAGTTTCTGCTGTAGATGGGTGCAGGCAGAAAGTTCCTCCATCTACTACATTTGAGGCTGAGTACAACCTTCTGTGCCCATGTCCCCTCTAGATGGTTCAGAGGCTTCTTTATAAGGGATATTTATTATAACAAATTGAAGAAAATAGCTCTGGAAGGCCAATTTCTAGTTCCAGAGCCTCAGCTGTTGTAGAAGGATCAATATCTAATGGAGTTTAATCAGTTTACACAAATTTGAGATCTTGGTCAATTCGTAACTCTAAATAAAATGTATCTGTAGAAAAACAATCCTCATCCCTTCTTGTTCAAATGTAATCCTGTAGTGGATGAAAATACCATGTTAATAATAAATAAATGTGGAGATATTTTGAATTTAATGCATTTTTAGATTTATTTTTTTTAATTTCATTTTTCTTGAAGGTCTACACAGTCTGATGCTCTCCTCCTTGTGACCGCCCACAGACTTTGTGGCAGTAGTTCATTTTCATGTAAACTGCTTTTTTTCACCAGAACACTGTGCAGTATCAGCAGTTCTTTAAGCTGTTCTCTGTTCTGTCAGAGAAACCAAACAATACTTGGCAGTTCAGGAAATACTTTGGTTTTCAGTTGTCCACATACAGACTTTGGAGTGTAGTTTGTGCTTGGAATTGACTTTGAAATACACTTAAATGTGTTTTTTACAGGGTGTTTCTTGAAAGCAATTGACACTTCAGTCGCATGAAGTCTATATACTACTTACAGAAGGATTAGCGTTAACAAGAGCAGATCAGACTTGATATTCCTGGCCTGAAAAATTAAATGATAGGAGAACTTGAGTAGTGGCTACTCTACAGAGCTCAGCTGCATTGAGAGAAGGACAAATATTCTTGAAATATGTTGTATGTCTTTGCATGAACAGTTTGGTTTGCTCTATGCAGCTTTTTCTCAGCATTGGCACCATTTAGAAATAGGATGTTTGGGGGAAGGAAAGATGGAGACAAAATGAATATATTCTGCATAGGCCAGAGGACTGTCTGTCTGTAAAGGGGAGGAGGGTGCATCAATTTCTTGAGGACCCTGAGTTAATTCCTTTGCAGCCAAAAATAGTTTATCTGTTATAGCTCTCATAATCTCTATGAGATGCATAATAAAAATTGAGATTGAGGTCCATGCCCTGCCCTAGAACTTTAAAGTTTTGATAATGTAATGTGATCCCAGTTTGTGCAGTCTTAGGACTGGAGACAAGACCTAAGAAATGTAGACCTATGTACTATTAAAAGCTACATGGCTAAGTGATGTGATATCTGGAGAATTTCAAGTTAAAATAACTAAATCTGTCTGAGGTACTTCTTCAGGCACTTTTTTTTTTAAAGAAGTTTAAAAAAGTATTTGGAATAGATGAGGTAAAGGGTCTGTGGAGCTGGCATGTAGCTGCAGATCATGGTCTGCTGCATACTTAAGGATAGAAAGGAGCACACACACACCCTGCACCCACCCTTTCTGTATAGGATATAAGGACAATAGGAAATCTCCACACTCTTTCTGTAGGAGGATCAAATGGAGATATTAAAATTTAAAATTTAAACACACTTCAGAGCTCATAGTAGAGACCTACTGCAAATCCTCAGTTCCTAAATATAAGAACTCAACCTATGTCATTGAATGTACTTTACAACCTAAATTATTTTATTGGGCTTCTTTCAATACAGCAAACATATGCTCTTGTAGGGTTCATTTACCAGTGGTGCAGGAAACCCACTTCAAAGAAATCCTTATTTCCTAGTGCAGTAGGATGTGACTTCTGGGTATGCCCGACTATCCTTTGCTGTTCTAAACAAAACACCCCAAAGTACACTTGCACATGAACGGTCATAATCAGGTACACCCTGCACAGATAAAATCTCCTTCTTACTCTGTCTGTATCTCAGGTTTTCTAGTCTTTAACTTCCTTCACCATGAGTTTAAAGGTCTGGCAGGAACCAGCTAAGACTTACTGGTTGCTAGTTGTTGCTCCCTATAGTCTCCCAATTTGTACATACACTGTACCTATATTATACTTGATGACTCCACATGTAGCCCAGTAAGTACCAGCTTACAGCCTGTCTCTGGGTTTGTCTGTTCCCTGTTCCAAGCAGGGCATTTAACTCTTTGTTCCCTGTGGAACAAGTACACAGCTAGCTATGAGGAAGGCCATCTGCCCTTCACTGAAACTATCTAGAAACTATCCATAAGTGTCCTAAATAATGTGTTCCTCCTTATATAGGAAAGATTGCATCGAAAGTCATATAGCCCAAAGAGGTAAAGTGTTATCTCAAGGTTCACAGTGTGGTGCCATTGCCTTCAGGAGGAAAGCCAGCTTGGGAGGTTTGCAGCTTCTCTCTTTTGTCCCTGTTCAGTTCTACAGCTGTGGTTGTTGGTTATCTTTTGGCTTTCAAGTGGGTGTGGAGTGTGGCCCCACAGGTTCCCACTGCCGAGCTACACCTTCTTTAATGGCGTAACAGCTAACTTTGGCCTTTGGCAACTGTGGTGTGCAACTACACCGTAAGCAGAACTACCAGTGAACCTTTATTCTTAACCGTTGACTCACTGCATTAAACATGGCATAGGATTGGGAAGACTCTAATACTTCATATTTGAATAAGTACTTTTGCAGGAAAATAATTTTATTCTTGGAGATATTGCTTTAAGAAATAGTGCAAATTATGAATATCTATTAAATATACAGGTACAGAGAAGATTTAAAGAGAAAAATTCAGTGGGACTGTTTGGGGCTAAAGATGAAGAAAATCTTCCTGCTGCAGAAAAGCTTATTGAAATCAAAATCAGGGAGCTGGGCAGAGTAGCAAATACTGGTTACTGGATATAATGATGAAACCACATGGTGTGGTGTTTTTTTTCTTTACAGTATTTGTTGGGCCCAAGTTATCAGTCTTGGAGAGTCAGGTTTTCCTGCTGAGCCCTTTGTGCCTTTTCCACCCCACTGCTTTCCCATTGCTTCCCTTTCAATGAAGTGTTCAAATAAAATACTTCCAACTTTTTAGTCTGTGAACCACCAGCATCTGGCGCTTTGTGAATTGTTTTGTTCCCTTTCCAGAGGCAAAGTCAGTCATCTGTGCTGGGGTGTAGCCAAGTCTAGTCTTGCGGCTGCTGCTGATCTTTCATCTCCCATAGCCATGATGTGTTTATCACCATGTTCAGGCTACTAAAAGCATCCCTAGAATGAGAAACATTGTCAGCAAGCACATGCTGTTCAAATCATCATGGAGCATGAAGAAAATGCTTGCGTACTTCTAAGGCTATCTACAGACAGAAGATAAAAAGCTCTTTCCCCCTCCTCTCCTTCTTTTATCAAGAAACCCAACCTCAGAGATGCTTGAAAACCATCCAGGAATTTATTCTGTGAAAAAAGCAAGGCACAGGCAGAGAGGAATGGAAAATCTAGGAGCAAAGAGGACTATGAAGATAAACTATCACGCACAGTCTGATTTCTGTGGGGTGGAAAAGAGAGAAGGTAGACCTTGTAAGGGACATCTACTAAAAAGTCTTTTAAAGAGTGAAATAAATAAAGAAGGAGCAGCTATAACTTTCACAAACATAAAATGGGAGCAAAACCAAGGAAGGAAACCATGCTGCTTTTATACATACATAGGGGGACTTATATATAGATATAGTCCCTATTTCTTCCCTAGCTTACTGCTTAGATGCTGGCTACTGAAAGATTTCTGTGTATGAGCTGGAACACAAAGACTTACTGCCACTTTACACACAAAACTAAAATCCTTTCTTCTGAAGACTTCATATTAACTTTGAGCTTTGTGCAACACAAACAGCAAGCACAATACTTGGTGTTTCGTGCTTTGCTTCTGCATGTGCTGTTTATGACCTATGTTTCTAAGACTGTTTCTGAAGTTTTGGGATACTATTACCTATTTTGTGAGGAATGCCCTTGACTGAAAATTTTTCATTGCTTCCTGACTCTAATTGCTTCTGTTTGTCTGTGGCCTCAGCCAGGCAGTCATAAGTTTGATTGCTATAGTGACTCATACATTTGCAGCCTCAGGCCACTCTGTAGCTAAGTCCAGGTTAGTTTTCACCTTTTTGACCAGTCCTAGGTCTATGCCAAAGCTAGAAGTTGCCTGTTCCTCTTCAGTTTACCATATATTCAAGATCACTTGCATTCTCAGCTGCTGGAGGCTAGACCAATGCAGCTTTGTGTGCATGGCACTGTCTTTAGGTAAACTGTAGTTTACATAGTATACATTATTCCAACATGCAGTCGTTCCCACCATATGTAAACACAGAGCAATATGCTTGCTGATGGACTAATATGCTTAAATTGCCAGCTGGACTACCTCAGCCTAGGATTACTTCTATCTCCTGTGTCCTGTGACATAACCTGTCCTTTCATTTTAACTTGTGTTTCTTCTTGGATTGTTTGTTTTAACGTTTAAATGAAACTTAACAATTCTCAACGTAGAGCGAGAGCCTTGCAATTGATTGTGAAAACCAATATAATACTGGAGAGCCAGCAGAATAGATTTGGATTGTTAGCACTGTCTCATAGGCAGCTTGTTCAAGAGGACCTGCCTCAGTGCCCCAGGAAAAAATCAGTCAACCTAGGTGATACAGAAACAGGAGTCTGACAACCTGTATGATGCCCTTTTTGCTGATAGCCCTTTTTATAGGATGAGGAAAGAGACAGTTCAAGCACCTCCATCTCTAATCATGGTAGCACTAACACAGATGGAGCTTCCCAGAAGAGGCATTTTTTTTCTTTCTCAGAAAAACCCAGAAACTGATGACATCTTCAACTCAATCTGGATAGCACCAGGCAGTCAGGAATTCTCCTGGAAAAAATAGCTCACTGCTAACAAGCAAAGAATTGATTTAAATCTGTTCTCAGGACCTGTAATACTGCCAGGCAGTATAGAGGCAAAAAAGTCAGGCTCCTGGCCAAGATTTTGAAAAATGGGCATGTAATTAACTATTCTGACTTGCAGCAAAACCAAGCATCCAGCCTCTTCTGCGTCTTTGTGAATACTCAGGTATGCTGTGACTTTTTTCTTTTTAAAGGTTTTTATTTTGTTTTTCCACTCCTTGATATCTTCAGGGTAACCCACCTTTCACCTAAACCCACCTGCTGATTGCTCTGAACTGTTGCTCTTCAGTGGACTGTTTCTTTTCAGCAGCTCTCACTCTACAGAAGGAAAGGAGTGAGCCTCAGATCCTGCCAAGAAAGAAATGCTTGAAACCATATTGCGGTTTGCTGTTTTCACCCAAGGGTATGTACCTTCAGTGAACTTTACCCCGACCTTAAGGTAGAATTATGCCCCATACAAAAGGTTTTGCTCCCTGTAAGGAGCTGGACAGTTGCAGCGCCAGATATATTTTCTACAACTCAGAACTGCAGCTTGGGGCTTTTCAACACTGCAGTCCTTTCCCCTGTCCCCAAGCATTAAATGGTAGTAATGAAAGCGAGGGTTCTCTAACCAAGTATCTAATTCCTACTTGCCTCACTTTTTTTTTAACCCTAAGCACTAAAATATAATTCTTTGATTTGCAAACTGCAGCAAATGGTGTGCAAGCAAAATTAATTTGGGATAGGCAGTGTGTAATTTCCGTGTCTGTATGAGGAAAATTAACTGTTATCTGGATTTCTTAATTACTTTTCAGACACTGAGGCCAGTAGGAATGAACAGTCTGCATCCCTAATGCTAAACCCTGCCTCCAAATCGTGGTGGCTTGAGGAGTGCTGCCCACCAGGAATAGTCCCTGGTCTCTCCTGTGGCAGTAGGTCGTCCTCCCCCCCCATCCCGCCAGCAGGAAACAAAACTTCTCCAGGCAGGGAGAAGGGGAAGGAAACCCTGGAGGCCGCAGGTTGAAATTTGAACTGGCCAATTGAGACGTGCCAGGTACACTGAGGTGACCCTCCTGGCCAATAGAATTAAATGACCACAGGTCAGAACTGAGAGGGGTATAAACAGGGTCCCGCCGGAGGAAAAGTTGGAATCAGTCCTCCTCGGAGCAGCGGGTCTGCAGTCGGGGACTCCCCCTTGGGTCGGGCACCGCCTGAGGTAACTCCTTGAGGGAGAGACCCCTCAGCTTTTAGGGGAGTGATATGCGCGTTTTGAGCCATCACTTTAAATCTTGGGGATTCTTAAGTTGGCTGTGTAGTATTAATTCTCTTTACATCAGTGAGCCTATGGTTTTGTAAAATGTTACTGGACTTATAACTAACTTTTGCTGAAGAATAAATCTGAGTCTTAACACCTATTGGATTTGGTTAGTAGTGCATCCGTAACATCTCCTGAGCAGTGCCAGGGAATTGCTTGGGAAAAGTGGCTGGCCCAAGTGGACATCACATCAGGGAAACTTCAGAGTGAGAAACAAAGACATTTTACTGGTGGAACAATTTTGCCTTCCAAAAGGCATAATTAATTTTGGTGGGAATACTGTTTTCCTGGGAACTGTTTAACTTACATTTGTGCATGTGCATGGAGCCATAGCATCTGGAGTCAACGTCTGTCAGCAATGAACCCAAATGAGAAATCTAATACTGACAATCCTGGCTCTTTGCCAGCAGAAGTATTGACTTTTCCTTGCAAATACTGATGTGCCATTTATTTCAGCCACAGGAAGTGGGATTCTTGTATGCCTGGAATATATCCCTGCCACAGTTTAACACTGCAAAATAGGTAGCATTAACTTTTCCTTTTCTATAATGAACAGCATAATAATTATACTAATCTAGAGGCCGTTAATAGTGCATTGCTTAGAGAACTGCAATAGCAAAAGTTTGTTGAGGTTGCTTGGTGAAAATGCTTGGGTGAGCAGCTTGAAAATGGTATAGTAAGTAGTTAATGAGGGCAGCTTCAGCACTGAAGAACCAGACTAGTCACAGTGTGGGAAGCAGTTGGATTGTAGGAGAGGTGGTCCGGAAGCTTTCTCACGCCAAAAGCATCTGTTTGCACTTTTTCGCTGCAAGTGAAGCAAGTTGTTGATCAGAAGGCAGGAGAACTGCCGGAGAGGCTCAGAGTGGGAGGTGGGGATGTAGGGCAGGGAGGGGCACGACTGGGCAGGCGGCAGCATTCGTTCCGCGTCCTGCTCTCCAACATGTGCATGGCTGTTCTCCGTCTCACCTTCTTAACCTTCTGTATGAAACTTAGATCAAAAGTCCATGGGAACAGTAAGCTGATTTTGCCTGTGAAGCTGAGGCTTTTGGAAATGTTCCCTTCACTCTGTCAGTCCTGGGCATATGCTTATCTTCCTTTCCTGCTTTTCATTTTAGCACTTTTTTTCATGTGTTAAGATGTTCTGTGTTTCCAAGGCTCAAATTTTTACAAAAGTTCTAAAACTTTGCTCCAGCCCCACCAAGTGATCCTAGGGAGGATATTCCGACTGGGCTCCCACAGCATTGCCATAAGAAACTCCTTCTCATTTCCTCTGGCTGTTAATTCTAACCAGTAGAATATACTTATGGTCTTTGAAACTTCACCGGGAGCATAAGAGAACCGTAGAGACTGGGCAGGCCTCCATCATCCGTCTCACCATTGGTGAAAGGATATGGCATACCATTATAAATATTTAAGAAATCGTTACTTCATTTCTGCCACTTTTCAGCAATGTTTCCAATGAGCAGGTGTGCTCAGCTTCCTGTTTTGATGGAATCTGAACCCAAGTTTCATAGAGAAGCCGTTCTTCACTGTGTAGATTTTGAGAGATGGAAACAATACACTGTGTAGAAGCATTTGTACGTTGTCTTGGCGGGTGAACTACCCAGTGAGTATCAGTGCTCTGGTACTACAGAATGTGGTCTTATGCAGTACATTATTGCACACATTACTTGTGGCTTTGCATTACAGGTGCTGATTACCAAGTGACTGTCTGACAGAGCTACAGGTTAAATGATATCTTGTGAACCTGAAGAAGTGAAGGAAGACAGTGAGGGACTTGGGTTGAGGCCTGGAGGGAAAATGGGAAATGTGTTTGCTTTGGCTGAAGCTGGGGAGTTGCTTTTAGAATAAATTAGCTCTTGGAAGGGGAAAATTAAGCTAAGGTGGTAAATGCCAAGAGTTTTCTTCATTACAAGATTGTGTCTTCTTTCCATGGTCAGGATGCCAGTTCTCAAGGAGTCTTCAAAAAGAATCGCTGCTTAACACATCCACTGGGGCATCAAATGTATCACAGAGAAGCAGATGAAAAAAACCATCATTTGTTTTACTTTTTGCCAGATTCACTATGAAAAGACATCTATTCCATAAACATTATCAACTGCTACACATTTCATACGTTCGAATTTGCCAGCTGCAGGATGAGAATACCAGTGAATAATCATTTTGTTGTCTGAGTGTGTCCACTGCATCTGTAAATTATAGGTCCTTTGTGAGTCTGTGAAGGTAGGGAGACCAAAAATTGTGATTTAATTTAGCTTCATATAAAAAACTGACTAATGTCTGTGGCTTCAGTGGGGCATAGATGAGCAGGTAAAAATATTCTCCCTAAGCATCACCAGCTGGGCAAGTACATGATTTTTTTCATCTATCAACTAAAGCAGAGCCTCCAACAGAGGCTAGTAGTGACTTTATGGCCAACATAGGCTCTTGTAGAGGACTTTTTGATAATAAATTAGCATATATATGAGAAACAGAAAGCCATGAACAGCTGAAAAAGTATTAATGAGCAACGGACAGTATGTCTCCACAGAAAATGAGTAATAATGTGCCTTTTGAAGCTTAGTCCTAATAAGCTGCAGTAATTCAAAGCTCTTTAATAAGCTTAACCTAAGTCTATTCTTGCTTATCTCAAGAATCCATCCTTACGCTTGCCAGTCTTTAGAAACAAGTACTAGAATGGATTTATAGAATCCTTAGGCAAGGGAAATAAGGAAGTGATCTTTAATACTTGCAGGATTGTTGGCTAGTGGTTAAACCTAAAGGTTTTCCTGTCTTATGATTTTGATGAATTAATGCAATAAAATACAGCAAGACAGTGTCTGAGAGGTAAATCCACAAAGATATATTCATCTTTCCTTATAATACAATAACATGTCATTTGAGATGGAAATGTTAATGCTGTGATTTCTCTGGAGATGAATGACTTGGGTCCATTCTCTTCATCTGCTATAAAAGAAACTTCTGTATTGAAGGAGCTGAGGACCAAGACAATTTAATGAAAGGGCTGTAAAAATGCTTGTTAAGTGTAAATGGCACAGATTTGAACAGCCCTTCTTGTGCACAAAAGACTTTGCAAAACAACAAATGACAGATGGAAGTAAATGATTCTGTTATTTCAAAGAAAAGAAAAAAAATAATACTTTGTTACCATTTTTCCCAATTTTTGATGGTGATCATTCCTGCAGCCATGCACACACTCCCCCCCCACCAGTGGGGATCAAGTGTTCTTCTTCATCTCCCAAAACCAAGGAACTGGCTTAGAAAAGATCCTTAGTCAGGAAAACATTTATCTAGCACTTATCATCCTTTCTGGTTAACAATGTTCAGTTTCTCATTCAGTAATGAATTTGCATACGGAAGTTATTTGAATTCTGGCTTTTTGCCTATGCTGTAGGGATTTGGATGTCTTTTTCCCTGGCTTGAATACCATAGTAGAAAATCTTCAGAGCAGTAACTGACACTGCATGTATGTAAAATCTCAAAATCATGGGGTCCCAACCTGGTGAGGTAGAGTCTATTATAATACTAATCCAATATTAACTGTTATGGTCTGTGTTATGGGTAGAACATCCATATTCTCCCCAGAAAATCTAGGTTAAATTGTTTATGACTTCAGAAGATTATACTTATGTAATCACAATACTTGTGGAATTTAATGACCTTGTTTGGAATAAATAGATGTGAGAAATTTTCTGTGCAATTACCAGGGAACTACCATTATCTTAAAAACTTTTTGTATGTACTCAGTTTTCATTTTATTCTCAGTGCCTTTTTAGAAAGAAAGCAAGATCTTCAGTGTTAGATGTGAGATTTGTATTTTTGCTTATAAGACTTTCCTGGGGTAGTGGTGGGGATTTTCTTGCTGCAGCTGCTTTGAGAACCTCATCCTTTAAACATTCATTTGTACTTGACAGATAGATGAAAAACAGGTTTAAAATTTAGTAATGAATAAGACTGTCTGATGTTAAGAGTAGGTATGTCAAGCAGTGGCTTTAGTTATCAGTTAAGCAGTTCATGTACTTCAGATACCTTAAAACAAGGGGGAAAAAAAATCCCATTTTTTTCTGCTTTTTACTGCCTGCTTTAGCTCATGAAGTTCCTTAATGCAATTTATTGGAAGCAGAATGGCCACTCCGGCAAAGTGGTGCAATACATTTGCTCTGCATTTAAAATCTTCCCCAGAGACCTTCTCCTGCCTGCTGTAGGACATTGGGTCTCATTTGATATGTCTGTTTCATGTTATATAGCTTTTGGCTCAGCATTCTGTACTGACCAGCTCATTTTCTTTTCTGCATTTTCTGCCTTGGTTGAAAAGCAAGGCTCCCTTCTTTTATCTCTTCTTTCCTCTTCTCTTCTCTTCTCTTCTCTTCTCTTCTCTTCTCTTTTCTTCTTTTCTCTTTTCTTTTCTTCTCTTCTCTTCTTTTTTCTCTTTTTCTTTTTCTTTTTCTTTTTCATTTTCTTTTTCTTTTTCTTTTAATAAAGGCAGCTTTAAGCCTGGGTCTTGTAGCATTTTGTTCAGATGAAAGCTAGCTGGTTGTATTGCTGTTCTACTCTTTTTTTTTTTTTGATGCAGAATGGTATCTCTTGCAGAGCAGGTGTAGGCATCAGGCTAACTCTTTTGTCTTGCCTCTAAGATTTTGGGGTTGATTTTTCTTTGTAAGTATATGAGATAAGTAAACACAATGGTACCCATTACATACTGTCCTGGTTTCAGCTGGGATAGAGTTAACTGTCTTCCTAGTAGCTGGTACAATGCTATGTTTTGAGTTCAGTATGACAAGAATGTTGATAACACTGATGTTTTCAGTTGTTGCTCAGTAGTGTTCAGACTAAAGTCAAGGATTTTTCAGCCTCTCATGCCCAGCCAGTGAGAAGGCTGGAGGGGCACAAGAAGTTGGCACAGGACACAGCCAGGGCACCTGACCCAAACTGGCCAACGGGGTATTCCATACCATGGGACGTCCCATCTAATATAAGAACTGGGGAGTGGGGGTGGGGAATCGCCGCTCGGGGACTGACTGGGTGTCGGTCGGCGGGTGGTGAGCAATTGCCCTGCGCTTCATTTGTACATTCCAATCCTTTTATTACTACTGTTGTCATTTTATTAGTGATATCATTATCATTATTAGTTTCTTCTGTTCTGTTCTATTAAACCGTTCTTATCTCAACCCAGGAGTTTTACTTCTTTTCCCGATTTTCTCCCCCATCCCACTGCGGGGGGGGAAGAGGGGGAGTGAGCGAGTGGCTGCGTGGTGCTTAGTTGCTGGCTGGGGTTAAACCGCGACACATAAACAAAAAAATTTTCTGAAGTTAGGGAGAGCTTTCTTACTTATTAAAAGCTTTTCTTTCTGTTAAGTTTTCTGGGATCTTAAAGCAGTGCTTGATAAGCAGCTGCCATAGAATTTGCACAATCAACATTCCCACCTGGAAAAGCTTTGCAAGCTACTTCTGATGTGATTTGCAAGTGCATCTGGCTTAAGTCACTTCACTGTGTTTATCAATTTATGTTCAAATGTCCAAGTGTTCCGAATATGTTTTACTCTTTCATACTTGATATGTAATTACACATTTGAAAATGAAAAGATACATACAATTGTGTGGTTTTTACTGTGAATTATTCTGAAATACAGAAGAATGTAATTTTGATTTTATGAATATGGTTTTAGAATATAACCAAGGGCACTGTTAACTAATGTAAGATGGGAACCTTTTAATTAAAGGGTGATTTGGTGGAAAATCTGGAGGAGTTTCATCTAACATGCATGCCCATGTGTAAAAGTAGACCTCACTCGGCCTGACTGTGGGTTCAGGCATCTCGGAATAATAATTGTAAATTTTGATCACAACCACAGATGCAAATACAACATAAAAGAAGAAAAGATGAATGGGGAAAAAATGACTGTGGAGGTAAAATTTTTCACTAGGGATTTAGAGAACTCTTGGGGGCTGGGGGCAAGGGAGCAAAACTCACCTGTATTCTCTGCTAGCGCTTAGAGATGCACTTATATGCACCAAGTTGTATTATCTGTTGTCAGTAGTGGGAAAAGAGACACTATTCATCAAATTGCTAAAACTTGCCATGTAGGGCTATAACTCAGTTCATTAGATCTGTTGGAGATACTCTGGGATACACACTGGAATATTTTGGACCAGTTTTTTTGCCACTCTCTTTACAGTAATGTTTTACATATGAGGAGGCTGGTAGCATGTCAGGTTTTTTGGCTAGACTTAACAGAACTGTTTCTTCAGCCTTGTGCAGTCCTATTCTCCAGACCTCCTCTTCTCGGTGTTTTTGTCTGAACTCTTCTGAGTTCGACTCACAGTTTTATTGAAGTGGGATGTCTGAAACTGACCATCAATGTACAGATCTGCAGTTCAATCTGTTCTATGTCTTAGAACGTTCTCTTAGAATGCTCTAAGCCAGATGCTGCTTCAGTCTTGCAGCCTTAACGTGGGTGATGTGGGATAGCCAGGCCCTCAGGTGCTCTCTCCGAAGCCAGCTCTCTAATGTGTATACACTTCATGAAATTATGAAAACACAGAAAGTGATAGTAAACTATTATGGCTGGAATGCTCTTGCATGCTCTGTAAGAATTACTAAATGGCACAAAAGGAGCAGGATATAAACTTGAAAGAAACTGTCATCATGAAGTTACCAGATGTCTTGTTGTGCAGCAATCTCTGCCAAAAACATTAGAGCATTTGACATCAGGGAAACAGCTGAAATAAATGAAAGTGAAAAACAGACGTATCAAAGTAAGAAGATGCTGCATAGAAATTTTTATATTCTGGTCCATAAGTAGCCTGAAAAGTCAAAGTGTATCAAACACTGCATACATCAAGCTCCTTTCATGCTTTGTAGAAGAGGACAGCAGGCTACAGCAAGACTGACCGAATCTCCTCACAGGGACCCCAAGCATAGGGCCTACCTGTGCCCTCATAGAAAGGAAAACTTGTAGTAAAGGGACCTCGCTTCAGCCTAAACCTAGGAATCAAATATCTGGGTATGGTGTATTTCTCTAAGCAGTAATTTAGAGATGGACATCATTCTGCTTAATAACCACTTAAAATAAGAATATTCTGGATTGGTAGTCATCTCTCAAATTGTAAAAATTTACCTGTTTGTTTTGGACAATACCAGGTCCTAAGGTAAATAATAATAATAACAATAACCCTAAGACTGCTGTCTTAAAGATGGACACTAGCTGGAGAGCACATCTAATTTGGACTAGAAGAACCATCAGATTTTAGGGATTATGGCAGTCCTGCAGAACTGTATAGTTGTGCAGTCATTTCTATGCCAAGAAACTAGCTTTCAGTGCACCATGCTGTCTCTGGCCAATAAAGTTGTGAAGGAGGATATCAGACTCCCTTAGCTTCATTAGTAAATCTACACCTCTTCTGAAGTCAGCTAATTCTATTGATTATTTAGATGTTTCTCACTAGTTATGAGGGACTTGATTTTCATTTTTTAAAACAAAACAAAACAAAAAACTATTTAAAAAATCCCTTGTTTATGAATTTGCTTCATAATTTGAAACCACAAATAAATCAAAACTCTTTCAAAACATTCTTTTTTTGTACCATTCAACTCAAAACAAACCCTTAACAATCAAAGTTCAAAAACTTTATTATGGTTACAGCAATTCTATACATCTGTAAAAATCTCTAATGAACTTCATCAAGCTTCATATGCCTATTGGATCTCAGCATATTTTATTCAGACTGAGACAAAAGAAGATGAATAGATTCCATTCTTTTCCCAGCTTTCTGTCACCTGTTGCCCCCCCCCCCATCCATTGACTGTGTGCACTGTGTCATTGTTCATCCTTATCACCTTGCATGTGGACTGATGGAGTGTTTCTACAGTTACCTCCCAGTACACTATTAATCCAGGAGGAGAACAATCAAATGCAATGTCCCTCACGTCAAGTAATTCATAGTGACATTTGTTTACCATACTGCCAAGCACTTTTTAATATTCTGCAATTTGATTTTCTGTGGGTTTTTTAATGTTCTCCACTCTGATTTATTAATTAATACTTTTGTTTACTCTCCTTGATGTATGTCTTCTGCAAAGGAAAATAAATAACAATGGAGACTTTATGGTTTCAGTGAGTTTTGAGGAGGGCTAGCCTTAGATATAGAATGTCAGAAAGAGTTACTCTGAGGGCTTTCACACTTACCCCATTTATGTCTCATTCACATGCACAGACGCTGCCCAAGTACAGTCTCTTTTCTATACCAAATGTGATGGAAATGAAGTTTGCCTGCCTTGGAATGCACTGTGATGTAAAAGACTGTATACAGCTGGTAAAGCAGATAAGGTGGTCTGTGGAAATCTGTTTGTATGAAGCAGCTATCCATACCACACATGCTGGGATTGGTATTTCCAGGGTTGGAAACAGCAAGAGTCCTGGAATTAGGTAAGTGAGTTTTCGCAGAAGTGCATTGTGAAACTTGTCCTTGGCACAAGGCAGCATGAGACCTACCTTTTAAAAATTCACTCTACAGTATGTTGTACCCCCCTTAGCTTTCATGCATCTGTTCTTTGCCCTTTTGTGAATAAAATAAGAAAGGATTCATGGCATTACTCATGCCCAAACACAATGCTGTTCACTCATCGCTAACAGGTTCTACTTCTTTTTCAGTTGGATATTTTTTACTAGAAATAAATAATCTTCTTGTACTGAAAATATTACCAGGGAAACTGTCAGCTCCTAAAACCCACATTATTCTTTAGCAGGAAGCAAATGTCTATAACTACTTACTGTTGGTTGGGACATGTTTGGTTTTTTATTTCTGGAAATTTTTTTTCCTGCTAAAAAATCTGTCATCTCTCATGTTCAACTGTTTTCCATAAACCCACCTTTTTTAGCATAAAGTCTTATAGTCTAGGAAACTCTAGAACTCTCTTCTATTTACACATTTCCAAATAATGCTATCTTCAAGTGAAGTGTTTCTGTTTCTAGAACATTCAGATTAATTTTTCCAAAAAGGAGCAACACTTATCTCTGTTACTATGATAATTGGACAGAGCTAGCAATGAGTACAGAGATTAAAAAATGGATTCACAATGTTAAGGTTACTGTTTGACAAGTACATTATAACCTTTACAGAGGAATCAGCTTGTGAATGTATGGAGTGGTTAGTAAGAAGACAATAAAAATGTAATATTAAAATATTTGCTCGAGGTCCAATTCTTTCTGAAATATATCTGCTTCGACTCACGGAATTTCATCCTCATATTCTAGATCCTTAGATTGATACCCTCCTTGAACTGAAGTTAACAAAAAAAATTACACCTGGCATCAACAAAAAGTAAAAATTTCTGTTCCCATCAGTGCAAAGACCTCAAATGTCAAGTTGTTCAGATATCAGAAAAAGAGAAACATTAATTGTACAGAATCTAAGGTCCTGTAGACAAGAATGTTTCAGACCTGATTTCTCACTGGACATGTAGTTCACAGCTTATATCAAAGCTATAGAACTGTATTGACCTCAAAGAACCGAAGATCTGGCTCAAAGAATCAAGTCCATGAGTGCTAAATTGATAGCTCTACCCCAGTAAACCATAGTTACCTGAGAAAGAAGAAAAGTTTGCATTTCTCCATTGACATGCATTTGCAAAAGCAGATCTGCTTGGTGAGAGAAAGCTATCTGCCTAAACTGTACCAAAGTGTGAACCAGACTGAACAGACACCCTACCAAAAGAGACTTTTGGTCAAAGATGAATAAAGTGCTGGCTTGTGCAATTTCAGATTACTTCCATAAACTGCTCTGTGAATAGAGAAGAGCGCCACTGGGGAAGCTAATAACATACTCTTCTCAGTGGTGTCCAGCCTGCCCCCAAATTCAAGCCACTGATCTGCTCCCCCAGTGTGAGATGTTCTCCTGCCTCTCTTGCCTTTGGGACCTGCTCTCCTAAGCGAGTGCTGTGGTAAACATGACCCTAGATTCATGTAGTGTAGTGGGGTTGATCTGGAGCAGGGGCCGAGCCAGCTGCTTTGGCATCCAAATGGGAGATCTGGCCACCATGTAGGACGTTCACTATTCTGTAGTGGATCTCTCACTTTGCTTTTTTTCATGTGTTGAATATCTCTCTTTTGCCAGCCCATTTCCTCTGGAAAGGTTTGGCAGCTGGAAATCCTCAGCCTGGGGAGAAACACTCTGGCTAGGTCAGCTGCACAGTCATAGGCACTGTACCATTTCTGTCTTTTGCCCTGGGCTAAGGTGGCTTAGTTCACTCTGTTTTTCAAGATCTGTGGGCACACATGCTCCTGAATTGTGAGACAGTCTTGAACAATGCCTAACTGCCTTTGAGATTTGGTTTGGATGGCCAAGTGCAGTCATATCAAAGTACTCTAGAGGATCTATACCCTGCCATTTTAGAGCCTTGCTGGTGACAAACAAAAAAATGCTTCCTTCTCTCCATCTGTCATCTGTGGACAGCAGGGGACAGAAAGTATGTCCACTTACATGTAGGTACGGCATCTTGAAACACGGAGCCACAGTGTCCTCTGGAGCAGAGCAGGTATCACTGGGATGCCACCAGATTCCCTGTTAATGTTACAGGTTTTTATTAAGAAGTAACCTGGTTTATGCTGAGATTTTCGCAAATCCCACTGCAACAATGTGTATTTTTAGTAACATCCTGCAAACTAATAGTAATGATAATTTTGGTAAACAGGAAGTTTTAATCTGAAAGACAATTGCCAAATGATTGAAACAACTTGAAATTCTACACGCTTGCCCCATATACATGAGAGTTTGGCCATTGGCCACATTGTGAAAAATAATTTCTTCTTGGTTTCTTGAGGCTAAGGGAGAGGTAAAGAATTTGGGTTTTTTTCCCCAAAGAACAGTATCTTACCAGATAATTTACACTTTTGCCTCAAAGTAAGTCTCATAAAAATACCTGTATGATGAAAGGAGCAGGTATCCATGGTGACCAGCAATTTACCATCTTTTGTTCTCAGTTCTCACTTCAAAGAAAGTAAAATGACTCACTATTTGCCTAATGGCTAGTATTTTAACAAGACAAGATAAACTGCAAAATGTCAGAACTGAGTTATAATTTAGTTGCTAAAAGTATTAGCTAAACTCATCTCCAGCAAACCACCATCTTCAATGGAATCACCTTATCGATAACGTCATTTCATTCTAAATAAAAACAAGATATTGTAAGATACTATATAGGGAGTGGTAAGTTCCCCCCATCTTTATTTGAAATCAGTCAAGACTGAATCTTACAATCAGCACAGGATCAAGAAATATCTAAATGAACATCTGCACTTTCCTCCCTTTTACTGCAGAGGTGATTGCAAATTCTGCTGATGGCAAAGCTGAATTCTTCTTTCAAGTTCATGTTAATATTGTCATCCTATTGACATTACATTCATGCAAAGATTATTTACACTTCCGGTTTTCCTTATGTGAGATCCACAAGTTCTCACTTTCTTATTATAATTTTTATTTATATTTTTAACTCTTACACACAGTTTTAAAAGACAGAGATGTTCAACAGCTGAAACTTGGATGGCATGTTGTACTAAGCCATACAGAGAACTCCTTAGTTATGATTAGTGAAATAAAAGAAGAAATAAGGAAAACCCTTTTTTGCTAGAACAGATTGCCAAGGGTTGAAAGAACTTGCCACTTAAACCTTTGCACAAACACTGAAGCCTTCTGAATTACGTTATAGTTAGATTGTAGTAGATTCAGGAGTTACTCTGTGTCCTGAACTTTGAGGAAAGAATCATCTCACCAGGATATACTGAGTGGACTTGTATGAGTTCTTCACTTGTCTGCCTCTCCTACTAAAAAGGCTAGTCCTCTAGTTTCTAGCTAGAAACTCCAGCTAGAGCTAGTTTCTAGCTAGCCACTTCCCAGTGGCTAATGGCCATAGTTGAAGACAGGTTACCAGGCTGAATGGACCGACCTCTGGCCTGACCCAAACCCAGCTGCTCTTACACTCTTTGATCCTTAAATAATCAGCTATGCAAATGAACATAGCTTCAGCAAATCAGTGGAAATGAGGTATTCTGCAGAATTATATAACCACATTCATAATTTATTCATTAATCATAAATTAATATTTATTGCTTCCTAACATTAAGATCTAAAAGAGTCAAAGGTAGTTGTGAAGTTTATGTACTTTCAAGGAAAGGAAAAATTCTACCTTTTACATTTTCTCACACATTCTTTACAAAGATGACCCTTGGGCTTCTGATGTGCTGTTACAGTCAAGAGATGTAAGGTTTGCAGGAGTTTTGCTGTGCTTGGCATGTGCTAGACTGGACATGGAAAAAGAGAAGGTTTGGTAAGGACAGAGTTGTTGCTTTAACAACTGGAAATAACATTTGGCTTTAAGAGATATAATGGTCTTTCATGACATTTAAAGTATTTTATTTGCTTCCTGTCATCTGTAACGTATTGTATTTCCACTCTGTAACCACAGTATTGGTTTGAATCTCTGTGGCTGTCTTACCCTTGTTTGAAGGAGCAAATTTTAATATAGTTCTTTGTATAAATTACTGCATAATCTTAACTCCTGCATATAACTGAGAATACGATATAGCTTAGAATTTGAGTAGAAGAAAGTATTTTATACCACAACTTTGAAGAATTCTACAAAAGAGAACTTAGAACAGGTCAGCTTATTATACTTAAAAAAAAGAGACCAGTGTTGATAGCAATTGATGAGAATTTGTCACTTTTGTATCAGTGGATGTAAAGAAAATAAAGATATGGGATATACCTTTTACTATTCTATTCTTCCAACATGACAGAAGATGCTACAGTGAAAGAGAACAGCTGTCAATAGCAATTAAAATGTCCTTTTATTTTATTTATTAATCTAGAATTTAAATGAAATTTTCTATAAACTGAAAATGAAAAAAGTGAGGAACAAATACTGCTGCCCTTGACAGAGCCTAGAAATAGGACTGTGCGTTTGAGTGCTATTAGTCTTGCAGTCTTGCAGTCTGATCAATTCAATCAGTCTTCTAAGTACGAAAGGTAGATCACTGGCAAGCAGAGATTGTTAAGTCTGCACTGACCGGCTAGTGACTCTGAATTCAATGTCTGCTTTTAGATAAATAAAGCTATTAGAACTCAACAAATTTACCACCACACATAGACATAGGTTTCTAGCAAGCTATACTGGTAAATATAGCCCTCTCAAATTGTTTTTCAAATAAAATGAATGCTTTTCAAATCTCCAAAACCAAGATAAATGGTAGGGTATGGATCTGCAGAAATCCATACACAAGCCTTTTAGCGTAGGATCTCCCTGTCTGCACTTAGCTTACTTTTTTTAAGCCTTTTGTTATGGGACACTTCAGTCTGGTTTTGATTACAAGTAATTTACTTCCCTGCTTATTCCATTTTTGCAGCAAATGAATGGTCCTCTGAAGCTTTTCATTTTCTCTGCGGCAAAGTATTTTGCAGATATTCTCATTTTCTCCCAATAACTCTCAAATAACTTTTCATGGAGAAGATGTGATGCTGTAGATGCCCAGACAGGCAGCCTGGTAACAACGGTTCTTCAGACTTTCAACTTTTCCTCTCAGAGTGATACTCTCTAGTACCATTACAAATTATTTTCCAAAAAATCATTTGTCACAATTGTGTTTCCTGGGCATTACTGATGATAGTTGGATTTTATTCAAAGTAGGTGAAAAGCAAGGAAAGCAATGCTTTGCTTGAATGTTCCTTGTAGTGCCCATAGCTGTTTCACAGGCTGTAAATTATCAATACTGTTATGGGGACACATGGGAAACGAAACCCTTATTACCTACCATATGCCCTACCAATTGCTCGGCAATAAACAGTGGATAGTAAATAGTTAAAATGGAAACCTGGAGAACAAAAAGGAGTTTAAAAGTCAATTGCACAAACTGTTCTATGGATAAAAATGAAGGCTGTCTTCTCCTTTCAGGCTGTTGTGCTGTGATGGGGACTAAAACCAAGAGACCCTTGTACAAGGTGTCAATACTTCAGTTTGGTTTGCTCTTTTCCAGACATGCAATATGGCCAGAGTCCGAACAGCAGCGCCAAAGGGTAGATGGAGTCGCTGGAGGAAATTTATCTTCCACACCCTTACCTGCACACTGGTGCACTGGCTTGGCATTCGAGCAATGCCAGAGCTGGCTCCAGGCTGCTTTGGTTGACAGTTTAAACAGTGTACTCATCCTTCCTTTCCCTCCTCATGGCCTCAGAGGGAAGTAAAAAACCTGCAACATGTAGGTCATAATAAAGTCACTGGAAGACTTTTCCCCAAAGCATGTTGACAGTGAAAAAAAGATATGAAGCCTTTTATCTGGGAGGCTGGAGAGAGTATTGGGATGGCTATAGTGAATGAATGGCATAATTTTGTCCTCAGGCCTTGGAATCGGAATAAGATGACAGTGACTCATTTTTAGAACAACAGCTTGTCAGATCTAGCCTTCCTATTGTTGAAACAAGTACTGTTTTGTGTTCTGATTAATTCTGAAGAATGAAAAACACTTGCCAGAAAGGAATATTAGTTTATTATACTAAATGTCTGAGCTTTAGGAGTGCAGAAATATGTCTCTTTCTTTAATCAAGGAGCTGAACCTGACACTGAAGAATTGCTCTGAGCCCTGTGGGAAGGCCAGTAGCAGGTGTATGCTATCAGGAAGATGCTGAATCTTTCCTTCAGGTTCAACATATTAATTGCCTGACTGTTCTGTCTGAAGAGCATCATATATGTAGCTAGGAGGGAGTAGTACCCTGGTACTCGTATGGGAGTAGAAAAGGCTGGAGGTCTGGATTTTCTACAAAAAGTTATCTTAACTCATGGTGACTCCAGGTGGAGTCAATAAGTCTGGTTGGCTCGGTAGGACTTGCAGCCAACCTGGTTTTGGGACACCTTGTGCAGTAGAACCGGTCAATACCCTTTACAGCTGCTGTTTTTAAGCTGAAATATTTCATTGACATCTTCCTGGAGGTCCTGTATTCTCAGCTATCTCACCAAGTACGCATCTCCAGAGCAGGCCTTCCTCTGAATGAACAGTGCTGTTTTCTAGGCATCACCTGGTTTTCTGTACGTAGGCTTTTCAAGATACAGTAGCCACAATTTTCTTAGCTTTGGCATGAATATAACATCATTATTTACTATAATGATCCATATTAATCTATTACTACAGCCTACTGTAACAATGCACGGCACTCTGCCACACCATCTCGTGCTCCACAGGTCAATAAAGTTACTGGCTGCAGGTGGTGATTTGCCGTGTCACTCTTCTTCAGTAATTCTAGAGATCCAGTCATGTTTTTACAAGCAACCAAATCTGTTGCAAGTGTTTAATACTGTTTTCCAACCCCTGTACTCCTGTGAAGCGGAAACTCAGCTCAGAGTTTAGAAGTTTACACTTCATGCCTTTCTCCCTCTTCCATCTGCCTTTGGTTTAAGGCCAAATGTATTGAATACAGTGCCTGTCTTCTTGGACTTGTGTATCACTGGAGGGAGTCTTGCACAGTTTTGAAGTGGCAATATGATATAAATTGGTGTAAACCGAGCTGGTGGCTGGAAACAAGTGTTTGTGAATAATATGGCATATTTTTTGCAGTTTTTGGAAAGTTCTGAAGTGTTTCTTATTCTGAAACAAGAAATAAAAGTAGATATGTAACTGTCAGGAGCCTCAGCTACTTTAGGGGTTTTGTTGCAGGTGCAGTGATATTAGATAACATCCAAAGGTGAATATGCAAGCGATACTTGACTCTCTAAAGGTGGAGCTGGGCAATGCTCTCCCAGGAAAATCGAACTTTTGTTCATTATATGTCAATATTGATTAGAATACACTGCCAAGAATTACAAGGTATTTAATAGGACAAATGTTAGAATAACTTTGTCATTATTTCTGTTTAAAGTTTTTGCCAATTTAGTCAAAATTAAAACACAATAAATCTGTAAAAACCGTGCTAATATAATTTTCACTTTCTACAGTACTGTGTCCAGCTGTATATCTAATATAGTCATATGTAATACACTAAATAGTATAAGAGTGTATATTAGTCATGACCTTTTGATCTATGCTATGGATAAAATACAGTTCTATTGTCTACTGCTGCCTTAAAATCTGAAGTTTTGAATGTGTGTTAGCTTACATGTTTGCTAGACACATATCCTGCATTTCTTGGGACTTGTTGATTTCTATGGCTGGAGACCAGGAGCTGAGGTCTAATTTTCACTGACATCTGTTGCACCATTGGTTGTACACTAGTCTGTGAAATCAAGGTCACAGCAAAAAACACTTTTACTGCATGTCAGAGAATTACTTCAACATGCTAAAAACTTCGGGGTTTTAGAGGGGCATCCTGGAACATTTGTTCCACTGCTGGGCTCCAGAGTCTGCTGGATGTCACAAAATGCCATGGTAAATAGGTAACATAAACTCTCTGGAGTCAAATAGAAAGATATTTCAGTAGTAGTCTTAAAAGCTGTTGTTCTAAGTTGTTCTAAGACTGGCAAACTCTTCAGCGATGGCATGTATTGAAATACATGTATATTTAAGAAATTACTTGTTTCCTCAATATATCTTTTTTAAAAAATTTTGCTTCCTAGACCTATAACATACAGTTAACAACTTCTGATACATTGATAATCCTTCTGTAATGCATTTAGTAATTAGGTAGGAGAAAATGTTGGGTTTTTTTTTTATCCTATACACTCTTAGCATATGCTTAATTGTACTCACAATCTTATTGCTGCTGTAATTATCATTCCTATGCTAATTTTTGCTTCCCAACAGTTGCTATTTGTCTGCATTGATGGTGTTTTTGTCAGGTACATCTAGCAACCCTGAAGGGCAGTTTAATACCCAAATTGGATAATATGGTATAGATATTTAAGAGATTATCATCTGAATTAAGGACAGGGATAAGAAAACACATTTTAAAATATGCGCTGGTAATTTCTAAAAGAGCAGGGGTAGAAGTTAGTACAACTTCTGAAGCTTCTGGGAGAATCTAGGGGTTAAACAAAACAAAACCTACAGCTTTACTTGAATAAGCAGAAATAGCAGAACTTTTCAATTAACTTCAAATTTTACTGGCTACGACTACTTTGTGATTCATGTTGTGCTTTTTATAAGGGTAAAAGCTTAGTTGCAGAGTCACAGTTTACAGAGAGGAGGAGATAGAAGGGACAAAATGAAAGAGTTTTCCCCATCTCTGCCAATGACTTGGTTCCTCTTTCCATTACAGATGAGGTGCTGTGAGAGGCAATGGTGGCAGCTGCCGGAAATATGAGGACTCTCTTTCTATGGCTGTGCTTATGCATGTACTCTCTTTATTTGTCCATTATGTTCATATCTTGGTGCCTTGATTAATTTCTTCATGTCCTGATTTCATGCTTCTGACTTTTGCTCCATTTTTGCATCCTCCTTTTGTTGGTGGTAGTTAATACCTCCTTCTAAATCTCTTTTTGACACTTGCTTCAAAGAGACTGCAGGACTTGGACATTTTGAGTATCTCTAAGAATCTTTAAGAAATGTGGAAAGAAGGGAAGGAAACATTGGTTTGTATATGTCTCTTTCCCTAATGCAAAGGAAAGGATGCTAATAGTGCTTTGTTATCTGGACAGCCTTAAGGATGTGTAAAGAATTGCCCATAGATTAGGAGAGCATGAAATCCAGTAGCACCTGAAGTTTTGCTAATTATAAAGCAGGCAGGTTTTTAATCCTTTGGCTTTGTAAGAAGACTTCATTACTCTGCAATTTATTGTCTACTTAGTTTTAAAATTACTTCCTTTTCCTCATAAAGCCATGCATCATTTGAAAAATTTATCACATCTTCTTGCAAAGTCTGTAGTAGCTTCTGTCTATTCAGTAGTAGAAACAAGGCATCTAAGCCATTTACTTTAATATTACTTAGCAGTTACATTAACTGAGCATGAGAACTTCAAGCCAATGTTATTTTCAGTAGGCTAAAAAGCAGTGCCACCTTAGCTGTTCTGCAACTAAAGACTTGGGCATAATGTTTACTGAAATATTATCATTCAAATACCTCTGTCTGTGTACATAATGAAATCCATGGTTTTCTTTAATGAGCTGATCAACTTCTGCATTGAAACTCTCAAAGTTCTGCAACAAATTTAGAAGAATATAATAAATTATGGGGATGCTTCATAGAAAACAGCATGCTCCATTCAGATATTTTTGTATTTATATGGTACATTTCAGAATATTTGACTTTTTAGTGTGTCCCAGTCTTCATAGTTCTTATAGCAGATGAGTAAATGGTGGTTAATTGTCCTGTTATCCTTTCCAAATAGTCATAATATGAGGTCCAACTTCTCATAAGTGCAATATCTGGAAAATTCTGGTTATTTCCCACACCTAATGATGGGGTCACAGTCCTCTGGGATACCAGAGGATTATGTCTGTCTGCTCTGAAATTCCTTTGGTCAGGTTCACTTTTTGTTTTTTTCTGGGGTAATTATAGTGAAATCCATTTAGCTGTATGGCAGCATAAAACTGAAAGCAGAATTTAAAAACAAAACAGATCTCTTAGCTTTTTTACCTTAAATACGATTTTTACCCCCACAACACTACCTAAGGATGTAACTCACTCTGTTTTTAGTAACAACCAAACCCATTCACTATATTGGCAACTCTTTGTTTCCAGTAAAATTATAGCATGAAGGCAGAATCAAGAATATAGGTGCAAATGGAAAACATGCCAATTTGCTAAGAGCACAGTCCATGATGCTTTTATCAGGAAAGAAGGCATTAAAAGAAATGGAGAAAGGCAACATGGATATGAAAAATTTAAGAGGTACGGTAAGTGTTAAATTCCAAAGGAATGTTTTCGTTATTAGCAATACAGCTCTTTTTGTTTTGTTGCCTACTGTTTCTATTGATAAATTATTGAATCTCTTGAGGCCTGCATGCTGACTGAAAAAAAAATATTAAAAAAACTTATTCATCTCTTTGCTGTTGCTTGAAATGTTCAAGTCACACAACTTCTGGTAAACAAGTTTTTCTGGCAGCTGGTGAGATGATGGAGAAAACTTCCCTAAAACGATTCAATACTTTTATTACTTAGAAGGGGAGAGAGATGTATGTGTTATTCAATAATCGTAAAGTGACCACTTAGTCCTGATCTTCATACCTTTTCCCCCACACTTCAGATGTCAAAAAGTCTTTATAAGTTGCATTGCAAGACATACCCTTCCTGTCCTCACTTTGTCCAGTTCAATGGACAGGCAGAGGAATGAACAGTTTATCTCTTCAACTGAAAATATACACAGTCCCACATGAATATAAAAGAAGCAGAGGTATTATCTTGCAAGAGGTGGTCTCTCCTGAAATGTCTTTTAGCTGTATGGTTGTTCTTCACAATTTGGCTTCATACTTGTGATTGAGCAGAATTTCTCCTTTACAAAGTTAGGTGGCAGGACTTCACTCTGAAAGGACACAGAAATTTACATTACTCTGTAGTAATACCAAAAAAATCCTAAGTGGTTGGTTCAGCACCTTTTGAGAGAGCCTGTGTAGAAGTGGAGAAACCAATTTTAGTTTCAGAGTTGAGGGAAATGATGCAGTGCAAGCTGGTTCTTACCTGCTCAAAGTCAGGCAGTTTCATCATAAAGCACATGAAGAGCACTTGCCTCCCGTCCTTTCTTGCATCTTGCCTCACTCCTGCACCTGACCTGAGGGGCTGCCTCTGAACTTGACCTTTCAGTTTATTTGGTATCTGCCCCACGCACCTTCTAAAGTGATGGTCATTTCATTAGCAGTGCATTTTGGGCGAAATCCTGAGTTTCTCTGTCTTTTCGAATAGATCCATAGGCTGGTAGGCTCCTCTAGGCTATCAATCAGGAGGCCTTGAGATCCATCCTTCACAGAAACAAAATGTAGTGGTTTATGAGAACAACTTTCACACAAGCAAGTGCCCAGGGCTTGTCAGGCAGTGGTACCTGCTGAGGCAGGTCTGGGCATCCTGCCAGGGCTGCAGCACTTCCCACCTCTGCAGGAGCCTGCTGCTCACCCACAGCTTTTTGTCCTTGCTCTTTTGCTGTCTCAGATTTCGCAGCTGACGACGCAGTCCTTTCTCCAAATCCTGGAGAGATCAAGGCCAGGCTGGTCAGTCAAAACATCAAAGGTATCGGTATTTTTACTGCTGGTTTATTACTAGTTTGTCTGGCAAATGACAGTTTTTTGTCAAGTGGTGAGGAAGCTGACATTAATTGTTTCAGAGCCTAGCTCTGATTTTATTGCTTTTCTCAAGATGTTAGTAATAGATACCATCCTGGTATAAGGCAAGAGTTCCAAATGAGTAATGTTCAAGTTCAAAAATGACAGGAATGGAATAAGAATTTTCCCTATGCCTTGTTACTGATTTTTATTCTTTCTTCAGCTGATGTCATAATATTTAGCTCCCTGTTGCTTTCTTGATGATCAGATTAATAATTGTGACAACAGTTTCTAAAGACATTCTGTTGCCTCAGAATGAGACTGTTTGTATGAAGCTCTGGGTCTGTTTTATTTCTGGTTGGTGAAGAATCTGAAGTAAATAAAAACTAATTTTTTGTAGGCCAAGCAACTTTTCTACTTCATGATTACTTTGTTCTGCTTTATGCAGAAAGATTTATTCCAAAGAAGAAGGTAGGGAGAGTCTTTAACTAAATGTCCATGATGAATGAAAAAGCTTTGCAGGAATGCAGGCAACCGTCATCTTTTCTGAGTTCTGCAGTTTTAAGTTTTAGTAGTTTAACTTTGAGTCTCAAGGCTGAATTAAAACCTCAGCTGAATGATTATTTTGCAGAATTTTTATCTGAGACCACACAAATAAAATTATTTCTCTTTATTATTTTATGTTCCCATTCCTCTGCTGCTTCTTCCCAAGCGTGGAAAGACCAAGATGAATGATATCATTCAATTGTGTTAAGGAAATCGGAGTCCTCCTTTTACCAACATGATTTAAGGTTTGTTAAAAAAACCCCACCATCACCACCAACAAAACACTCCATCTATTTCTATCTTATTTTTCTAAAGTATAGAGTAATACATTTTTCACAAGGTTTTGGGGTTTGTTTTTTTTTTTCCCCCCAGGGCTAATTAACTGAATTCTATGCAAAGTGCATTGAGGTTCATTGAAGAAAGCTAATACTTGACAAATACAATGCATTAAACTGGAGACTGGGAGAACTGCAGACAGATAAAATGATAATAGCAAATAGACTTGGCCATCTCTTGTGGCTGAAATCAGAATACACGCAGGGCCTAACAGATAGTGACAAGATGCTAATTAGCTTTCTTTAGTATTGACTGTAACTCTGAAGCAAAGTACATCCCTAGAGTCTTTACAAAGTTCTTTAACTTCCAGAAAGGCATCTGGAGAGCCCAGAGGAAGAACTTTGTGTCTACAGTATATAAGCATTGCTGGAAGTGTTGAATTAAGATCCTTAACAGCAGACATAAATAGCATAATTCACTTTGAATAGTCTTTCTTGATACAGAGCAGTAACTTTGACTTTTCTGTGACTGCGGCTTCCTTCAGATGGAACTGACATAAACCAGAGAGGGCTCAAGTGTGAGAGCAAGCAGGGGTGCAGCACTTACCTACTGTTTGGGGAACCAGTGTGGAAGGGAGAAAATAATTTGTTTCCATGCTTGGGCCAAAGGCTATTTAGAGTAAAACCATTTAAAAAGTGGAAAATGCAGGAATGTATTGAGGAAAAAAGACAGATCCTGTGTCCTCTGACTTGAAACTGGTTCCCTGTACTAGGGCAGGATGTGTGTGTGTGTGTGTGTGTACTTGAGAAAACAAAATGCAATTCAACTGTGACAGCTCCACTTCTTCTGCTGTGATTTGCAATCTATATAGACAACACATGTGCAACTTCACTCACTTGGTTGTAGAGGAAACTCCCCATCCTGCCTTGAATATAAAATGTTACTCAACTTCATGATCTTTAATACACTCAGGTCCCTCTGAGTAGTAGAAAAACATTATCTGCATGCTTAAAAGTCATGTTAGAGAAATAAAATGTATTTCTTAGTTCTTTAAAAACTGATTAATGCTACCATCACTAAACTCATTCACCAAAATGAAACAAACTGAACCCTAGATTTAATGAAACATATATAATTTTTTACATTACTTCAGTATCTAAAACCCTTTAAATAACTAGTAATTAAGAAAGAAACATCCCATTCATTAACATTTCTTGACAAGTGAAAGAAACCATTAGAAGCAAGACTAAAAATTGATTCTTGAATTGTATCTGTATGTAGGAGAAGGATTTGCTCAGCTGAAGCTGAGCTGCTGCATGATCAAGTTATTTTCACCTGGTAAATTTTTGGCAGGAATATTTGATTTCATTCATCTTTGTAGTGCTTTGTACTGCAGTGTCAGCAACACAGGTCATGTATTTATTATGAAGTGGATGTCCTGCCGAGGTATTCAAAGGGCACCTGTTCCCTCCATGGTGTACAGCCCTATTCTGGTGTCCGCAATCCGCTGTCAAGTGGCATTGAGTGTGCTGCCTGGGCTCTGATCTCACACCTTCACTCAGGGTGAAACATCTCACAGTACCTTATTCCACATAACTTCCCCTATGTGTGAATGAAGGGTATCAGAATCTGGATCTATCAAACCGAAGGGTATGCTGAGTCTTTGTTCAGTGTTTCAGCCCCGTGTGAGTACACAAAATTAATCCTGCTCTGCTCTCCCTGCTGACATCCTTGGTGCCTGCCTTTGTCCAGGGACTTTGTTTACACTTTCAGGCAGATGTCTCAGATTGCAGCTATGACTTCTGATGCTTACATAGGTGGCAAGCAAATAAGATAACTTTGGAGTAATTGCAGCATAGTTAATATATCTGAATTCTTGAATAAGGCCATAGTCATCTCCTCCAACAAAGGAACACACACTTAAGCAATGCTGCCTTTACTTTGAGGTTGGAGAATGCAGGGGAGAAAATAGTGCCGAAGTCATAAGACAAATCTTGAATAGCCCTAGAGGTTAAAATACTGAATTTAGTGTGAAGTCCTAGATTCTTTAAGGCGTTTTTTCTTTTCTGTGGGTTTTTTCATTTTGTTTTCATAGGGTCTGCAAGGTTTTCCCTATGGAACCATAAATCTCGCTTTTTTTTATAGACAAGCTTTGTTTGCAAGAACGCTTACTGGTTAATAACCTTGTTGCTAAATGGTATTAATATTTTAAAACTGTTTGCTCGCTTGCTACTGATGCTTTGGAGACTTTCCTAACCTTTTTGGTGATGAAGTGACGTAAACCACTTCTCTTTCCATTATTCCTAAACTGGTATTTTAAGATTGAGGGTGATTGTTAAGAAATATGAAGTTACAGTTTTGATTTTGCAGTCCTAGTTTTTTCTACTTACTTCTGTAGTGATTTGCTCCATCATTTTAGATGTTCTTATACAAAGTTCTCCAGCTGCACTGATAAGGTTTCTAATAAGGTTCGAAAAAAAAGCGATCCCTTTAACAATACAAAAGCTCTTCAGATTTCTCAGCCTGTCTCAGCAATCAGAAACCTGCTCAGAAATGCTGCTGCTACTCTATACAAGACAGGTTTTTTGCTTATAAATGGGATGCCAAAATACATACTCCTCGAAAGTCCAAGTGAGGCATAAGGATTAAGAAGCCCGTTTCCATTAAAGCTTTGTGCTGTATTTAGATGACAATCCGTATAACATTTTCCATCCTTTTGAAATGCCAGACAATCACTTCAATAATTTGCTATTTCCTGAGCTTCCCATTCCTCATGATGGAAAAAACCCATCTACCAGGACTATTACATTTCCTGTATGTCTTGAATGTCTCAGAAACTAAATCACTAGAGCAGCTGCTAAGTAAGCTCGTCACTCATGTAAAATCCTCATTCCTGAGATGATAAGTTAAACACCAAAAGGAACTCTGGAGATTTGCAAGGTCTGTTTTGTTATCCCTATGAGCCTTTTCCTCTGCCTTAGCTGCATTCAGGTCGGAGTCAAACCCAGCCTGAAGCAAACTGCAGTGTGGACCTCCAGGCTGAGTGGAGCTTTGACGTGTGGCAAGGGGATCTTCTTCCAAAGAAGATTCAAAACTCATTTCTTGGGAAGTTATTTTTGAGAATGAATGAGAAGGTTGTGTCAGATGGCACAAAAAGGTGAACGGTGCTGTACCAATTCAAAGGCTGTCAGGGACCACATGCAAGCTCTTTATTACCTTTACAGAGCTGTAACCATAGAAAGAAAGGGTGATTAGGTGATACAACTTGTATGTGCCAAAGAGAACTTGGAGCTGTTTCAGTGATTTGAAAGATGTTACTAAATGGACTAATGTGCTTCACTCCAGAAGCACACTCAATGCAGTCCAATTCCTAACGGTGATCCAGTGCACTAGAGCTAGAATTATGAAGGACCTCACACATAGTTTGGGCAGAAGATTTGGGCACAGAGACACTCCTCCTGGGCCATGCTACTCACTGAGGTAATGTGGCCTGTGTTTACTAAGGATAAAATTAGATACAAACTGGCTAGGTGAGTTAGAATAAGACCAAATCTGTTTGGAGAGTGGTTTGGAGGAGACTGGTTTTGTACCTAGCATTTCAAAATTTGCTTGGGAATTATTTTAGACATGTCTGGTTGCTACAGTTGCAGAAGGCTTTGTATAAGTTGCCTTATCAAGTGCTTTGATGCTCCAGACAACTCCCCCTGGAGAGTTGTTTGGATCAGACCATGCTCCTCTTCCACCTCTCCTTACTGAGGAACATCAGGGCAGAGCGGCACGCTGTGTGCCTCCTACCATCACCATCTCACTGTACCTATGACCACCTCTGCCCTGTGAGGAGACAAACAGAAAGGCAACCTTGGAAAGCCAGGCTAAGCTAACATCAGGATTTTAGCCTGACTTTTCATAAAGTCTCAGGCCCATAATGTTGCTTTTAAAATAGCTGGTCTTATAATTCAGCCTCTTGAGCTGCAGGTGCCACAGCAACAAGGCCAATATACCAATAGCAACAAATTAATAGTGGCAGAATAATGAGGCCCAGCTTTATTATGCTGATTAGAAGATGGCTTCTGAATTCTGCTCCTGGTGCTGGGAGAGAATTTCCCTGCATTTGAACAAATGACAAAACTATTCATTATTATTTTGGCCCTCTCTTTTTTCTTCCCCCACATAGGAGAAGGCACAGAGTTCAGAAGAAAATGTGAGCTTTTCATTTTCCTGTTGTGTAAGCCAGCCGTTAGGGCAATCAGTCATGTGTCTGAGCCTCAGAGAAGGACC
The DNA here is from genome assembly GCF_947461875.1 of Haliaeetus albicilla. Classification (NCBI taxonomy): domain Eukaryota; kingdom Metazoa; phylum Chordata; class Aves; order Accipitriformes; family Accipitridae; genus Haliaeetus; species Haliaeetus albicilla. The sequence continues at coordinate 33,856,323 of NC_091485.1, read as the reverse complement.
ATATTAAGCGAGAAGGATTATTTCCAGTAGAAGTAAGGATAATGACATTTTTTGAAGGCTTAATCAAACACATTTGAATGGAGGGAGTTCAGAAGAGTCTTTTCAGATGAGGCAGACATCTGACTGTGCCTAATCTTTGTGAAGGGAGGTTTTGAGAGCTTTTCCTTGGAGTATGAGCAGAAGAAATGGTTGAAAAAGAGACTCAGCAGAAAAAAAGCCATTGCAGCCTGCACTTCTGTGACAGCATGCAGATAAGGAACCAGAGAAGGACATATATAGCCATTAGAAATAGAAATGCAGAAGGATTTAGAGATACACACCATTTTTTAGGAGAGGTGATGTGTTTCACCACTTTGAACGATGCTCTCCACTTTTTCTCTCCTTCACTGACATGTAATGTACTTTGTTACAGACAGGAAAAAAGGCATATGCTACAGCTTGATCAGCCTATGTCATCTTCAGACATTTTCAAACAGTTTTTACATTTGTTATGGTAATACTCTGTCAACTAAGTAAAACAATGAAGCTCTCATTCTGTCTGTACTATGTCCAGAAGTAGAAACGGTTTCAGCCCCAGAAAATAACAAAGTTAAGCATCTTTTTTTTTTTTTGTCCAAAGCATTTACTAGAAAAAAAAGAAATATTTTGAAGATAACCTTATAGTTGTTTTTCTAACCTTGTCTATTCACTCACACTTTTGCCTTTATTGCAGATACTAATTGAAATCCATTCTATTTTACAGCATACCTGCACAGAAACTAGGTAATTCAATAAAATTTCTCAAATTCTAGTGGCTTTGATTTGAGTACTCAGTCTAATGAAATGCAATTAAACCACCTTTCAGAGCATGACTGGAAGTGAGTGCCAGTGTGTTCATTACTCACAAGTTGGCTTGTCCAAACTAAAGTTTGAGGTTTAACACCAAACTGTAGGCAACAGAGGTAGCATTAAAGTAACTTTCATATTGTCACCTCTGCTAAGAGGGAAAGGAAGTTTTGCCTTCAGAATGAAGGGATGACAAGTACAGGCCACTATTAACTATGAACGGCCAGGGTTTCCATCCTCCATTCAAATGAAGTAGGTCACCTACAACTTCAAACTAACATTCAAATCAGTTATCTGAGTTTCAGGTTCTTTACTGCCTGAATCACATGACATTTATGAAGTTTTTTTAGCAGTGGAATGACATAACATTTTTTTTGTCATACTACTAAGAAGAAATAATTTTTTTTAGAATAGCTATCAAGCTTACTTCAGTTGGTTACAATACTTCTCACAACTATTTCCATCATCTCAGACGTGAGCATGCCCCATGGAATCACTGTCTGCTGCAGCAAACAACCTACTGCTGTAATTTGTTGTGATTAGATCAGTGACAGATCTGTGCCTACTTTGTTGAAATGCTGTATACTTTCACCACTGCAGTTATAATGGTGATACCAAGTACTTAGTGGAAAGTAGGAGCCTAGCAAATGAGAGAATGCAGTCTGGGGAGGATTGTTGAAGAGCTGGGACCAGGTTCTCATCTACAATGAAATTGTACATTGGGCACTGGAAGGTAACATATGTGAGGAAGGTAACTTTTAAGTCAGCTCTTAGATAACCCTGAAAGAATAAATCACAGCAAACTAAGGGCTGCTTTCGGTTACATCAACAGTAGGACTCTCAGAACAGGGATTGAGAGAAGACTGGTTTTACTCTTTCTTACCATATTTTATTTTTCTCTTTCCACACAGAAGAGAAAAAAATACAAGAAAAGAGGGAAGAAAGACATATATTGAAGATCTGCAGAAACAAGCAGTCTGTTAGATTTCAAGTTAGTCTAGTGTTATTCCATTATGGCTGCTTTAAGATCCTTCTGGTGCTTAAATAATGCAAAGATAGTGGAAATGGACTGGAAGCAAATCATGCTGAAGATGCTTGTAGTAATAGCTCTTGGTGTAACAGGACTTAGCAATTATTTTGTAGAAATATCTGGAATACAGCAGTTTATGCCTGAAAGGTTTTTTACTTAGTTTTAATAAGGAAAATTAATTTTGTCTTGTACTTTAGGTAAATGTCATAGCCGAGTTTAGATTTGTGGCAAGATATAATTATGCTATTAATCCATATTCTTTATATTTAATACAAATAATTCAGAATTTCAGAAGCATTTTCAACTCAAACCAATTTCATCTGAGCATGGAAAGAAAATATTTTCTTGTAAAATGCTTTTAAATTTACTTGTTTGTTTATCTATGTCAAATAGAGCATCAAGTGTTAACATAATTAGTATAATGCACTTGTAACAAAATGTTATTTCACATAACGTAACAGAACTGGGATTTACTTTTGTTGGTATTTCTTCTGGGTTTCAGTACAGTTCTCATGACATAAGTCTCCCAATTGACTTAAATGTGAATTGGAATTGATCAATTCATTAAAGAAGCAATCATTAGGGCATTGGAGGCTCATAATTTACACTTTCTATTTAAAGCAAAAGTATGGCTTTGCACTTAAACACAAGTTTAAAACTTTAACCTCCATATTCTGGTTTTTTGCTCTCTTTAGTTATCATTTTGACAAACCAGCATTCTTTGTGCTCAAACCAGCATTGTTTTGAGATTCCCCTTAAGATCATAGAGCAGCTGCAAATAGCACAAACACAAGATTCACTTTGAGGGAAAAATGTAGCATAAAGATAATAGAAGGTTTTTAATTTGTCTTATTTGCAACTTTGGTGGGACTAGCTTATTCAATCCTTCCTTATCTGTGAGCTTTAATCTCATCCCAGCTGCTTTTTTTTTGCTTTTGAGGAGGCATCACAATGACAGAATCTGCCAAATCTCTCTCTTGTCCACAGGCTTCAAGAATCCTGTGGACAATATTCTGCATTGCCCTTCAGCAAACAATGGGGGAGTTTTGGAAGTCTTTTTATATTCATTCCTATAGGAGAGCAACTAACACTCAGTGGAAGTTAATGAGTGTCTTGATATTTGGTTACAAAGAATTGAAATTCAGATTAAAAATCTTAAAAGCAGCTCCTATAGTGAGCTCAGTCTTTACTGAAAGTGCGCCAGGGACTTGATTTTTATACAGTATTCTGCTGGGAGTAGCTTAAGTAAAGGTAATCTGTAAAATAGTCTTACTCAAGTACTCTGCTGAGACCAGGCATGAGAAAGATTATGTGACTGAGGAATAAAATTTTGCTAAAAGACATTGGGTAATCACAGGTTGTTTCTATACCCAAGGTAGGAATTTTCAATTCTGTAAAATTCTGTAAATGTTGAGGATGTCCAAGGACTCCTGCTGTTCCCAAAGGTTTTACATCTTCACTGGAAAAAAACCTGCAAATCTCCCATCCATGGGACCACCCAGATCTCTGCTGTCAGAACACAGCTTCTTGTTTCATACATTTTTACCGTACTGGCTAATTTCAGTAAAATTTTGCAAGGTCTTCAAAGGTATTTGTGCTTACCAATTTCAGGAAAATGATAGACAGGAGAAATATAAGTGAATCACTGAAAGACAAGTTTATTGCTTAGCTCAGGTATATATGAATCAGGTTTTTTGAGTACCTCTCTGGAAACTGAAACTTAATGTTAAGTGACCCATACCCTCAGTTGTGAGGTTTTGCATTTCTTCTGAATGGTTTTATTGCTGGAAACAATATCTACTTGAGTAACATAACTATGCAGGTTTTTTTTTCTATTAGGAAAATTGTACTGTGTTAATATGATGTGACATTGATTTCTCTGAGTGATATAACCCCATTCCAACAATGCATTGCCTTCGCTTGGGCCTTTAAAGATTACTGTTTTTCAGAATTTATATGGAATAGATACTTCTACCTAGGAGCCATCACTGCTCTATGAAATATATTTGACATGTTCATAGAGTGGATCAGGTGCACGCTACAAACAGAGGCAAGTGGAAGGGCATGGTAGACTTCAAAGAATATTTTGCTTCTACATTAGCTGCTAGACAAAAAGGCAAGAAAACCAGAGATGTGGAGATAATGAACTGAGTTATTAGCTTTGTGCCAAATTCAGAGTTGTTGAAACTCACTGCAAGACTGGTAGCATAAATACAGTCCTATTTCCCCAATCCCAAGGGAAACTGTGATTACAATTCGCCACCCATCTGGACTGTGCTACGCGAGACTGTCTGCATCCTTTTCCCAGTTCCTGATCTAACTGCTCAGTAAATATAGTAAACACGTAGTGGCAGACAGAAATACAAATTAGGACTCTATATGTGGAAAATGGCATAATTTATTAGGAAATGGGATTAAGAAGTTGAATTCAGCTTGCCAGTTTATGTTGCAAAATATTTTCTAAGTGTTACTTGTGGGCTTACGGACAGAAATGTTAACAAGAACCACACTGCAAAACATAATAGATGGACATTGTAGTTTTAGTCATAATAACAAGTTTAAAGAAGTGAATCAAGCAAGAGTTAAGAAATGACCCAAAGAGAAAGCCATGGTCTTTATGGGTGTCTCTAAAACATTTTACAGGGCTGAATCTACAAATCTACAATTTCGTGGCTGATGTCCTTGTCTCAAGATTGATTTATCCAAGGGGAGGTAGCAAGATGACAGTAAGGACGCTTCCTGTTATACTTGTCAGTAGGCATAACCTAGGGGACTGTTTCTTCCAGATGCTGTACAAATATAAAGACAGTCGCCACCCCAGAAAGCTTGCAGAGTGATCTATAATACAGGATACAAACACAGATAAATAGTGCCCGGCAGGGAAACATGCAATGAGTGGGACACTTTCCTGAGGCATAAGCAACTTAGCCAGAACTACCGTTTCTTCATTTCTGAGAGTCAAGGAAAGGAAAGAGAGGACAGAAAAAGAACCCAAAGTATAGTATGTTTCCCATAAGGACTTACATCAGTAACTGATAGTTTAATATTTTACTAATAGAAGTTAATTTTTCTTCTTTTGGTGCTTTGTTCATTGCTATAAATTGATGTGACTGTATTCATGCATTAATTCAGACAATGAGGAAAAGGCAAACAGAATGTTTTGATGGAACTGCCTCCTGCTTGCAAGAGGTATTCTTTTCTATAGAAGTGTTTTTCTACTCCTATATTTATTGTTCAGGGAGGAGTAGAATTTGAAAGAAAAAGTAAAAATCTGATTTAATATAATTTGTGATCTGTGCTTCAATTCCTGAGGGTTTGTTGAAGGGTAATTTTGTCAAGGTAGGGCTACTAGAGCAACTATTCACTCCATAGTACCACAGAGTGATGTATATTGAGTAATATGATGGAGCAACAATGGTGCCACTGCATAGTCCCCTATCATGGCACCACCAGCACTGAACCTAATGGAAGTGTTTGCAGTGTTGTGTACAATCAGTTCCTTGTTACACTGCAGAGGAGCTTTTGACTAAAAATGCCAAGTCTTCTATAGGTAACATTCTGTATGAGATATCTTGGGAGTTAACACAGGGATCATAGTTTTAAATACAGTGTTAAAACCATGCAGAACTCTTTTATAGGTGTAATGTAAATATTCTCCATTATAGGGTCAGTAAATTGCTTGAAGGAACCTTTGCCCTTATGATGCCTCTGCATTACAGCTTTAATATGCAACTAAAGTTTAAAGTTTAATCTAAAATTCAAAAGAATTCTTTGAGAAATTTTATTTAGTATTTATTTGCATTAGCCTTGTAGTCTCATTGTTGCTCACAGCTGTTATTAACATACATACGTTTTATTTCAGCTGGGTGGGTTAAAGTTTAAAAATATCTCTGACATATAGGGAAAAATAAGAAAATGCAGTGATTCCATGAAGGAGTAAGTATTGTCTAAAAGTGCAATGTATGCACTATAAGATGAACCATGTCACAGCCTGTGGATTGTATATAAAATTTTCAGGTTTCCCTGTAGCGTTACCCTGCACTGGTACACTTTGCTACTCATTTTGCACGCCATATTACTTATGAAATAATTAAATAACCATGCATTCTTCTACCTCAGCCCTCAGCTACATGTTACCTGATATCTGAAGGACCAATTCTTTCTCTTAGGCAGAGGTACCTACCTGCAGAAAGGAAACAAAAGATATAATCTAGTTTTGAGTAGATCTCAGACAACTAAGCCATTTATCACTTTTTAGTATCTCTTTGCTATGTATCATTATCAAAAAGCAAGGTTATTTCTCCTGCTAGTGTACAGAATATGTCTACTTGATGCTAGCAGTCATAATCACTGAATACATTATTTAAACTTCTTATTGTTGACTTTTCTTGAAAGCCTTTCTCTTTTCAGAATTCTGTAATTCCTTAACCCTCCCAGCAGAGATAGTGAGACAGTGTCAACATAACAGCCATCCCTTTTGGAAGATCCCAATCTCTCACAGTAGCGACTTCTTCTATAATATCTCTCCAAATTATTTAGATGAGTACGTTACAAATGTTTAGAACTGCAGGTCTCTCCTGCTGTCTGCCCTAGTCTTTCTTCTAATGTCCTTAGTCAAAGCATTCTGGTGACGGTGGGAATGGCATAATGGTAATGAATCAATTTAAAGTCGACAGCTACAACCCAACAATTTTACTTGTTTTCAGAAAGCAATAACGGAGATGTAAAAGGGACACAAGTGACATTAGAATTTCCAGCTGTTAAAATGAATTGCTTTCTCTGGAATTCATTACTGCAGGAAACTGAGATGAACAAATCTGCAGCAGGTTTAAATAATTTCTTTACTTCTAGGTGTTGTTGACACAAATGTTCAAGGAATACTAACTCACCTTAAAAGCATTCAGATTATACAGTGTGCCTGTTGCAGTGTGTTACACTTTCTGTTAAAGTATCTGGTCCTGGAACAAGGATGGACTAAATGGTCGGTGGGATGAATCTGAAGTAGATTACAGCTAGAAGCGTAAACAATTCTCTAACACTTTGCTATTGTAAACTAGTAAAGCATTCCAGATTCTTTGATAGTTTGCTTTTTTCTCAATAAGCTTTGAGACACAACTCCTCTGTCCCAGGGTCCTCCACTGCCTCTCCAACTCAACACAAAAAATCCCCTTTCTTCTGTAACCTGTCCAGTGAGGTGATGTCCCATAACTCCCATAATGGTGATTGAAGATCCTTTATTCTTCTTTCTGGGTGACAAGAAGATGACAAAATTACACTTGAATGCTGCTTTGGTTACAGTGAGATACTACAGAGTGAGGTCTTAACATCTGTTCTAGTTTCATACAGGTGAAAAGCTAGTTTGAAGTGGGTTCAGCTCATCTAAAAATTATAAACTTTACTTACTGCCTTGGATTCTGTTGATCAAACTGTGGTAAAAGAAAAACTTTTGGAAAGGCTGTTTCTAGCTACACAAATACAGAAGAAATGTGAGATGCAAGAATAAGACTTATTTGTTCGGTCTCAGAGCTTGAATACAGGTTCAGATTCCTTAGAAATAAGTTCATGAACTCAAACTGGCTGAAAAATCGCATTTAAGAATTACAGAAATCAATAAGCAATTTGTAGACAGGCCTATTTGGAATTATTTGTAGTTTCAGAAAAATCCCTTCAAAGCTAAGGTCTGCTTTCTTTTTACATCACATTGCTAGTCATGAAGTTTGCATGCTCTGAGACCAAATAACAGTCAATGGCTCATTAGTGTTTGTTTAATCAAGCTCCAATTCACAGGAAGACAATACCAATTGCCTATTCAAACCCAATGTGTTGTCAAGTAGGAATGGGTGAATTATGTAGATAATAAATGTAGTAATCGCTGAACCTAAAGGCATATTGTTGCTTTTAGAGGTCGATAATTCAAAAAGAAATTAAGCTCAAGGGGAGAATCTTTTCACAGTGTATGTCAGATAAGATATCTGGGAACTTTTTATTAAAATGGCTCATTGAAATCTAGTTTCTTGATTTCACAGTGTAGCTTTGAGCAATAGCTCAGATCGGTTCCTGCCTCAAAGGTTCTGTACCCCTCCTGATGCTATTGAATATTAGAAGAAATTTCTGAAACAAACTTAATGTTTCCCAAAGGCAACAAATTTATATAAAATACCATTGCTCAAAAAACATGCAGTACCTTAGTTTTCTTTTCTCATACAACTCACAATAAGTTAATATGTCCCAGGGAATGTAGTTTTGCAATACTATAGGCAACAATAAAATCCCAAGATGTAATGTTCTGTATAATAACTGATCTTAGGAAATGGTTTCTCAGCTGTCTGCTAAAAACTTTTACTTCATTTCTCCTAAAAAATCTCTGCTTTCAAACAACAACAACAAAACACACACCACCACCAAAAAACCAACACTCCCCCCCCCCCCCCGAAAATCCAGCTTTGACTTGCTTGTGGCTCTTTTTTCTTTTTCAGCTTGAGCCTGCTCAGTGATGCCCTGAACTGTAACTGGCATTTTTTCCTCCAAACCATCTGTTTTCAAACTTTTCTGGAAGGAGATCGAAGGATATAGGCTGGTTATTTTTTCAGTCAATTTGTAATCAGTTTCAGAGGGAATACTGACACACTGAAAAATGTAATTTTCTTGAGTTTTGGAAATAATATTTTCACATGTATTAGTGCCTCACTCTACACATCCTTCCTTTCTCTCATTGTCGTGGTTTAACCCCAGCCAGCAACTAAGCACCACGCAGCTGCTCACTCACTCCCCCCCCACCCACTGGGATGGGGGAAAAAATCGGGAAAAGAAGTAAAACTCGTGGGTTGAGATAAGAACAGTTTAATAGAACAGAAAAGAAGAAACTAATAACGATAATGATAACACTAATAAAATGACAACAGTAGTAATAAAAGGATTGGAATGGACAAATGATGCGCAGGGCAATTGCTCACCACCCGCTGACCAACACCCAGCTCGTCCCCGAGCAGTGATCCCCTGCCCCCACTCCCCAGTTCCTAAACTAGATGTGACGTCCCATGGTATGGAATACCCTGTTGGCCAGTTTGGGTCAGGTGCCCTGGCTGTGTCCTGTGCCAACTTCTGGTGCCCCTCCAGCTCTCTCGCTGGCTGGGCATGAGAAGCTGAAAAATCCTTGACTTTAGTCTAAACACTACTGAGCAACAACTGAAAACATCAGTGTGTTATCAACATTCTTCTCATACTGAACTCAAAACATAGCACTGTACCAGCTACTGGGAAGACAGTTAACTCTATCCCAGCTGAAACCAGGACAGTATCCACCCCTTATTCTATACTACTGATGTCATGCTCAGTTCCCATACCTTTAGTTACATTAGTTACATCCTGATCAATCATTATCACCTTTCCATCCCTTTGAGACATATGAACAATGAGATATATATATATATAGATATATATATATATGTATACACACACAGAGATATCATTCCTTTAGTTCATGGGTTATGTTCATAAAATGTTTGTTGAGTTCATTTAGTTCCTGACTCTGGGCTCCATCTGTCATACCAGTCTGTCTGGGCAGGAGGGATGGTGCAAAGTCCTCTCAGTCGGTAGAGCAGAATTGGGCTTCAGTGCGGTGTGACGAGCAGGTGACATTGGACGCAGCAGGAGGATGGTGTGCGCCGTTGGATTGTTGCATGCTGGAGTCAGTTCTGGTTCCATCACTACTGCGCTTTGCTCAGTTTTATCACAGTTCTTTCTTGCTTGATCCAAGTGATTCTTACTATAGTACTATGGATATAGCATATAACAATTACAGTAATGATAACATACAGTAGCAGGGTTATACAGCAACTAATATCATACAGTTTAATTCTGGCTATTTTCACCTAAAATCAAATCCCCTTGAGGCACACATCAGACTTCTCCATCTTTTCGCATCACCCACCAAGTGCACCCAGGCCCTTGAGCAAAAGCGATCCCACGAATGGGTTTACCTTTGCCTGAGGCAGGAGTAACCCAGACTGTTTTCCCTAACATGTTTTTCATGTGCACTACAGGGACTTTATCCCCTTCTATAGTATGTAAAAATTCTGATTGGGCAGGACCACCCCGATTGGCAGATCCTCTGTTGTTGACTAACCAGGTGGCTTTTGTTAAATGTGTATCCCAATGTTTGAAAGTTCCACCCCCCCATTGCTTTCAACGTAGCCTTTAACAGTCCATTGTATCGCTCAATTTTCCCAGAGGCTGGTGCATGATAGGGGATATGATACACCCACTCAATGCCATGCTCTTTGGCCCAGGTGTCTATGAGGTTGTTTCGGAAATGAGTCCCGTTGCCTGACTCAATTCTTTCTGGGGTGCCATGTCGCCACAAGACCTGCTTCTCAAGGCCCAGGATAGTGTTCCGGGCAGTGGCATGGGGTACAGAATATGTTTCCAGCCATCCGGTGGTTGCTTCCACCATTGTCAGCACATAGCGCTTGCCTTGGCGAGTTTGTGGGACTGTGATATAGTCCATCTGCCAGGCTTCCCCAAATTTATATTTCAGCCATCGCCCTCCATACCACAGGGGCTTTAACCGCTTGGCTTGCTTAATTGCAGCACGTTTCACATTCATGGATAACCTGCACGATAGTGTCCATGGTCAGGTCCACCCCTCGATCTCGAGCCCATCTATACGTTGCATCTCTTCCCTGATGGCCTGAAGTATCATGGGCCCACCGAGTCATAAATAGCTCACCCTTATGTTGCCAGTCCAGGTCCACCTGAGCCACTTCAATCTTGGCAGCCTGATCCACCTGTTGGTTGTTTCGATGTTCTTCAGTGGCCTGACCCTTGGGTACGTGAGCATCTACATGACGTACTTTTACAACCAGATTCTCTAGCCGGGACGCAATATCTTGCCACAGTGCAGCAGGCCAAATGAGTTTACCTCTGCACTGCCAGTTGCTCTGCTTCCATTTCTGTAACCACCCCCACAGGGCATTTGCCACCATCCATGAGTCAGTATAGAGATAGAGCACTGGCCACTTTTCTCTTTCAGCAATATCTAATGCTAGTTGGATGGCTTTCACCTCTGCAAACTGACTCGATTCACCTTCTCCTTCAGCAGTTTCTGCAACTTGTCGTGTAGGACTCCATACAGCAGCCTTCCACCTCCGATGCTTTCCCACAATGCGACAGGATCCGTCAGTGAACAGGGCATATTGCCTCTCATTTTCTGGCAGTTTATTATACAGCGGGGCTTCTTCAGCATGTGCCACCTCCTCCTCTGGTGACATTCCAAAATCTTTGCCTTCTGGCCAGTCCGTGATCACTTCTAAAATTCCTGGGCGACTGGGGTTTCCTATGCGAGCCTGTTGTGTGATCAGTGTGATCCACTTACTCCACGTGGTATCAGTCGCGTGATGTGTAGAGGAGACCCTCCCTTTGAACATCCAGCCCAGCACTGGCAGTCGGGGTGTTACTCTGCTTAGTACCATCCACTTCTGAGGCAGCCCGAACTCCTTCATATGCTGCCAATATGTCTTTTTCAGTTAGAGTATAACAAGCCTCGGATCCTCGATATGCTCGATATCCTCGACTCCAAAACCCCAGGGGTCGGCCTCGGGTCTCCCCAGGTGCTTTCTGCCAGAGGCTCCAGGTAGGGCCATTCTCCTCAGCTGCAGTATAGAGCACATTTTTAACATCTTGTCCTGTCCGGACTGGTCCAAGGGCTACTGCATGAACAATCTCCCCTTTAATTTGTTCAAAGGTTTGTTGTTGCTCAGGGCCCCATTTAAAATCATTCTTCTTCCGGGTCACTTGATAGAGAGGGCTTACAATCAAACTGTAATTTGGAAAATGTATTCTCCAAAACCCCACGACACCTAAGAAGGCCTGTGTTTCCTTTTTATTAGTCAGTGGAGACATAGCTGCTATTTTGTTAATCACGTCCATTGGGATCTGATGACGTCCATCTTGCCATTTTATTCCTACAAACTGGATCTCCTGTGCAGGTCCCTTGACCTTACTTTCTTTTATGGCAAAACTGGCTCTCAGAAGGATTTGGATTATTTTCTTCCCTTTCTCAAAGACTTCTTCTGCCGTGTTGCCCCATACGATGATGTCATCAATGTATTACAGGTGCTCCGGAGCTTCACCTTTTTCCAGTGCAGTCTGGATTAGTCCATGGCAAATGGTGGGGCTGTGTTTCCACCCCTGGGGCAACCGATTCCAAGTGTACTGGACACCCCTTCAAGTAAAGGCAAATTGTGGATGACACTCTGCTGCCAGAGGGATTGAGATAAACACATTAGCAATGTCAATTGTGGCATACTACTTGGCTGCCTTTGACTCTAGTTCATATTGAAGTTCTAGCTTATCTGGAACGGCAGCACTCGGCGGTGGTGTAACTTCATTCAGGCCACGATAGTCAACTGTTAGTCTCCACTCCCCATTAGACCTTCACGCTGGCCATATGGGACTATTAAAGGGTGAGCGAGTTTTGCTGATCACTCCTTGGCTCTCTAGTTGGTGAATCAACTTGTGGATGGGAATCAGAGAGTCTCAGTTGGTGTGATATTGTTGCTGGTGCACCGTCGTGGTAGCGATGGGCACTTGTTGTTCTTCAACCTTCAGCAACCCCACAATCGAAGGGTCTTGAGAGAGACCAGGCAGGGTAGACAGCTGTTCAGTGCCCTCCGTCTCCAAGGCAGCTATACTGAAAGCCCATCAATACCCCTTCGGGTCCTTAAAATACCCCCTCCTGAGACAGTCTATGCCAAGGATACACGGAGCCTCTGGACCAGTCACAATGGGGTGTTTCTGCCATTCCTTCCCAGTTAGGCTTACTTCAGCTTCCAATACAGTTAACTCTTGGGATCCCCCTGTCACACCAGAAATACAAATGGATTCTGTCCCTTTATAACTTGATGGCATTAGAGTGCACTGTGCGCCGGTGTCTACTAGAGCCTTATACTCCTGTGGGTCTGACGTGCCAGGCCATCAAATCCACACAGTCCAATAGACCCGGTTATCCCTTTCCTCCACCTGGCTGGAGGCAGGGCCCCTCTAATTCTGGTCAGAGTATTCAGTATTCGCTTCTCGTAAAATTGGCTCAAAATTCCCTTCAAGAGGATCAGAAATAAGATGAGCCCTTCTACTCTGTTTGGAAACTGGAGCGACATTTTTCCTGGTAGAATCCCCTTTTGTGGTGGTTTTTCCTCGCAGTTCATGTACCCATGCATTTAGGACCGAGGTAGGTTTTCCGTCCCATTTCCTCATGTCCTCTCCATGATCACATAGGTAAACCCACAGGGCACCTCGCGGTGTGTACCTTCTATAATCTCTCTCTTGGGCAGAGGAGTGCTCATTCCTAATAGCTGAGACATTGGTCCTTACAGGTGGGGAATAGGACATATCCTCTTTGAATTGCTGGAAATCTTCGGACAGCTTCTCCACAGCTGAAATGCAGGCTTGTAGGGAGGAGGAGGAGAGATTTTCTTCATATTGACGGAGTTGGTGAGCCACTTCATCCACTGTCGGTGCCTCTTCATCTTTCCAGGTCATTATTGCCAGTGTGTTGGCATAGGATGATGGTGCGCTCCGTACAAACTTCCACCACATGGGTCGTGTGCATTGGACTTCGTCTGGATCTTTGGGTAACTATGGATTGTCCGGGTCATGATGAATCATCTCTAGCACAGCTAATTCCCTCAGATATTGGATACCTCTTTCCATGGTGGTCCACTTGCTTGATTGACATATAACATCTTCCTTAAAGGAGTACCTTTCCTTCACACTTGACAGGAGTCGCCTCCAGAGGCTGATGGCTTGTGTCCCTTTTCCAATTGCCTTGTCAATGCCACCTTCCCTGGCAAGCGATCCCAGCTGCTTGGCTTCCCTACCTTCTAATTCCAAGCTATTAGCCCCATTGTCCCAGCATCGGAGGAGCCAGGTGATAATATGCTCACCTACACGGTGGCCAAAATCTTTTCGCATATCCCGCAGCTCACTCAAGGATAGGGACTGGGTTATTACCTCTGGTTCTGCCTCTTCCTCCTGTTCCCATGATGACCCTGGTTCACCTTCATCCTTTGCTAAGTGAACTGATTTTTTTGTATATTTCTTTTTCTGTACGGGGGCAACTGATACTGGTGCAGGTTGGTCCGCTGGTTCAGTTGCAGTATCGCTCGCTGGGTTTTGGATAACTGCAGTGTCTGTCGCCAAGGTTTGGGTAGCAGCAGTGCTCGTCACTGGGGCTGGAGGGACCGCAGTGCCCGTTGCCAAGGTTTGGGTAGCTGCTGTGCTCATTGCCGGGGCTGGAGGGGCTGCAGTGCCTGTTGCTGAGGTTTGGGTAGCCCGAGTTCTCGTCGCCGGGGCTGGAGGGGTCACGGTGCCTGTCGCCAAGGTCTGGGTGCCTGCAATGCTCCTTGCCGGGACTGGAGGGGCCGCAGCGCCCGTTGCCGAGGTTTGGGTGACCGCAGTGCTCATCATTTTGTTGTTAGGTCCAGAGACTTTCTCTTCCCCTTGAGGGTACTGAGTGGTGTCGAACAGGGCTCGATAGGCATGGGCCAGGCCCCAGCACGTTGCAGTGATTTGTATCTCTCTGGAGCTGCCGGGGTGACAGCATACCTTTCCAAATATTTTACTAGTTATTCTGGATTCTGCACTTGTTCAGGGGTGAATTTCCAAAACATTGGAGGTGCCCACTTTTCTAGGTACTTGCCCATACTACCCCACACACCCTGCCACTCATAATTATCCAGCCTTGGGGCACATCTCTGGGTGATCTTCTTAAATAGCTGTTTAACCTTAAACAAGAGCTGAACGACATTCAGGAGCATGCTAAGTCCTAGCAGTAGGGCTAGGACTGTGCTGGTCTCAACATTCCAAGAGTATTCAAATTTTACAAAATTCTCAAACACCATTGTAACTGGACTGAAGGAGAAAGTAGAGGGAAGAAAGGTACCCCACCCACAGACTGGTTTTCCATGGAGGAAAGGGAAATGGTATAATTATTAATAGTTTCCCACAGATGGCTCCCGCAGTATAAAGGTGACAATGCTGAATGCAAATACCGGATTAATCCCACAGCCGATGACTTTATCATACCATAAACCAGCGTTATACAATACATCAAAGCGAAAACCTTAATCCACCTCGCACGGATGATAAGCAGCAAAAGAGGGACTACATACAGCAAGCAAGGTGATACATTAGAGAGCTTTAAAAACCAGAGCAACAACTCTAAGAACACATAAATCAACATAATGACCAGCAACTATTAGACCAATATAATGACTGCTTATAACAAATTTGTTTTAACAAGCTCTGGTCAGGTTTGTCATTATCTCAACCCTTCGGGCCCTACGTTGGGTGCCAAAATGGATTGCCGTGGTTTAACCCCAGCCAGCAACTAAGTACCACGCAGCCACTCACTCACTCCCCTCCACCCACTGGGATGGGGGAAAAAATCGGGAAAAGAAGTACAACTCGTGGGTTGAGATAAGAACAGTTTAATAGAACAGAAAAGAAGAAATTAATAATGATAATGATAACGCTAATAAAATGACAACAGTAGTAATAAAAGGATTGGAATGTACAAATGATGTGCAGGGCAATTGCCCACCACCCGCCGACCAACACCCAGTCAGTCCCCGAGTGGCGATCCCCCGCCCCCACTCCCCAGTTCCTAAACTAGATGTGACGTCCCATGGTATGGAATACCCTGTTGGCCAGTTTGGGTCAGGTGCCCTGGCTGTGTCCTGTGCCAACTTCTGGTGCCCCTCCAGCTTTCTCACTGGCTGGGCATGAGAAGCTGAAAAATCCTTGACTTTAGTCTAAACACTACTGAGCAACAACTGAAAACATCAGTGTGTTATCAACATTCTTCACATACTGAACTCAAAACATAGCACTGTACCAGCTACTAGGAAGACAGTTAACTCTATCCCAGCTGAAACCAGGACACTCATGTAATAAAGTGAACAATGGTACCTAACCATTTAGTCTGCATGTTTACAGAGACCCGTTTGAAAACCTGATACCTATTTGACAGGAGTGATGAGCAGTAATAGTTACAACTGAAGTAAATGAGAACTGTGCTGTAGACCACCAAGTAGCTACATGAGTAGCAATACTATGGAAGGGTTAGTTCTTAGTTGTCTTCAGTTTGCCACACAAGTTATGAGAGCTTTGGGGGCTTTTAATAGGTACCACTGTACTTCTTCATCTCTCCTAATTTCAATTAACCATTTAATTTATATGATCTCATTGTATATAACCATTTGAATGTACATCATATATTGGACTTAATGTCTCTCTGATTCTGTGGGAGCAGCTTTGGATAATGTCTGTCTTTTTTCACAGGTTAATCGTATTACTGACTTGTGGTTGGAGGTTACCTGCTATACCCAGCTCATTGTCTTTCTCAGTTACCTCAACCTAGTGGGCATTTATAGCAGCACAAATATGTAATTAAGCATCAAGTGCCCTTCATATTCCTACAGAATATTTCCATTTTGTTCTGTATTGACAGTGGTTCTGGCATAGGATTATCAGCAAATATCACTGACATCA
Source organism: Haliaeetus albicilla (assembly GCF_947461875.1). Classification (NCBI taxonomy): domain Eukaryota; kingdom Metazoa; phylum Chordata; class Aves; order Accipitriformes; family Accipitridae; genus Haliaeetus; species Haliaeetus albicilla. The sequence goes on along the minus strand of NC_091485.1, from coordinate 33,839,918 downwards.
AATAACCTGGTGTAAGTTCTGTACAGAAAATATAGATAAAAATACTAAGATCCATCCCAACTCCCATCCCTCATGAGTTCTGGTAGAGAAGTCTCTTCAGGCAAATGTTTCTCCTTTCAGTGTTTTCTTCCATCCCACCAAAAAAGTCACTTTTCATCACCAGACACTGTCAATTTATACCTTTGCTAGTTGCCTACATAATTCACATTTCTTCCACATATCATCATCTTACTTTTTCTTTGTGAAATCTGTCCTTGATGCAAAATATGGTTTTCCTTCAGAAATAAATAAAATAAACATTTTCCAGTGAAAAGAAGGACATGGTTTTCCAGTTGGCTCCTGTTCTTACTATTAAGTCACTGCACCTTGCTGGAACCCTGAAAATACACATAACCCTTTGAAAAAAGCTTAAATGCGAGAAGTCTTGCATCCATTTTGGCACAAAAGGGAAAAAATACAATTTAATTTTTTAACATATATTTATTCTGGTCAGTAACCTATGCCAAAGATTTTGAGCTAGTAAACGTTCTGTTTCTGTTCCTTGAAAAGCTAAGATCTTGAATAAGTACTGGAAAACTTGAATGGTGACACAGGTAAATATTGCCAGAGGAAAAAAATTACTTGTAAAACAGTGGCATAACACTGTAATCAACAGAAAACTGGAGAGGTGGTTAAGAGGCCTGCTTGATGGGAGACAACATGTTCAGAAATTATGATGGGAAGATTCATTTGTTCATAGATTAAATGCCGTGTCTATATCTGAATAATTCTGAAGGGACAAAACTTATTTTATACTTCTAAACACTGAATCAAGGCTAACGTATGAGTTTAAAGCATGTATAATGTATTTGGATTAAACCTGAAGGAAATAATTTTCAGATACAACTGTGTGGGAGATATCTATATCTACAAGGCAGAGAAGAGAGGTATTGCAGTTTGTCATTCTTAGATGCAAGAATGTGTTTAAATATTTTATCCTAATTGTATTTTTATGCTTGCTACTGTAGATGACTTTTAAAGGCACTATCTATAATATGGCAGTCTAGCACAGCTTGCTTTTACTGAACAAAGGTTAGGAAGGCAGGAATAAAGCTCTGATATTCTTTAAAATTTGTTGAATAAAGTGCCAGAAGGAAGATTTAACATTTTTCCATGTGTCTGCTTTGAAATGCAAATTCATTTCTACAGACATTGATTTCCAGAGGAATTAAGAAGTTTGATTAAAGACTACACAGTCACGTTAGCTACTGAAAGTAGTGTGTGATATGAAAATAAGCACATAATAGGATAAAGATTTACATGATTTGAAGTTTTAAATGGAAAACCTGTGCCAGGTTCTCTCTGACTATGTAATAACAAAACTGTTTGGAGATGTTTAATAACCCTAGGTAGGTTCCTAATATCTTAGTTCAGCTGTAGTTTTTAACTTCAACCCACCTCTTTTCTGACAATCTGACTCTCTCAGTTGCATATATAATCTTTTTTTGTCTTCTAAGCCTCTTGTGAAGCTATCAAATTCCTGTTGTAGCTATAGCACACTAAAGTGATTCTATATTGGTCTTGAACTTATAAACATGAAGCAAGCTTCTGAACATACTTGATCCCAAATACTGATCACTTGGACCTTTTTTTTGAAAGAGGTGGTGAGGTGGCATCTATTACAACAGCTGTCAATTTGAAAGCTGAATGTCAGCACTGTGTTTTGAAGCAAACTTAAAGAAATCTTTTTTTACATGCACTATTTCTGTAAGACATCATCTAGAACATGATTCTCTTAGCAAGTCCTAACACCTCCAGATTCTCTTTTTTTTAAAGGCAAAGAAACACTTCTTGAGCTTCTTTCCTTAAAGTCTACTCTTTAGCTTCACTTTTTTATGTTGATGCTACAAGTTGACAGGGCTGACAAACTTGCAAGGTTATTGGTATGGCATCTGCAAACATGATTTTGGAGCTTATAAAAATATGCCTTCCTTGCAGAGTGTAGTGCAGATAAATACCTCTGCTGAGGAGCCTGGTTGTTATAGCTTTTTGAATAAAGACTAGGTAACAGGGTCTGAGGAATGTATAGAGGGAGAAAGGGAAGGATGACATTTTCCCTCCTCTTATACAACTGATAATGGCCTTTATAAATAAGGAAAAAATGGTTGGGACCAAAGCCACCACCCAGCCATCCACCCTGAATTCTATTACTTAGAGAAGCATTTTACAAGATGGATGGGATTTCTTCATCAGAGGAGTGTCTTTCACTTCAAGTGGAAAGCTGTGACTTGAGTGTGCTCGTATTAGGTCATACATAACTAATTGTTCACTTCCTTGAATAATGCAGAGCTATTGGGCTACCTGCTTGTGAAGGCTAATTACCTCTATTGTGTTCTGCTGCCTTGGCAGCATGGTTGTTCTTTAGATACTGACTCACTAGAAATGATTTGTCTGGAAATTCAGTTTGACTGACCTACAGCTCAGGAAAAAAAATCCAGCATTCATTAAGGTTACTAATGATGAAGTTTTGATTTTGTGAATTTCTCAATATCTGTCTTATTAGATGGAAGTGTCATTTCTCTGGTGCAGAAAACACCACACTTGATATCATCTTGTAGGTAATTTCAGCCTACAGGCTTACTGCTTCCTTGATTCAGATACCATCATCCCAGATAGATGAGATTTATTACTCTGTGAGGCTTGGGATAAAAAATAATTTATCATGCTGCCTTTCAGTGATGCTTTTTAGATGTGTCATTAAATTTCAGCTTTCTCTCTGTGCATGGTGAATCCTGGCACAGCTTCTCATAATTCTATCTATAGCGTATAAGAGTGGTTTTTTTATTTGATTTTTTTGTCTTCTATTTTTCTTTGTAAATGATCAAACATCCTGTGATATTTGATGGCTTTCCTTTATTGCTCTTAATGTGAATATTTCAACAAATAAAATCGTTATTGTTGTCTTTTATAACACTTCATGTAATAGTTTTTAACTTCAGTTAGGCATATCAACTCAAAAGCACAAAGATTTCATGAGTTTGAGGTACATGATATAAATACTATCCATTATATTCAGAATATAATTACAGACATGTACACCGCAGATCTGAGGCCTTATTAAACTTATGTTGTATCTTCAATTGTTTAGATTTTAATATTTGGACTATCAATTAAATTACTTTGACTACATTGCTTAAAATATTGTTCATAGATATTTTGAGTGTTAACATAATAAAAACTGACTGCTGGATAGCAATCATTATTGTGCAGTCCAGGCTAATAGAGCATTATTAGCAGAATCTGACACAAACCTTAAATTGCTTCAGGACTCCAAGATGGAAACATGGTACATTTTCTAAAGTAATGGAATTTCAGCTGTAGCCACAGAAACACTAGCTGTATTTTCATATATATGAAGTTAAATGCAGTTTTGTCTACAAAAAAGTGGGGTATAAGTTTGACCATTCCACTTTTTAAGTGAGACTTGGGGTTCACGAAATATTAGAATAGCATAGAATAGAACAGAACAGAACGGAATAGTTCAGTTGGAAGGGACCTATGAGGAACATCCAGTCCAACTGCCTGACCACTTCAGGGCTGACCAAAAGTTAAGCATGTTATGATGGGCATTCTCCAAATGCCTCTAAACACTGCCAGGCTTGGGGCATCAACCACCTCTCTAGGAAGCCTGTTCCAGTGTTTGACCATCCTCTCAGTAAAGAAATGATTCCTAATGTCCAGCCTGAACCTCCCCTGATGCAGCTTTGAACCGTTCCCATACATCCTATCTCTGGATCCCAGGGAGAAGAGCTCAGCACCTCCCTCTCCACTTCTCCCCCTCAGGAAGCTGTAGACAGCAAGGAGGTCACCCCTCAGCCTCCTTTTCTCCAAACTAGACAAACCCAAAGTCCTTAGCTGCTCCTCACAGGACATGCCTTCCAGCCCTTTCACCAGCTTTGTTGTCCTCTTCTGGATGCATTCAGGGACCTTCACATCCTTCCTAAATTGTGGGGCCCAGAACTGCACACAATACTCAAGGTGAGGCCACACCAATGCTGAATACAGCGGGATGATCAGCTCCTTTGACCGGCTGGTCGTGCTGTGTTTGATGCACCCCAGGACGCGGTTTGCCCTCTTGGCTGCCAGGGCACGCTGCCGACCCACACTGAGCCTGCTGCTGACCAGCACCCCCAGAGCCCTTTCTGCAGGAGGAAAGGAATAGAAAAAAATCCCACAGAAGCTACAACAACAAAGTTAGGAAAACAATGGAGTACAAACCAGAAAACATCATTATGCCACTGTACAAATCCATAGTTGAGCAAACCTTGAACGCCATGTAATTCTGGGCCCCTCATTTCCAAAAGATGTCATAAAACTTGAAAAAAGCATAGTGAAGAGAATGAAGGTGATCAAAGGTGTGAGATAGCTTCCACATAAAGAAAGACTGAATAAGCTAAGAGTTTTTGTCTTATAAAGGAGACAACTTGAGGTGCTTACTATTGAGGAATAAAAAAATGTGAAGGGCTGCTCACTGTGTTTTTTTTCAACACGGGAATGGGGCCATCAAATCAAACCTAGTGTGAACCAAATCAGAACAAAAGGAAATAATTCTTCGTGCAAAAGGATAGTAAACCTCTGAAATATCTCACTAAAAGATGATACAGATGTAAAATTTTTTATAGATTCAAAATAAAACCTGAGAAGTACTTAGAAGAAAGATCACTAAAGGTTATACAATAGAAAAACTACTCAGAAATCTGAACAGAATTGATCTGTTTTCTCAGAAAAATGTAGGATGTTTGCCTTAATAAAGCAAACTTATGAAATTTATTTAGGTTTTCAGCCAAATATTAAAATATTTTTGTCACAAGCCAAAATAATTCAGATGTGCGGACACAGCGTTTCAGATGCTCTGTCATAGTGCTTTGAGAAAGTGCATGATCTAGTGGTGTTCTCCTCCTCTGGAGTCCAAGTTTTTTAGCTGACCTCTGTCTCATGATCCATCACAAGACTTCTTCACAGAACAAGATAGTAATATGCTATGAGAAGACACAGTCTTTCTATAACCTAGTTTTCAGAGAGGAATGCAAAACCAAGGGTCATCAAGGTGTACTTATTTTAAAAAATATATATATATTTCCTTCAATTTTAGTTTCTGAATTTTGTGTGGAAAATCTTGATTTACATTGTTTAAGACCTTCTCAGAAAACAAGTCCTTCCCCAGTAAACCCAATCTCAAATATCATGGCAACATGCAAAGCTCAGACTAAGTAAGATCTTAGCAAACATATATGTGAATTGCAAACGTGCTTCATTCTTTGGCTGTGGGAATAGCTATATTTTGTTGGAGACTGAGCTCACATGACTTTTAAAACTTTGATTTCAAATGGAAGTGAAAGCATTATTTTCAGGAGATTTTATATTCTTGTCTTGCTGCCTGCTGTGTTTTGTGGGATTTCCCTGTGGTTATTGAGTGTACTCATTGTGAATACAACAGTGATTGCTTGTGTGTACCTGCAACAAGGTCATGCATTTAAGAGTATTTAGCCATCACACTGTCTCCTTCATCAGTAATTTTGCAGACTAAAACAAAGAAAAAGATGGCACAGGTACAGAATGGTCTAGAAATGAGTTGATGAATGCTGATGAGGTTGCATAACGAAAGGTTTTATCCTTCCGTTTGTTAGCTTGTTCTTTTCCTAAAAACTTGTTTTTCTTTTTTTTTTTTTTTGCCAGCTCCACTAGTACTTTGATATTTTATCTCCTTGTATTTTAAATGTGCTGGGGTTTGTATTCTGAGTCAAGTGTTTCCTCCTGCACAGTTACAGCTATAGATACAGGATTAACATTCTGAAGTATCAAAATAGTGTTCCTCCAAAACAGTCCCCTTCAGAATATTCCCCTCCAACATTTCTGAAAAGATTTTCTGAACACAGAAACTGCCATGTTATTTATTTATGTTTGTCTTGCTGGTTACTGTTCTGTTTTGCTTTCTGAGTTTTTTGCTTTCAGAAAAATAACCATTACTGTGCTTTACAGTTTCAAGTTTAGCCAGCAACACTGTTGACAGTTGGGGTAGTGGTCTTGTCAGTGAGACAGTCCTGCAGCTAATTTTCATCTCATTTTTAGTGGTTGAGGGTCTGAAAATTATTTTCATGGGCTCATGAAACCAAGCAGTGAGATTGTTGTTTTTCTTTCTTAGTGGGTTTTATTTTCCCATACTGCAATTTGTAGTAAAAGAAAAGAAATGAACAATTTCAACCTCACAGGTAAAAAAGTTGTTTGCTCCCAGAGTAGCCTATACTTGGGAAAAGCAAAAAAGTTTGCAAGACTTAGGCCTGCCTGACTGCAACGTGTCATAAGCAAATGACTAGAAGCCTTGAGTAAGTCGCAGTGACTCATTTTACCAGATGCTCTATCAATGCTGTTTTGATCCAAACCCTTCCTCTCCCTGGGGAGAGATTCTGAGTTGTGTTTGCCTTCTTTCACGTGTTTCTTCCCTGCCACGTGTCAGCTTTCCAGTGTGCCACCAAGCACCGGAATGCTGGATGATAGGCATTTGTGCCGTGCAGTTCTCCAGTTTGTTGAGCGGTTACAGTAGTAAGGATGCTGTTGGTGGTACTCTAAGCCTGCTTGTCAGCATTACAATGTGATTAGGAGAGGACAATTTGCTGGAAGAAACAATTTCAGTAAGCTTGATGATCTCTAGCATGCTTGAAAAGTAAAAGAACTTTGCAGTGAAATCCAAGTAAGCAGTATGGACTTCATGGGCAAGATTTGCAAGGAATTTGGATCTGATTTATGGAACTGCAGACAGAAGCTGTACCTACTACCCTTTCCCATTCCCCCACAAGATAATACCTTCCCTGCCTGATTTGAGAGCATGGATTAGAACCCGACTTCCTCCCTCTCTTCCTTATTTTAGATTATTGCCTGATGGAAAAGCTGGGTGCCCCTACTCTGACTTAGTCTGAGTGGGATTTCAGACCCTCCTCTCTTAAACTCTAGTTTCTGCAACTCAATCCTCAGTTCAGAGGGTGTCTAGAACTAATGCCTTTGCCAGAACAAATCTGGTATGGAGCAGGGGAAGTGTTTCATTTTCTACAAAACAACTTAGATGGTTTAAAAATTTAATTTTTCAGTTTTGTATATATATTTTTTTAATTTTACCTCTTCAATTTGGCATCCAAACTGATGAGCTGATGATTTCCTCAGACACCTGTTGCCAGGCTCTCTTCTCATATGGCAATTTCTGGATGTAGCTGTGATAATACTCTTGGTACTCTAAAGTCCTGGGCTTAGGGAGCACAAGACTGGAATAAAATCTTAATGCTGTCTTTGATCCTTGATGTCCTAAGCTGTGCTGTGTGCTCTTGGTTCAGGAACCAGCATGCTGCCTATGAAATTGCCAGAACTAGCTGTCCGATTGTGAAACTTCTGCAAGGTGCAACTGTGATGTCCACTGACTGCATTAAACCTGAATTCTATATTAAAGTGGCATTTGTACATGGAAGTGGAACAAAGCTTTTTATTTTTAACTTTATCAACTGGAGCTAGCAAGCATGGGGAGGTAAGTGTGTGCCTAAGAGAGAATTATTGGACAAAGGAGTTAATACTTTTCCCCCTTGCAGCAGCAAAACTTTCACAGAAAACCAGAGGAGTAGAAAAAGCCATGACTGAAAACAAGAAAGTTTTTACTAATAGAAGTCCAAATATAGAAAACACCGCAGAGCATGTATGTATTTTATAACACTGCCTCAGAAAAGGCAAACAAATTTTCAGCTCAATTGAATTTTAAGACTGGATATTAATGATCGCAATAAAGTAAGAGTACAAGGGCAGTATACAAATAAAGAAACATTTAACTGAATATTGGACAAAAGTGGCATTTCAGTATTTCTGAGATATTTCTGCAAAAGAAACTTTAGTGTGGTGCTTGGACTTCGAAAGTTTTTGTAGGAGTTGGAAAAAATTGCAGCTATTCTGATCTGGGCATCTAACTTTTCTGCTCCTGCAGGATTTCATTCTCTGAAGTCTCAGAAGTATGTGTTCAAAAGTATACATTATGAGCATCCAGATTCTGAGAAATATAGCTAGGATTGTGTGGGAGATGTGTATCCTTACCTTTACCTGCAATGTGTGATTTTATGTCACCTCAGCGTTCTTATATCCCTAAAAAGGCAGTAACACAATTTGCAGGTTTGGTGATGCCTCTCTTTAAGGATTCTCATTTCACTAGAGCTTAGAAAAAGGGAGGGGTGTCCCAAAGTCCTCCAAATGTGACAAATTCAGGAGTAAATAGAAACGAGATGGTCTGTAACATTATTTCAGCTATGTGTATCTGCTGCTGCTACTTCTGTTTTTGTTGTTTGGACTTTAGTAGATGTTTCTGCAGAACAGAAACAGGCATATAGAGTGTCTACCCTTTCACTCCCAGTACTGTTTATCCAAAGCAGAGAGACATTATTTTTGCTCATAAGGTATTTGTACCTTTAAGAGGAGCAACAGGTGGAGATTTTTAAACCCTATATATTAAAAAAGACAACCAGATCTGTGCTTTGGCCAGTGGCATATTAACTCATAGCTATGACAGTCCATGAATGGAGTGTACCACTATATCGACATTATATATAATTTTAGACTATTTTGTGCTTTTTATTTTCTATCTGACTTTAGGAAGGTGGACTTGTTAACAAGATTTTTTTTTTTCCCCCAGAGAAAAATACTGACAAAGCCCAAACTTTAAACTCAGGTTTGTGCCTTTTTTTTTTTTTTTTTAACACCATTGTATATTAACTGCCATGCACTCTTTCGTTTGTGTTCTTTCCACAAATATGTGACCAAGCCTCTATATTACTCTTCTGAGATTTATGTAGTTTCAATGTGCCATAGGCTCTATCTTCATTCATAAGTAAAATAAATAATCTTCCATAATGTTAGGTGAATAAGCACCACGTAATAATGTAATAGTCCAGCCTTTGGTAGTGAAATTATATTTATCATTTCTTTCTATATATACAGTTCTTGAGATGGAGAGAATTAACTTGTATACAACTGTGGAAAAGTGATTAGAGGAAAACACAAGGATCTGTTTACAAATGAATGTTAGTAAAAATTCATTAAAGTAAATCAAGTAAATAGAATAAGCCAGGCATTAAATTAGTATTATGCAAGAGATCAATAGAGCAGAAAGAAAAAAGAATTATAGTTATTTAGCTGGTCAGGTCTTAGATTAAGTATGACCAACCAGAGAACTAAACTAAGAAAATATGTAGTTATTTGTACAATTTTGCAAGCTACTGTGATTCTCATGAAGCAGAGATGCTGTGACCTAAGAAAAAAATCAACCTAACAGGAATATTGGGCTGAAACAGTGAATGGGCCAGGTATCTTCATCTTAACTAATTCTTTTCTTGCAGAAAAGATACTTGAGTATCACTTTGTGTAATATCACGTGAAAGGATAAGGGGTAAAGCCACAAGTGCGTGGAATTCTATTTAACTCTGATCAAGAAAAACATCTTGGGGATCAAACGTTTTTTAAATACAACTGAGTGCAAAAAATGTCTGTATGAGCCTGACTAGCTCTTCTACTGAATAACACTGGTAACTTACAGGTCTATACCAGGGTTATTTCATGTGTTTTTACAGTTATACTCTCATTTACCCATCCTACATCTACTGAAGAAGAGACCACAGCAGTCAGAAGACACATGCCTATTCCCTGCAATGCTGTTGCATCTTCTTAATGGGAATTGTGTTCCTACCTAATGAAAGCATTGAGAGAAAACTATTTAATGGCCGAAATCTTGTATGGAATATATACAATATATGCTTCACTAAACATCAAAGTCAGCCACCAAGATTGGGGCCTACATGGTGGCAGGGCCTATGCACATGCACACAGTAAGAAGGCAGCCCTCGACACACAACAGCTTCTGACACAAATAAATGAGACCATCAGAAAATTGTATAGAAATGAAGGCAGAGGTACAGTGAACTTTGCAAGTTTCAAGATCAAAACCAAGGTCATGTTAAAAATTCCTAATCTAGTGTCCTAATTACAGTATTGTTACTTGAATTTTTTTTTTATAATATCATGGAAAAAGATTTCTAAAGCTCAGCTAAACTGTAAAAGTTGAGCCTTTTGCTAGTGCTCTCTCACATACGGACTGTGGACTCTGACATGTAACTTTGGGCTGCACAGGCTCTTCTACAGCTTGCTTGAAGGACCTTGTGTGGTACAGATCCTGGCACTGCCTGCCTAAATACGTCATTGAGCCAGGCTCACATCAGTACGACAATTTAATGACGGCGCTGCAAGAAAACTGACAGCTTCTAACAGAATTCTGTACATTGCAACTGTGAGGAGGATAATGTATCCTTGAACTAAATTGGTGGGATGAGTTTGGAAATCTCCCTCCAAAGAGTGCAAAAACATCATATGATGAAAGTCACAGCAACATAGTGCATGTTGCAGCAGGTCTTATCTATCTGTGACTAGCCAGGTCTTACGTGTATGCAGTGGCTGTTTATCAGGGACTTCCAAACATCAAGCTTTTTACTTAGGAGTTGATAAATGGGGCACTGCAGCTCTCTCTCTTCTGCATGTCTCCACCTTCTTCTCCTCTTCTTCCCCTCTTCTTCCCTGCTTGGTAGATCTGCACTAAGATAAAATGCCTGTAGACTTGCTCCCAAAATAAGACATTCTAAGTTAATTCCCATGATTTAAATGCAGTTCCTTAGCTTTTCAGCATTAAGAGTGAATGTCATGATGGAAGATTTGGTTCGATAATTACAGTCTGTTGAAGTCAGTGGGATTTCTGGTAGAGCAGAGTTACCCAGCTTACATAAATGAGCCAGAATCAGTATACAGTTATTAAATGACTGTGTGCCTGTGACCAGTAAGGAAGAAAAACTTAGTGGCTATAAAGGCTTATAATTAACACTGATGGAAAGAAATGGAGCAAAGGGCAATGTAGGCTGGATGCTAGAAAAAATGCTTAACAGTAAGATCTATCAAACTCTAGAATAGCTCACTGACTAATGGAATCAACTTTCAGTTATTACACTGGACTGGACAAAGCATTGAAATATGTTTTAGGAGCTTATTCTGAAATATTGCACTGGATAGTGACTATTCAGAATATGTGAATAATTTTTTTTGTTTAAAATCTTGTTAACCAGGCTGTAGGCTTGGGCAGTAACTTCCCTTCTGCCTGAAGATTTTGTATTCTGAGTTGCAGGTGTAGGGAAATATATGTAAGCTGGAAAATATAATTCTGGGTATGCGACAGGTACATTTTCCAGTTCCCTTTAGAAAGTAATTCAGAATTTTCAGAAGAAATCTAAACTAAAACCTTTCATGTAGAATTGAGAAAGATGCAAGCTCATATACAGCATGGAAAATATTAAAGTGGGAAGTGGGAGAATGGGAACAGGCTAGACAAAGTTGTGCTTAATTCCCTAATGGTTTGCAGAATCACAGAATAGTTGAGGTTGGAAGACACTTCTGGAGGGCATCTGGTCCAACCCCAAATCAAGCAGGGTCACCTAGAGCCAGTTGCCTAGGACTGTGTCCAGTCAGCTTTTGACTTGCTGCAGGGATAGAGACTCCACAACCTCCTTGATCATCCTGTGTCAGTGCTTGGTCACCCTCACGGTCAAAAGTGTTTCCTGATGTTCAGAAGGAACCTTCTGTATTTCAGTTTGTGCCCATTGCCTCTGGTCCTGGCACTGGGCACCACCGAAAACAGCCTGGCTTCATCCTCTATGAACCCTCCTTTCAGGTATTTCCATACATTAATAAGATCCTCCCTGGGCCTTCTCTTCTCTTGACTAAACAGTCCCAACTCTATCAGCCTTTCCTCATAGGTTTCCATGGGTTATAGGTGTCCATAAGACCTCTGTTTCTCTGAAAACAAGAATAAAAAGAAGGCAAAGAAATTAGGGAGTGATTTCTGCATTCTGCTGCTCTTGGGCTGAGGCCCAGGAAGCGTTAATATTACTTAGCTATGTACTATTCTGCATAGGCATATGATGTTAATGAGTCCTCTTAGTAAAATTTGTTAGGCACTTTTCTTTCAAGTACTTTACATCTAGTGTACAACACAGCTTGGTGGCAGCTTATGTGATGGTAAATGCATTGACCACATGAGATCTCCCAATGCAGGTCAGACACAGCATGACCAGAGATGGATGAGGTCAGCCCCGGCAGCCTCCCAGGGTGCACAGCATTTTGGGCCACAACAGGAGCCACGGCACCACACTGCAAGTCAGTGAAGAGCTCATGGACGAACAGGGAGTGGGAAAGAGTTGTTTTGCAATGGTTGTGAAAGGCTTGATGGTTTTGGAAATGATGTTTGAAACAATGGATCTGAATGTGATTTTGACTGTTACCATAATACAAGGTCATTATTAATGGTTATACTCTGGAGACTCCAAAATCTGTATGATAATGACTTGCAAGAGTGACAGTACCAGCAAATACACCGTGCTGGTATGGTAGATAAAAGAAATGTGACACAGATGTCTGTGTATAAACTGTCATAATTTGCAACTAACCTACGGTACATATGTCAGAGAAAATAGCCAATGGTTCATTCTGAGAAACGTACCGTGTCTTAATTCCAGTGGCTTAAATAATGTTAATTTATGATCTATTCTCCTTCATGGTACGTGAAAGGAATGTTGTGGATACAAGATTAATCTTTCCTTGTTAGTGAAGTGAAAGCCCTTGAGGTTATTAGAAGTTTACAGTGTGTGACTGAGGACTGCTCCTGGTGTGGTGAAGTAAAGCTCTTCTCTGAACTCCGTTCTCAGGTAAATGAATACACAGTTCTCTGCGGGGTTGGAAGCAAATATCGGAAAGACAGGATTGAGTTTCTGTTGGCAGGGAGCTGAATGGGGTGGACTCGTTTCACTTTCTTGAGTTTTCTTTAATTCAGAACATGTTCTTTTGTTTCGATACCGATCTCCAAATAATGCTTGAGTGATGGAGAAGGGGTGAAGGGAGGCACCCCTTGTTGAGAAGGATACTGTGGTGTGCTATTGCCACGCGACCTGCAGCAGGAGCACTGCGATAATCTGCCTGTCTCTTCAGGCACGCTGATCTGGGCATGGAATGGGGAGGCTAGGACAGGCTCTGAAACAACTGTAATTAGCATCATGCATTAATTCGCAAATAACTTTATTCAAGCTGGCTGAAATGTTTTGTGGAAACTCAGAGCATGTCCTACCTTTGCATCAGAAGGTCATAAAAATCCTTTGGTGCTCACGGTGCCAGCCTCACTTTCACCAGTCAGAGAAAAAACACTAAATTGGGATCATTGGAAGTCTGGAAACGGAAATATTTTTGCTACACTAAGGGAAAAAGGCTATATCTGTGTGTCAGGTATCCGGTCAAATTCAGTATATCTGTTTCCCTTCACTGCAGAGAATCTAAAACTTGCTGAAAAACTTTAGCGTAAGTATGTTGTTGCCATGTGAATTTTTGGCTTTTGGATGCTGTTTAATTAAATGGCCAAAACCTGCACAGATTATTTTTTTTTTTTACTTATTTAATCCCAACTTCTGTGGCCAGGAGAGAATTCCTTGGGAAGAAGATGTTAACTTTGTAGCTGTTTTTTCAAACTCTATTTATTTGATTTGTGAGAAGGTGAGAAAAATGTAGATGGCACATGGATTTCATATCTCATCTCTGTGAGGTGACAGAGTGAAGCTTGAGAAGGATGACTGAAAAAGCTGCACTTGCTTGTCTGAAGTCTGAGTCATGCAATCATGTGTAACTCAGTCTCTTAAGAAGCTGCAAAATACAATTTAGCCCACCTGAAAAATAGACTGATAATATCTTTACCTTCTGCTTTTATGATTACTGCTTAAATTGAGAGCATTCACCATTCCTTTCTTAGATGGTGGCAAAAAGAAAAGCAAGGGGTTGGGCTAAAAAATCTGCTCCTAACCTAAGCAAAAGGATCCTAGAAGAAACTTTCAGAAGTAACAGTTCAGTCCAGTCTCTACATAGACACATTTGTGTTTATGTGTGGTGGGAGAGGCCTTACGTACATACTTTGTCTTTGCCATAATTATCAACAGAAAAATTAAGCACCAGAGAAATATCTTGAGGGATTCAGTAAACAAGAATTTCACAGTAATAGTTTTACATATAATGCATAGATAACTACTTATTTGTGAATAAATATGCATAAACAGTTCCACATATAAGCTCTGATTTACTATTCATAACAAATAAAAGAACTTGACAATAAGTCAAATACAGAATAATTTTTTTCAGTATCAGTGACAGATGATTTTTAGCTTATGGTGATATAAAATATTGAAACATGACTTTGATCTCTTGTACCTAACATATAGTTGCAAAGACTTAATGTTGCCGAACAGCTTGCTTGGATGCCTTTCCAATGATTTGCAAAGCCTTAAGGATTTCACAGTGATTAACTCTACCATATGCTTTTTTCAAAGGCCAATTTTGCCAGGCCATCAGTTTATATGCAGATTAAACTGGCAAGTGTGAGCAAACTTTCAGAATCAAGTAAAGTAAATGGTAATTGCTTGTTACTACTTTTGGTTATCTTCTTGTAATAGGAAAGTTACAAAATAAGGAGGATAGACAGGTAATAAATGAAATTCCCATTTGAAATGACAGCTGGAGTAGCAGAAAATTCTTCTGTTGTCACGGGTTGTTGCTACCAGTTATTTTACATTTAAATTGTTTCACTCATCTCTGGTTGGCAAGTTTTCTTGGCACCAGCAATATTTACAGTGGCTAATTCTCTAAGCGAATGCTGAGAAATATTTTCTTCTCTAACTGCTTATGAATGACTTGCACTTGGCACCAGAAAAAAGGCAGATTTCTAAATACACATTAGAGGTTTGGGGCCCTGGAAATGGACAGAAACAGGCAGGAATGAATAAATACACCAACACTTAGCTGGTAAGGAAAATGGTTAGAGAAACCCTCTTTCTGCAGCATCTGATTATCCAACAAGACGATAATAAAATTCTCGCTGCTCTGACCATAGACAATGGAGTAAAGCAAAATAGATACTGGTTTGCAGGAAAATGTGAAGTGTCTGTCATAGCAGACTTCAAACCAGGGCCAGCAAGTCATGAATCTAAAAATGTGCTTTATTATATTGTGCATAGCTCAATTAAAAACAGCACACATAATCTCATATACATATTTGTATGTAGCATAGATTTACTATTTATAAATAGGTTGGTGTATAATCTCCTGCCCTTGCCCTGAGATCTCAATCTCTCTCTCTTTCTGCCAGGAGGGAAAGAACATACTGTTCTCAGAAGGTTGATGAACTGCTTGTATCTGGTTATAGATGGCTTCACTTAGCCAATAATGTTTCCTAAATTTATGGGTATGTGAGGAAGTTTCCCTCAGGAAAAAGCTAAGTTGAAAGTCCTGACTGATTTCTGTTCTCAGCAGTCTTGAAGTAGATGCTGGGAAAAGGGACAAATCTGAAAAAAACCCAGGGAGAAATTTAGGCTTAAAATTTACCTATGTCCTCCGACTGCAGTACCCTTCTAGTGTATCAGACCCAAGGTTAAAAGCAGACACACAGGTGAACTTGTAGTTAGATGACAAGAAAGGAGAGATCTTACTGGAAGACAGATGAACGCTTGCAGCTTTTTTTATTTCTGTGAACCCATTCATAAAACCTTTCTAACTCTCTTGTCTACTTTTGGACTGTGAAATGAACTGCTAATATTTACTTATCCTGTGTTCTTGGCTAACACTAAAGCATGTGGATAACACTACTCAATACAACTTCTAAGGTACTTGTGGGAAAAAGGGAAGATGCTCTTGCCTAGAGGAACTGGAACAGATCTCGTACTTGTAATACAGCTTCTCTGTGGTGTGAATATCTTCATGTGATGAGACTCAACAGCGAATCCCTGATAATGGGAGAAGCTGCCTGAAATTCAAGGGTTTACAGCAAGTTTGTAGCAGGCTTGCAGCACTTTCAGAACTCAGAGATCTAGGAGAGGTACTGAAATCTAAAATCAGTCCTGGTTTACATTAGTAGATCCTCCATTAATTGTTATGTTTCAGGGAAAGGTTTGCATGCTAAACAGGTAACGAATGCTCAGAAATTAGGGGAATAAGAATTTTATTCCCTTTAAGTGAAGCTTGTTTAACCATATTAGTAGCCACCATGGTGAAAGAAGTTAGCAGGATCCTAAAAATGCGCAACAGGTGTTCAGTAGGATGAAGTTTTGACTGGAGGGGAGAATTGGGAAGTTTGAAGAATAAAATAGTTATCACAGCTTAGAAGTGGTCAAAAATTTAAATTAGGGAAGCAGATTAACACAGAACAAGAAAGAGGAAAAGAAGACAACAATTAAATGTGTAGCAAGGAAATGGAAGGATTAACTATAATTAAACACTTATCCGGGAAAGACAAGAAAATTGAGAAGTGAGGAAATAAGTGACTTGTTAATATTAATCAAAGCAGCTAGGGGAAATCAATAAATGCATCAGGGTGATACATCCTAGAAAGAAGAAACAGCACCACTATGAATATAAATAACTCAATAAGAAAGAAGACAGTGAGTAAATGTTGAGAGTCTAAATAAATGGGAGGTGAGTTACATCTCATTAAAGAGCAGGTGTAGGAGTACTTGGAAACACTGTGAACATGCTCATATTGACCATCTGAGACAATATACATTTCCCATGATACCATAAACAAAATTCATTAACTCTGAAAAGTCATTGAACATAGAGAAAGTAGCAAATGCCAAGACTTTTTTTGACTACAGATAGATACTTACAGCATTTCTTTTGTGGGTATTTGTTCACCAAAAGGACAACGTGTGGCTGTGGCAGCTTTTTATTCTTCTGCATTTCTGTCACTTTTTCTTCATCATGACATGAGCGAGAGAAGGATCTGTTAGAAAGGCCAGAAAAGACCACCAAAATAAAGTTTTGCTGTGCATCATTGCTCATTCCCATGTTCTAGGAAAAAAAAAAAAGTTTCTTCATTTTATAAATGCTGTACATATTTTTTTATAGAACTTTATGAATATTGGCCTATAACGTAGCTATTAAAGGGAGTGGATAACTCCTACTGATAAAGCTTCTTTAGAGGTTTAATTGTTATGGATGTGGAAAAAGGAAATAAAATGAACCATAAAGGTTTCCCAAATTTAAATTCCAAGATGAATACTAAAATTAGAATAAGACAGATGTCAGGCCATATTTAGAGCTACACATCTTAAGGATGTAATAAACTTAGTTAAAAGTTGTAAACTTTATTTTGCCTTAGCAAAATATGTTGCCAAATATGAGGAATTTGCCACATCTCAAGAACATTTACAGGGCTGGCTTTTTTTATTTTTATAGGTGGTTTTCCTGTGAATATAAAAGTGGAGAATTTTAAGAGACTGGTTCTAGAAAAAAAATAAGTTTAGCAGACCAAAGGAGAGCCCTTTCTTAGATGATTCTAATAAATAAAGTATGACAGTAATTCTTTCTTTGTTGGAGCACAGGAGCTTTCCTGGGGTAACCAGAAGGCGGAGAAGGCATGTCATTAACTCTGAAGAAACCTTTGTTCTATGAAGGATTCAATCAACAGAGAAGGAAGATTTCCCGAAGCTCTTCCTTGGAGATAATATGGAAGAAAACATGAGGGATGCAGGAAATTGAATTGCTGACCTCCAAGATTTCCATGCTACCTATTGCTATCTATCAAGGAAAACAGAAGATTTCCAAATCCTTTGGAAAGTTTGTTCCTTTCCCATTATATGTACACATGTATGCAGAGACAGAAACTATGACACTTGGAAATACAGTAGCAAGGAGTAAAGGAGGAAATAGAATGAAAATAGCAATAAAGAAGATAGATATATGTAACAAAAAGATAGGATGTCAAGGCTAGTGGACATAGTAAGGTAATAACTGACTGGTGTATTTTAGTAATTTCATAATGTTAACACCTGTGTTAGAAGAGTATCTTTTAAGGTGTAACAGACTGAAATACTGCCATTTTTTTTTCTTTGTAATCTTCAGAATAAGGGTTAGCAAACTCTCTTTGCTCTTTCTCTCTCTCTCTGTCTCAGACTGACTTTGTGCAGTCTGATTTCTCCTGAACACTTTTCTATGTGCCCTAACAAATATAAGGACATCAAGACATTGTGAATAACAAGCTTCTTTCTGTATGAAAGGCCCAGAGAAGTCCTACCAGACCTAAAATACATAAAGGAAAAAATCTGAATCAGTTGGATTACTACTGCATGAGGGGTAACACTTACAAGAGCACAAGCTAATGTTTACAAGCTAATGTTTTAATGTGTGTAAAATCACACCTGTGCTTTTACAGGGATACACAGGAGCAAATCTTCCATTCACAGTGGGACCCAGCCTTAGTGGAAAGTGAGTGATGCATATAGAGCTGACTGTAGCCCAGATTTAATTTAGCATCTGCTTGATGTTGCAAATTAAACTAATCAGTCTTCATCTTGAAAAAGCAGATGTGTCTGAAATAAAATTCATGTAATACATTGATTGCAGACTAAATAATAGGAAATCATTTAAACAGCCAAATATAAATGGTTAGATGAAAGGTACCTATTTCCATGCAACCACTATGAAGATGATTAAAGATAGGTGTGACAGATTGCTACGAAACAGAAGAAAACTTTTGATTCACTTTACCATTGACCCTAAAAAGCTGCTAATTTTGGTGATGTGGAGGTATATTTATGAACAAACTTGTTTATGATTTCTGATGACCATTTATTTTTTCAATAACAAGTCCAGCATTTTAGTTTTATTTGCACATAGACATGTGCATCACAACTTCTTAAAATTCTGTCAATTCTATCCAAATAACTTTTCATTATTTTCTTACTAGAGGAAGTTTGTTTCAGTTACAGATATTATATGTGGTAGCTAGTAGCTATTTATTCTTGGATATATTGTGTTTGGATTGAAAAACAAATGGAGATCTTGTTTCTGTTGTTCATTTTTAACCTTGTTATTTTATTACAGGGTAGTCTTTTTCAGCTATGTCCATATCTTTTTTTCTCTTCTAGTCCCAGTTTTGAGTCTATCAAAATTAAACACTTTAAATGCTTAAGGCAAACATACTGAATCTGGAAGTAAAATGGAAACCTTGCTAACTCCCAGCTATTGTGAATTATTATTAAGCATCACTGACACTTTCATTTTTGATCAGATAACAGAACTATAAACAAACATGAAGCCAAAGTTTGACCCAAAAAACCCCTAAAGTGTTGATGATTCCATGTGATGTGCCAAGAAACAAATCTTGAAAAGGCTACACCTTGAGATACTGGCTATACCCTTTCATACCACTATGGAGTCACAGCCACGGAATCACAGAATCAAAGAGCAGCTGAGGCTGCAAGGCACTTCTGGAGATCATCTACTCCATCCTCCTGCTCAGATAGGGTCAACTCGAGCAGACTGCCCAGGACTGTGTTCAACTGGGTTTTGAATATCTCAAAAAATGGGCAACATGTTCTAGTGTTCGATCATCCTGTCCTGGTTTTGGCTGGGATAGAGTTAATTTTCTTTCTAGTAGCTGGTATAGTGTTATGTCTTGGGTTCAGTATGTGAAGAATGTTGATAACACGCTGATGTTTTCAGTTGTTGCTAAGTAATGTTTAGTCTAAAGTCAAGGATTTTTCAGCTTCTCATGCCCAGCCAGCAGGAAGGCTGGAGGGGCACAAGAAGTTGGGAGGGGGCACAGCCAGGGCAGCTGACCCAAACTGGCCAACAGAATATTCCATACCCTGTGATGTCATGCCCAGTACATAAATTGGGGGGGAGTTGGCTGGGTGGGGGGACACAGACTGCTGCTTGGGAAATAACTGGGCATCAGTCGGTGAGTGGTGAGCAATTGCATTGGGCATCACTTGGTTTGTATATTCCAATTCTTTTTTTATTATTATTATTATTGTTGCTGTTGTTGTTGTTGTTGTATTATTATTATTATTATTATTATTATTTTCGTTACTATTATTTTCTTCCTTTCTGTCCTATTAAACTGTTCATATCTCAAACCACAAGTTTTACTTTTTTTTCCCCCGATTCTCTCCCCTGTCCCACTGGGTGGGGAAGTGAGTGAGCAGTGGTGTGTGATGCTTAGTTGCCAGCTGGGGTTAAACCATGACACATCCTTACCTTAAAATTTTTTTTTTACTTATGTTTAAGCAGAATTTCTTGTGTTTCTGTTTGTGCCTATTGACTTTTGTCCTTTTACTGGATGTTACTGTGAAGAGATGCCCTGTCTTCTTTACTCCCTCCCATCAAGCCTTTATATGCAAAGTTAATGTCTCCCTGAACCTTCTCTTCCCCAGTCCTAGCTCTCTCAGCCTTGTATGACACTATCTATCATCTGCTGCAAGGACACATACCTGGCTTATGTTCCACCTGGTGTCCACCTGGTCTTTTTCTGCCAAACTACTTTCCAGCCTGTTGGCTCCCAGCCTGTGCTGGTGTTAGTCCTACCCAGGGGCAGGACTTTGCTCTTCTCGTTGTTGAACTTCATAAGGTTCTTGGCTGCGGGAGCATAATAATGGACTCAACGACAGATCAATAAGATCATAGTTGAAGACCCTTTACTAGAGCATCAGACATCATTTTATACATTGGTTACATCTGTACATGCGCTTAGCTATTTTACTATTGGTTACATACATTATTCACACACTGTCCACGTGCCTAGTTACACTTAATGATTGGTTATCACCAACAAGTCACTCAGTCCCGTATATGGAATATGTTGACATTCCTGTGGTTGATAGTCCGAACTTAGTTCCTGTTTTTGTGCTTGCTCAAGTATTTCAGCTCCTGCTTCTTTGTTCCACTGTGTCTTTTTCTTGACCTTGAGCTGAGGCCTATCTGAGCAGAACCAGACTTATGTCAAGCTGTTAGTTTGGATAGGCCATATGTCCTTGTTCTGCCAAGTACATGGCCACACTTGGCAGCCCATTTCTCCAGTCTGTTGAGGTCCTTCTGAAAGGCAGCACAACCCTCTGGTTCATCAACCACTCCTCCAAATTTTGTATCATCAGCAAACTCAGTAAGGGTGCACTCCCATCACCTAGATCATTAATGAAGACACTGAACAGTACAGAACCCAGTATTGACCCTTGTAGGCATCGTATACCTGTAGTAGGTTTTGTATATGTGTGGGGTCATGAGTTTGCTCTCCATGAATTAGTGACTCTGAATCTGCTGCTTTTCTCATACTTTCTGTTGTATTCGAGAAGTAAGGCAAAGATACAAACACCTTGCTTTCTCTTGTTAGTGTATTGTATAAGAGGAGACTGGTATTGTGGGAATAGGAGTGCTCAGCAGAGCTACCAAGAATATTGGAGAAGAAATTTGATATTTTTTTTCTTGATCTTTTCCTTTTCCCTTGTATGCATTCTAAAACATCCTTTCCACTCCTAGGCACTGTTTACAATACACACAATATATACACGATACAACACAATGTCCACAATACACACAATACCATATGAGTACTGTCAAAACGGAGTCCTAATTGATAGTGACAATCCAGCTAGGCAGCGAACTTCCCCAGCAATCCTTCCAAAATTTCTGAAGTTCCTGCTGATGATTTACACATCAGGACATGAAAGAAAAATTTCAGACCTCCTTTTTTAAGCTGGAGACAACATCTTAACTGTGGCAGATGATGAATCAGTTATACTTATGCCCCTTATACAACGTTACCTATCTGGCAGATCAGGAACCTGCAATCAACCATGAACATCACCATTTGGTGAAGCTAAATGAAGTATAGCATAATTATTGTAGAACTCCCTTTATCTGAGCAGATAATTGTTGTTATCTGAACAAATGGTAAATCTGGCATGTATAATATTCAGTTATCCTTTGAGTTATTTTTAAACAGACTCTTTAAGTTCAACAGTGAAGCAGTTTAATGAATGCATGTGTTCCTGCCTAAGGTAGACTCATCCTTAATCTAGGTTAAAAATGTACTTTGGCGAAAATACTTTAAATTTTTCTTAAATAATGGGTTAGAGAATGTAAGAATATGTGCATCTGTAAAATACAAGAAGCTGATTTGAATATCTCATCCTAACCGTTGATAAAAGGGTATGATTTTTCTCTTACAAAAGGATGACTCTTTCCTCTCTACCTTCTTACTCTTCTTTGATTAAACACTCTCAAGTTTGTAAGTCATATAATTAAAAAAAAAAGTATAAAATATTTACAAGAATAATGTACCAAATTTCTAAACCAGGCAGGTGGTTCCCCATCAGGATGCCTATATTTCTGACATCTGTAATGGACCCTGTGCATGAAACATGCTATTTTGCTTCCCCTTCATTCTTGACTACTTTCTCTCTTACAGTAGACATTTTTCCTGTAACCAACTGACAGAAGAGCGTCCAGCTTACCATTAGTCTTGTCTGAAAAAACTCTTCTGTGCTTTGATTTGAGGGAAAGCTGGGCAACGAATCAACATCCAGGTTTATATCAGCTAGTCACAAATTCATTATAGATGCTAATCCCTAAAAGATAATCAGACAGCATTCATTCAAAATTCATTTTTTCACTAGTTAATCCTCTCCTTCCTTTTTTACCTTGACTACTGCTAGTTCTTTATTTTGACTGCACTACTAATTGCATTTGATTCTCAGGAAGGGATTTTTTTTTTTAAAGGCTGTTACTATTTCTGTTTGCTTTTCATTGCAATAAGAACTGCTTTATCTGTTTTCCTCCTATTGTTTTTCAATCTGTTTTTTCAATTTTTGAGTACAGCTGTGGACCTTCAGTAGTGAACTGAAGGCTCTTAGCTGCAGGCTTAGTATTTGTATTAATCTTTCAGAGACTCTTTGGAAGTGGTGTGTGAAGCTGGTGGCCATCTCTTGAAATCACAGGATCTGATCACTTGTCTTGCTTAGTCTTGAACAATGGGGCATGTTGAGCAAATGTGTATTTTGCTTAATCTCTTCAATTAGCAAGCTGTACTTTGACATGCTCATCTGGTATTTAAAGGGCATACAAGCACAAGAATAGCCACCAGGTATAGTTTTAACGTGACTTGCTGGTTAGACACCTCCTCTTCTGAGGATGGAGATAATCACCTCCAGCCTTACTGTCTCCTTTCCTGAGGATTGCAATTACCTCCTGAAGCCTCACTGCCTACTACAAGGGCTTCTGCACCAAGGCAATTTGTTCTTGCAAACTTCCCGGTTGCATTCTGTCAAAATAACCTGGGTTGCTTGGCCAAGTGGGAGGACTTCTGTGATAAGTCCAGGAAGCAGTACCAGGAAGGAAATGATGGCACATAGCTGGAGCAATAACCTCCTTGGGAATAGTAGATGCATGTCTGAACCTGAATCAGAACAGAACCATATTCAGCTAAGGGGGTAGAAGAGCTTAATCTAATTCATGTATACCTGTCATTATTTTAGAAGTATCACACACAATGACAAATCTAGAATAAGTTTTCTTCTGTTGGAACATCTCTGAGAAATGGAAGATAAGTTTGCTTAGCTGTGTTGGCTGAGCTGATGTAGCTGATACAGCTACCTGATATAGCAGCAATAGAAGCTATTTAATAGTTTTCAACCATTGCTTCCAGACTGCCTTTCTCAGTTCAGGCCACTTGCTTAGCATCACATCCATTTCATTAGGCCTTCATCATTAAGCTATGGATTTAGAGGTAATTGGGAAATTGGAATCCGGTACTTTTACTCATCTGTTTATGGTACAAATGTTATGCATAGCCACAAAATAATTTAAATAGATTTTTTTCAATCTTATCAATTACAATATTATTTTTTTTTCCACCAGGAGCAGGTGGGTCTTGATGTAGAAGTTAAAAACATGTCTTTCTATTGCAAAACATAGAGATGGTCTTCAAACCAGAGGCCTGAATCTAGGTCTTCCCTATTTTGGGATCATAGAAGCACGGAATGGCCAAGGTCAGAGGGCACCTCTGGAGACTGTGGAGTCCAGTCCTGAGTTCAAAGCTGGGTCAGCCAGAGCAGGATGCTAAGTACTATGGGTGGGTGCCTGAACCCATAGTTTACAAAGAATTTTGAATTTCTTTCTCCAAAGTCCCACAGCTGGAGAAAGAGTAGTGATGTGTTTAGGTGTGTGCTGGGAATCTGGGAGCTGTAACAATAAATCAGGCAGAGGAGGTAGAAAGACATATTCTGGATTAGTGCTCCAACAAATATGTTATAGTTTGAGGCAGGCTCTTCCTCCTGCTGTACTTTATAGGAAAGCAGCTGCTATATATGCTTTCTGTTTGAACTGTCAGGATCAGACTCCAATTCAGGCACTGTGTTTACACATGGTCTGAGGGACACTACCAGACTGGTCTCTTCTGGGAGAGAAAAGCTCCCTCTGCGTCTCTCCAACTTATTTAAATATGCTAGTTATCAGTTCAGCAATGTTAAACCTGGGTAATTCTGCACATATACCAGAGAGGTATCTGGTGAACTTCTGAGTCAGAAAAGCCTCCAGGCTTATTTCTATGTAATCAGAGATTCCCCAGGGTGAGACGGCAGCCGGATGGAGGTTTCTGAGGTTATTTTGGATTTAGGGAGAAAGTTAAGTCACTCACTCTCACTTTAAGTGCATTTTTTATTTGAGCTGGCTGCTGAAAGAAAGTTAGGTAGATGGCAACATAATCAGATGTAAAGTTGTTCTTTTCTGCCCTTTAAAAGGGCAGAAATTCAGTTCATAAGTAATTACAATGACTTCTTAATTGCCTCAGTGCAGGTTGCCACTCCAGCTGATTTGCTGATGGGGTAATCAGAGATAATCTTCTGACATTTTCTAAGGGCCCCGAGAGATGTCCGACATAATCAGTGGCAGCAGCTGAGCACCCAGCTGACCTCCTTGCTGCACTGTGTAAACTGCAGGTTGCCTGCGTGGCTTGTGAACCGGCATCTTACCACACCATTTAACTGCCTGCTCAAGTAGATTTGCTGCTAGTGAAGGTGGGTGAAATGAAGCTGCTGAACCATCAACTAGGGAAGCAAGGTAGGAGTGTATGTTCCTGTTTCTTGTCTCACTACAAGGATGGTCGGTTAGTGATGAGACAGAAAAGACGGTCATCAGTTGTATGTGAGTTGCTACAGGATATCATGAATCACATATATTTGGGCAGAATAAGAACAAGAATCAACTGGTGTACAATACAGAAAAGACTGAAAAAAATACCTCTCTTACAGATAAAGGGATATTAGTGCTGAAGACAAATTCCCAGGAGAGAATGGAGGCTTGCAATACTTCTGTTAGTGTATTGAGTCTGAAACACTACAGGAAAAAGATTCAGAAGTGTGGGTCCTTCCCTGCTTTTTTTCCAGCTCCTCCTGTTGGCTGTTGGAAGAAGGAGACTCAGTTACGGGAAGAGGTTTTGATGTCCTGTGGACAAACAGTGAAAGGTGACAGTCACACTGAAGGGCAAGGAACTGAAGGGCCAGTATGAGATTTTGTCAAAGGTGTGTCAGAGGATGGTTTTCCCTTCCTCCATCTCCCCAGGGAAAGCATGCTTATTTTGGCTGTTCTCTGCATGTTCCACTTTCGCCTCCTCCACCCCAGGAACTTCAAAACTCCCTGGAATTGGTTTCGGGTTGAGTGCTGCACAACGCTGGGTTTTCCCATTTCACATCTTCTTATTCGAAGTTCTTTAGGATTGTCTATAGCACCTCCTTCAGGTCCTTCACCTGGAGGACAGCCCAAGCATAGTAACTTGCAGAGCATCTGTGGAGAGGGATCACAGTGCTGAAGGATGACTCGTGTGGAAAGAGAGCTAGCTGGGTGAAACCTGAGCTTTTTTACTAATTGTATATCCACTGTATTGTCTTGCTGCCTTTGAAACAGGGAAAACAGGACTTTTCTCCCTTAGACTGATAGTTTTCTTTATTCAAACTATGTACATTGTTCTTTGCCTGAAGAGTAAAAATATCTAAGTAATTTTTTAATATTGCAAACGTATTCTAAGGTAAAATCCTGCCCTGCTGAAACCAAGTGGTAAAACTTCATCCAACATCAAAAGAGTTAGGACATTGTCTACTCTTAGATATTTTGTGTATTTCAAATGAAACAAGGAAACATTTGGTTTTTAACTTCAGGGTTAACTTTTAATATTATCAGTGCCATACTGATGTGGCTTATGTGATATTTGGAAGTAGAAAATGAGAGGCTTAATGCAGTTGATGTATTCTCCCCCTCTTTGTTCTTGGAATAATCTGGATAACAGGGTGTTTTCTTGTATTTGCAAGGCACATGCTTTTGGAAATCCATTTTGTATGCTTTAGAAGTTCTTAAGTCATTTAGATTTGAATATCATTTCCAGTTGCCATTGAACTGCATATATGTAATATTTATTAGTGAGAACAGAAGTATGTGTTTCCACGTGAATGGGGAATGTGGTGTGCTCACAGTAAGATTGTTTCTAGCACCTTGCTTTCCCAAAGCAAAAAAATATGGCATTACTAATGGAGTCAGATATTGCAACTTCCTGCAGCTTAGACCTTGGACCAAGTCAGTAGGGTTGTTTGGTTTTTTTGTTTGTTTGTTTGTTTCTTTTTAAATCTGTTGAAGAAAGATGCAATATTTGAGGATGTTTTTCAGCCTTCCTGAGTCTTGAAAGATCTCAGTGGCCATGTTTAGTAAGATCTGTAGTTGGAAGTTTCCATGGAAAACCTGAAAGTCTCGGGATATTGTATTTAATATATCGGATGCAATTCCTCATTTGAAGTAGTACCCCTTCAATTTCTCAGCAAGCAGAAAGAGAGAATTTTCTTTCCTGTCCTTTCTCTCCCTTTTCACTAAAAACTCTTATTAGCCAAACAGTAGGGGTATCCTATTCTCTTCAGAGTGGCCACTTAACTAAGCCAAGTTTGCTTTTTATGCGAAACTTTCTTATCCTAGAAAAGCACTGCATCTCAGAAAATTTTGATTAAACTATAAAGCACCTGGGTGAAGACTATGATAGCTCAGTAAGGATGAGTGGTGCCTTGTGTCATGCATTATTCAGTTAGACAATGGACTGGACGTGAAGTAAGACAAAGAGCTGACTGATGTGATTGTCCTGCAATCTTCATGGAAGGAAATACATAAGATACTCCTCTTATCAGGGATTCCTCTTTTTTCAAAGTAGAAGAATATGTAATTCAAATTGATTTATTTTTTTTGCCACTATTATAGGGTGAAGAGAATGGAAATTAATGAACAGCAATCAAGTAGAAAGCAGGGAAATATTTTGGTTCAGGGTAAACAGAGGTTAAAGAAAATTAGAATCATAGAATCATTTAGGTTGGAAAAGACCTTTAAAATCATCAAGTCCAACTGTTAACCTAACACTGCCAAGACCACCACTAAACCATGTCCCTAAGCACCACATCTACACAGCTTTTAATTACCTCCAGGAATGGCGATTCCACCACTTCCCTGGGCAGCCTGTTCCAATGCTTGACAACCCTTTCAGTGAAGAAATCTTTCCTGATATCCAATCTAAGCCTCCACTGGCACAACTTGAGGACGTTTTCCTCTTGTCCTATCTCTTGTTACTTGGGAGAAGAGACCAGTACCCACCTCGCTACAGCCTCCTCTCAGGCAGTTGTAGAGAGCGATAATGTCTCCCCTGAGTCTCCTTTTCTCCAGACTAAACAACCCCATTTCCCTCAGCCACTCCTCGTAAGACTTGTGCTCCAGGCCCCTCACCAACTTGGTTGCCCTTCTCTGAACATGCTCCAGCACCTCAATGTCTTTCCTGTAGTGAGGGGCCCAAAACTGAACACAGTACTCGAGGTGCAGCCTCACCAGTACAGGGGGATGATCACCTCCCTGCTTCTGCTGGCCACGCTATTTCTGATGCATGCCAGGATGCTGTTGGCCTTCTTGGCCACCTGGGCTCACTGCTGGCTCATATTTAGCCAGCTGTCAACCAACACCCCCAGGTCCTTTTCAACTGGGCAGCTTTCCAGCCACCCTTCCCCAAGCCTGTAGCACTGCACGGGGTTGCTGTGACCCAAGTGCAGGACCTGGCACTTGGCCTTGTTGAACCTCATACAGTTGGCCTTGGCCCATCGATCCAGCCTGTCCAGATCCCTCTGTAGAGCCTTCCTACCCTTGAGCAGGTCAACACTCCTGTCCAACTTGTCGTCTACAAACTTACTGAGGGTGCACTCGATCCCTTTGTCCAGATCATTGATAAAAATATTAAACAGAACTGGCCCCAGTACTGAGCCCTGGGGATCATCACTTGTGACTGGCTGCCAAATGGATTTAACTCCATTTACCACAACTCTTCGGGCCCGGCCATCCAGCCAGTTTTTCACCCAGCAAAGAGCATGCCCGTCTAAGCCATCAGCAGCCAGTTTCTTTTTCCAGCAGAATGCTGTGGGAAATGGTGTCAAAGGCTTTACTAAAGTCCAGGTAAACAACATCCATAGCCTTTCCCTCATTCACTAAGTGGGTCACCTTGTCATAGACGGAGATCAAGTTAGTCAAGCATTTGCTAACCTCCAGTCAACTGGGACCTCACAGGATGGCTGATAAATGCTTGAAAGTGGCTTGGTGAGCACTTCCACTAGTTCCCTCAGTCTTCCAGCTCAGGGGGCTGGGTACCCCAAGGACAACCGATCTTATTATTAAAGACTGAGGCAAAGAAGGCATTAAGTACCTCAGCCTTTTCCTCATCCTTTGCACTATGTTTCCCCCACATCCAATAAAGGATGGAGATTCTCCTTAGCCCTCCTTTTGTTGCTAATGTATTTATAGAAACATTTTTTATTGTCTTTTATAGCAGTAGCCAGATTAAGTTCTACCTGGGCTTTGGCCTTTCTAATTTTCTCCCTGCATGACCTCATGACATCCTTGTAGTCCTCCTGAGTTGCCTGCCCTTTCTTCCAAAGGTCATAAACTGTCTTTTTTTTTTTTTCCTGAGTTCCAAAGCTCGCTCTTCAGCCAGGCTGGTCTTCTTCCATGCTAGCTCGTCTTTCGGCACATGGAGGTGGCCTGCGCCTTGACCTTTAAGATTTCCTTCTTGAAGAATGTCCGGCCTTCCTGGACTGCTTTGCCATTCAGGACTGCCTCCCAATGGACTCTGTCAACCAGGCCCCTAAACAGGCCAAAGTCTGCCCTTCAGGAGTCCAAGGTGGCAGATCTGCTGACCCCCCTCCTTAGTTCTCTGAGAATTGAAAACTATCATTTTGTGATTGCTATGCCCAAGGTGGCCTCCAACCATCACATCACCCACAAGTTCTTCTCTGTTTGCAAACAACACATCCAGTGGAGTTCCTTCCCTAGCTGGCTCCCTCACCTGCTGCGTCAAGAATTTATCTTCCACACACTCCAGGAACCCCCTAGACTGTTTCTTCTGCTCTGTACTGTATTTCCAGCAGACATCTAGTAAGTTGAAGTTGCCCATGAGAACAAGGGCTAGAGATCATGAGACTTCTCCCAGGTGCTTATAGAATATTTCATCTGCCTACCTTCATCCTGGTTGGGTGGTCTATAACAGACTCCCACCATGGTATCTGCCTTGGTGGCCTTCCCCCTGATTCTTACCCATAAATACTTGACCTCTTGTCACCATCAAGCTCTAGACAGTCCAAACACTCTGTAATATACAGGGCTGCCCCACTGCCTCTCCTTCCTCGCTTATCCCTTCTGAAGGGTTTATAGACATCTATTGCAGCACTCCGGTTGTGTGAGTCATCCCACCGTTCCCATGATTGCAACTAGTTTTTCCAGCTGCATTCCAGCTTGTCCTGTTAGCTGCCCATGCTGGGTGCATTAAATGAGATAGGAGGAGGAAGGAGAGAAAAGCAAAGCATTAATTTTTATTTTACCCCAAAACAAAGGGTTTTGTTTTGTTTTAAGTATATTTGATTGAACCTACTCTCTTTTTAACCTGATAATTTGAAATGAAATTTTGAAAAGAGTTTCTAATTTGGAAAGCAACTTCCAAAAACAGTTCCAAGAAGCCTTTTCAGAAAACAAAAATTCTGGTTTAATGAAAAAGTGATGTTGCAGCTCTTGGTTTTCTTCCACAGTTGAATTAAAAAGGAAAATGAATTTTCAAAATGAAAAAAATATAAACTAAGGATAAACATTATTATTAAAAAATAACCAAAAGCTTGTTATTTAGACACAGGTTCAAATCCCAAGCTTCTCTTGCTCTCAGATACTTGCATTCTGAACCTGAGAAAACCTCTGCTTTCACTGCTGTTATTGTTTTAATAATAGACTTCCACAATAAGTCTTTTTAGAAATTTGAATTTTAAGTCCATGTATATCCATTTGTCAAATATGTGCTATTAAAATACACCATATGCTTTATTTGAAATCATAATTATGCTAGACATTTATGGAAATTCCATTTTCTGTTTTATTGGGCTTTTCCTTCCACATGTACATACCATATTTCAGAGCACAGCAGGACTGCATAAAATAAAAGGGCTGGGTACTGGTTAATATTGAAGGCTATCATTAGTGAAAATTAAATTAATTGGATTATGCAATATGTGCTGTTGGTTCTTATGGAAATACCGGGATAGAACAGCAGGCTTTCTTGAGAAGGGAAAAATCATGTAAACAAAGCATCAAAAACCTCACCAGGAAGCATTAAACTTCTGAAAACTAGACAGCAATTAATCATAATTGCTAGCCTACTGGGGAGGTTACAACCACAGCCTCTTAAATATTGTCTGCACTTTTGCAAGAATACACAATTTTTTCCCTATAGAGGTGAGATCTACTGATGCGGCTGCCAATACCCATCTAAAGGCAGAGAATTCCTGTAGCCAGGTATTACACAGAGGGAGAATTTGTGGTATTTCTTCCATTTACCTCATTGTAAAACAGGCATGTGTCCCTGCATAAGGCTGCTGACCCTTACTGGCATTTGTAAGGCAATCAGCATTCCTATGGCTGGTGGCAGCACCGCAGCTGTGAACGCCACGCTGTCCCGCTGAATGTTAGCTAGCGTTTCATTCCCTAAGCCTGCTGGGATGAGGCTGTCTCTTTTGCGCATAAAGACATGCACACGAAGAGGAAGACAGCTGATCAGTGGGCATCTTTCGCTCTCCACCCCTCTCCCACCGGGCACATCCAGCCCCACATCTCCCCCTTTCGCAGCCGTGAGCTTTGGGCTCTCCTGCTCCCAGACCTCCGTCCCAGCGGCGAGGCTGCCTGATTTGCAACCTGGTCACCAGCAGCTTTTGGCGTGAGGAGCGGGGGACAGGGACGTGGTGTTGTACTAAGCTGGGGACTCGCTGCCTTGCGGGACCCCGTGGGTGTGCGCTTGCTGCCGGATACAAGCACGCTTCAGCTGCAGCTCAGGGGCTCCTGCCCCTTCTCAGTTACTGGATCAGCCTGTTGCTTGTTACATGGCTTTATCGGAACTGGGGAATGAAGGTGATCGGAAGGTGTTTGGGGTTTTTTTAATGTTAATTATGGGGTTTAGTGAAATTTGCCACCTGAGTAGTTCCCTTTTTAGGGCTCCAGAGAAACTTCTGAAGCTAAAAGTCTTCAAGTGTATTTTCATTAAATATTTGGTTACTGGATGTTTTCTGTTCTTTTATCTAGCTCTGTTAGGCATTCTCCATAGTGACCACAGCACAGAACTAGCATAGGTGCTTGGTTCCCAGTTACTGGGCACCCGAGGGCTGCCTCCACCAAACCTGCGATATTCCTTTTGGTGACTGTGTCTTTTCCACAGTTAAATCTTCACACCTTTTACGGTGTGGAGCATAACCCACTCCTTAGTGCTCATCTTATTAATCTTACATCAATGAATTTGCTCAGTCTTTTTAGCCTATTGCTGGTAAATTCAGGTAGTCTTCAGAGTAACTTATTCCCACCACTAAAATGTTCTTCAAACCCTGGTCAACTGGGTAGAACTACAGATCATATTTAAACATATGGTTCAGATTGCTATTTACTTCATTCTGCTTGAGAAATTCCTGAAAGTTTTTAAAAATAGTTTTTCTGTTCAAATGACACAGAGAAAAATCTACCAAGACTAGATTGCAAAAAATCTAGCAGAAGGTGTTCCCCTCCATCCAAATGAACTTTAAAAATTCTCCTTTTTTTCTATGTAATTTTGTATCAATTACACATATATTAAATTGATCCATGAGTTTTTAGTATGCTAATTGCTGTGGTATCTAGAATGTGCATAAAATAATGAAAGGTTAGCCAAGCTTGCTGTTTTTCAGCAAAACTATCCTTAGCCTTTGAAAAGCATCCCAGTTGAGTGTTTCAGTTTAAAAGCATATAGATTTAGTGAGTTACATTTGTGCAGTGCCAAACGTAGCTGATAAAAAGGCTTTTTAATGCATCACAAGGTCTTGCAGCCTGTTCTAATTTGGAGCCTGAAAGCTATATAGGCCATAAACACCTTCTGAGTATTTACAAATTTACTTCTATTTGGAAAAGTAATCAGAAGGAAACATACCCCATCTGATAACTTTTCCAAATAGAAATGAGCCTGAAGCTTCTATTAACATTTCTCAATTTTTGTGAAACCGTTAGTATAATATTGGTACATAATATTCACTTACGTGGTATACAATGAGGTATTTAATTCAAATGAACATTAAGAAAATGAAAATGCCGCATTACTGTAGTAAGCTGTCAGTGTTGTTTGCTTGTTTATCTACCTTCCTCTTTCTTTACAGATGAGAATGAGTGTAAACCAGATGGCAAAATATTCACTTTATTAGCTCTTCAGTTGCAAATTACTCTGCAGATCAGCATGAAAATGTATATTAATTTGCCTTCTCTGCTCAAATCTTGCAAAATCTGCTGAAGGCTGTCTAAATGGGAAGATTTCTGTCTGCCCTTGAAGATTGTGCTGATTGTGCCCTGGCTGGCAACAGTCTTTCTTTCCAGAGAAAATTCAGCCAGTCTAGAAGGAATCAGCCTAGATCCTAAAGGCTGCCCAACTCTGGAAAGAAACTTAAACCAAGGATTACAGTACTTGATTTTGACTTATCCAAACATATATATATATATACACACACATATATATCACCTGAAAGTGGCATTTAGGATGTGGCTTCTCTGCATGCTTTTATAATACAAAATAATTTACGAGATTATATGATGCTTCCTGAAATGGCTGGAAACCAGCCTGTTTATCTCACTGGAAATTCTAAAACTTTAGGGCTTTATTGCAAACTGGATTGAAAAGTGTCTGTTTCATAATTAACAAAGGAATAGTCTTGGATGTTTGAATTTGGGAACAATACATATCTGCTGATACATTTTAAATGATTCCAGGACATTAGAATTTAAAAGGTGGAAATGTTTATAAACTTAATTTAAGTGGTTATAATAAAATGTTCTTTTTTAATTGTTTCAAAATCTTTACATTAAAGATTCCACTGAACTCTCTTCTTGGTTTATTTCATACGTGTATTTTTTTGAGATGTGAGGAATGCAAAACTCATTAAACCCCCTTTATTTTACAATGTGAAAAAAATCTGTCTCTCTAGTATTTGTGCCAAGAAAAAATTTATTAGTACACAATTCACTGACAATAAATATTTACTCATGAGACTGTTCTAACTACAAACAATGTGCGGTATAGTCTATGTTAATTTGCAAAGCCACTTGTCTGGCTAAAACTAGTCTCAGTTTTCAGTACAGTTTTAGGCTGTTCATCAGATGTCTTCCCAGGAAAAGATGATAATATTAACTTTGATAACGTGGAATGAATGCTGGCCTCTTTCAAGGGGCCCTAGCATATCCCAAATACTGGACTGTGAGGTAATACAAATCTCTAGTATGTCAATTGCAGTTGTATGAAAAAGTGGGCTTTGCTTAAGACTAATAGCACGGGTTTTATATGACATGGGACAAGCATTTTTTCATCTTTAGAATGAAAAAATGAAGTCTAAAACCTCTTCTTAATTGTTCTTTGTACTAGGAAAGTAGTATTTCAACCTAACGCCACTGCGTATTTTTTAGGAAAAATCCCTGCACTGCTGTATGTTTCTATGAATACATACTTAGTGGATGTGTAGCACAGATACTAATGCAAACTGAGACACTGTGTTATAAGTGCAAAGTATGACTCCTAGGATTTGCATATTGGATTTGGTATACTAGTGCTTTTAATATCCAAATAGAATTCTTTTCCCTTTACCACAAGATCATATATCATGCATTTTTTATCAACTGAGTATATTTGTGTATTGGCTTTGTGTGGCAAGGTTTTGGTAGTGGGAGGGGTTACAGGGGTGGCTCCTGTGAGAAGTCGCTGGAAGCTTCCCCTGTGTTCGACAGAGCCAATACCAGCCAGCTGTAAGACAGACCCGCCGCCGGCCAAGGCCGAGCCAATCAGTGATAGTGGTAACGCCTCTGTGATAACATTTTTAAGAAGGAAAAAAAGTTGGGATGGAGAAACAGCAGCCGGAGAGAGGAGTGAGGAGATGTAAGAGAAACAACCCTGCAGACACCAAGGTCAGTGCAGAAGGAGGGGGAGGAGATGCTCCAGGCGCCTGAGCGGAGATTCCCCTGCAGCCCGTGGGGAAGACCCTGGTGAGGCAGGCTGTCCCCCTGCAGCCCAGGGAGGTCCATGGGGGAGCAGATATCCACCTGCAGCCTGGGGAGGACCCCACGCCGGAGCAGGTGGGTGCCCGAAGGAGGCTGTGACCCCATGGGAAGCCTACACTGGAGCAGGCTCCTGGCAGGACCTGCAGACGCATGGAGAGAGGAGCCCACGCTGGAGCAGGTTTTCTGGCAGGACTTGTGACTCTGTGGGGCACCCACACTGGAGCAGTCTGCACCTGAAGGACTGCACCCCGTGGAAGGGACCCACGCTGGAGCAGTTCGTGAAGAACTGCAGCCCGTGGGGAGGACCCATGCTGGAGAAGTTCATGGAGGACTGTCTCCTGTGGGTGGGACCCCACACTGGAGCAGGGGAAGAGTGTGAGGAGCCCTCCCCCTAAGGAGGATGAAGCAGCAGAAAATAACATGTGATGAAATGACCGTAAACTGACCGAAATGAAGTTTAATTATATTCATGGACAACTTGTTCCAAAACCTTTGATTTTATGGAGTATTTTCATTAGATTTGCTGAAGTAAGTAAATAATATTGCAGTGTTAACCCCACTGGTTAAGTCAGTGTCATCTATAGGAGGTCTCAATGGTCTAATTGATCTTCAAAAGCAATCTCCTGAAATGTAGATTTCAGCTTACAGCTGATTTAAATAGACAAATGAGAAACATAAAGTAGCACAGAAAAAGTTATAAAGGTGAGAATGTATGTGGTGGAAACTGAGCTATGAAGTGAAGTTGGAAAGCAGGTTTTAGGACAGTGAAATACAATAAGATAACCGGGAGATGGGGGTAAAATTTTGAATGAGCTTGAAGCAGTAGTTTGGGCCAGCTTGGAAAGCAAGGACTTTGCTGAGACATTTAAAGAGAAGCAAAATGACACATTTTAATGGAATGTGAAGGTGACCAAGAGTTGGTCAAGTGGAACAACAGGAAATGAGTTAGAGCAGAAAAAGAGAAGGACTCTAAAGAGTGTCAGTGATGCAGATGAAAACCAGGAATCTGTAAAACAAACCCCTTGACTTGCAGCTATGGCGTGATCTTGGAGTAAGAAGTGCTACCCAGGATGTGCTGCATAACTTGATGAAAGGTAGGACAGCTAGATATACCTGGGGCATGGGTTTGGTCTTCATGTGGGGACCGATTTTTTTAAAGAAAGAAAAAAAACAACCAGCGCTTTTTATAGAAACAGCCAACTCACTGACGAAACGTTGTTAGGAAGCTTTAAATCCCAACTGGTTCCACTGAACTGTTTGATTTTTTTTTTTCCCCAGTGACTAAGCTGGCATGAGCAAAACAAAACTTCCAGAAGCAAAATGAAAAACATTTCTTTTCTGGAATTGATGATCACTAAAAGAGGTGTTACATAAAATACTTCTAAAAGTTTTTGAAGATAATTAGGTCTCTGGTGTTTGTGGGAGTGCTTTGTGCATTCAACTGTTTTGAGGCTGATTTATCGGTGACTAACACAGAAAAGTGGAGGTGGGGTGCTGTGCCACGTGGTTTTCAGTGATACCACAGCTAACAAAGGGGGAACAACACAACAACAAATCTTATTTCTGCTTTTTAGGGGAAAAAAAACCCACCACATTTATTCAAACCAGGTAATATTATTTCTGTAATATTTGTTATACTCTCTTTTCCTTAGATTGAGTTCCTTAGGGTCAAGAGAATTTTTTGTGTTTGGGTCACTGTTAATGGAAACTTAAGAGATAACTTGAGATACGCAGGTTTACATCAGGCTTAAAAAGGTGCATATATGCATTCTCTATTATTTCCAATACTGTGCATCACACGGTAATAAACCTTTAAAGAAGTGTTAGGCAGTGCTATGCACAGCATAGCAGATTGGTTTAAGCAACCACCCAAAACCTCAGATTTACCTCAAGGTAAATCAGAACTTCTGACTTTTTCTTTGGCTTTAGTAGATGCTAAAGAAGTGTTAGTTAAGAGACATTTATTACATCCTCATAGAATGACTCTTATTTTTAAATGAAAAGGAATGCTGTAATGTCTTAGGTCTATAAACACGTATTTAAGTGGTGGTGTTGACTTTCTTATGAATTTACTTTATTATTAAAAATAAATTTCTTATTATTTCTCTATTAACACAACATAGTGTTGTGCCTGAATACTTTCTGTAAATTACCAGCCATCTTACCTAAAGTTGGCATCTGAGTGAAGCAGATGAGTAATAAACATCCCTTGTAGGCTTTGTAAGGTTCAAGATTAAAACTGTGGTCTCTGTTAAGGGGACTCTTGGAGCATTTTCAACATTTTCATAGGAACAGCAGGATATTGTAACACTAGTTCAGCAATATTAACTCAGACCCAGTGAGGCCATTCTTTGTGGTAGACAGTAAGACACTGACTATTGTGCACAGAAGCAAGTACTCCTCAGGTATCTTTGGTATCTTTCTCTTCGGTCCCTCGTATTGGAACCCTAGATATTTTTTCAGCATCTCCTATCCTATTTTGAATTTTTTTAAGCTTTCTGCTTCACTGATATATGTGACGATGAAGTCCAGCATGCGGGACATTTGCTTACTCTGTGAGAATTACTATTTCTGCTGTGAAATGTAAATTTGCTGCTTTCAGCTTCAGGCACTGGCTAGTGACTCTCACCTTGGCTTTTTAGGCTCATCTCACTTTCCTTGGGTATCTTCAAAAACTCTGTGTATGTGGTACTATACCCCAAATGCAGACTAAGATTTCATTGTTTCAGTTGTGTATCTATCCTGCCTTTGACAAAAAACTTGAAGTCAACCGACTTATTTTTCTTCCTCTAGAGTGGTTTGGTTTATATAATCTTTGCAAGAAAGAGGCAAGATTCAGTCCTGAAACACTGCATGTGCTTAAGTGCATTGGATCTATGCCTAAATCAAATAATGAGCTTGCGTGAAAGGCTTGGGCATTGGCTTGGAAAATGCTAATGGACAAGGATCATTAAACAAGGGAATAGTCCCACAAAGGTAATTGTCACAATAATTTTCTTTTGCATTTCGATGGCTACTTAAAGGTAATTCTATAGTAATATTAGTTACACTGAAATGTAATTTCATTTTGAAATTACATTTTCATTTCAATTCGTGAAAATTCAAATGCAGTCCCATTCAGTTTCCTTTTTTTCTCTCTTGTGTAAGTCTGAAAAGCTGACTCACCATTCCTTGTTTCTTGATGCTAACTCTCTCCTCATGCTCACGGTGCTATCACTACACTTGTCCACAGATTTAATAGTACTTTACCAGATGG
Organism: Haliaeetus albicilla; assembly: GCF_947461875.1. Taxonomy (NCBI): domain Eukaryota; kingdom Metazoa; phylum Chordata; class Aves; order Accipitriformes; family Accipitridae; genus Haliaeetus; species Haliaeetus albicilla. Next base: position 33,802,111 of record NC_091485.1, on the reverse strand, counting down.
ATTAAAGCAGATGGGCTGGCTAGCTTTCTCTCTTCTTTTTTTTTTTTTCCCCCCCTCTTGCTCTCTAGATAAGGGTAAATTTCTTGCACCTAGTAAGTTGCCCATACTTTTGTATGGGAAAAAAAAAAATATTTCATAAAGTAATTCTTTAGCCATAATTAGCAATCTGTGCCTGAAAATTTATGAATATTCAGAAGAATGTTCATAAAAATTAAATTGCAAAATCCATTATTCAATACAAGATGGATTTTCCTCCACTGAACTGTAGAAAACAATTCAAACACAAAACCATAGTTTTTTTCAGAAACGCTTTATTTGAACTTCTAGCATATAGTATTGCCAACACATTTCAGAAATTCAGATGAATACTTTCTCTTCATTAATTGCTCTTAACGATACCGTTAAAAAGGTTGCTTGTACAAAACCATGTGAAACCTAACACTTTTTTTGCCAGTAAATTCAGATTTACACCTATGAAAAGTTTCCTAGGTGCTCATTCTACCCTGTAGAGAGAAAACCAAATAAAATCAATAACTTCTTTGTCAAAGGCATTTCATGCATTAGTGAAAAGGTAACCGCATAGGTACAGTTTCAAATATTTCAGCTGACTGTTTCACGGGAAGCACTGTCTTCTAAACAGAGATTTGACTGATCATCTGCTCCAGCCAACTGATGTGTTTTATACAGGGAAAAGGGGGACAGAGCCATGGGGAGGCTGGTCATTGACACACGCTGCCTCTGCCACCAGCTCGCTGTGTGAAAATACAGTTCAGCTTCTTGTGGAACAAGATAGCTGAGCTTGGAAGAGCCACTGCCTCAGGTAAGGTCTGCTTAAGAAAACAACTACGTGAGCAAAAGAGGGGTTTAGTAAAGAGGCTGAAGGTAAACACAACTTGGTTTTTGGACAACACTTGTTTGCAACAAGCAGTGAAGTATTGCAAAAGAAAATGTAGAAAGGGTTTGTAGCTAGGGAAACATTCCCCCTACCCTCACCCAATAGCAAGTAATGAAAGACAAAGCCTTTTGGGAAGAGTCCTGGCTAGAGAGACTTGAAATGAAACAGAGCTTCCTCAGTCCCTGCTGAACAAGGTGTTAAATTTTTAATAATTTTTTTAAAAAAGTAACTTCATTATTTTTTGTGTTCTTTTTCCTTTTGGAGAAACTCACAAGGCCTCAAATCTGTCTTAATGGCGGGATTTGGGAGGGTGACACTATGAATGAGACTAAGTTATAAACGTACGCTCTTATGAAATGTGTACCTCCTCATCAAAAATGGAATAATGACTTTTGTTCATCCTTCCAGTTGCCAATGGAATATTTAAAGTCCATTTTAAAAGTGTGGAGTTTTTTGGCACAGGCAACAGGCACAGTGTGTGACTGTTGTCTGAGCTTTCCAAGTGTGGGCTGGGCGTTGAATGATGCATCAACGCTATCATGAATTCTGTTTTCACTGAGCCTTGTAAAACATGCCCATGTAAAAGTTGTCCAAAGCTCATAGCAGATCTCTTAAAAGATGTGGTACCGTCAACATGTGTTATGTTTTTATAAGTAATAGTAATAGTATGTTTTCATAAGTAATAGTAATTAAGAGCAAAAATGTTATGTTTATCCAATTTTAGGTGGAAAGCAGCATGAACTGTAGGAAGGATTCTGTCATAAAAGCACATGCTGTGACCTAAAATTGTGCATAGGCATCAGGAAAGAGGGAGAGGCAGTAATTACAGAAATTGCATTTTAAGGTAAAAAAGAAATTGAAACTTCAGAACACTTTCAGTCTTTAAAAAGAACCTTCACAGGACAGGACAGCACTGGGTTAAGCTGCAAAAGATGAAGAGCCTGCTTTACAAAATGAATGGGATGATAAGGTGCTATGCAAAATCCTTCTTGTTAAGTGGAATTTTAATAGCATTGGGATTTTTTTTTTTTTTGCAATTTTGTTGCAGTATTCCAAGTCTGTGTTTTCAGAAATACGCAGATTTATCTTTCAAAAAGGTCTCCAGGGATAAAATTGATCCCAATTTCTCTAACGTATCAACCATTCTATTCCCACCGATATTAAAATCCCTAAAACCATGCTATGGGGAAAGCTCTTATAGTCAGGGCCATTACAGGAAAAGTTCTCAAGGGTACCCAAATGTACAGTTGTGCCTTCAACTGTTTTCTCAAGTACATTTAAGAGCTACTACAACAGCCCTATGTAAAGCTCCTGCTTGAAATGTAGTTATGATGCTAGCAACTGTATTGAACCTGTGCTACAGTTGGACTTCAGTGTTTCTAATATATTAAAAAATGCCTTATCCTTAACCTTCCTGGGCATAATTTTCCTATATTCCTCTTTGCAACTGTCAACTTTATTTGCATTTCATTGCTGTCAATTTGAATTTCTTGCCTATATTTCCCATGTGCTACGTATTGGAGGGATGGGGAGTTTAGTTTTCTCAGTTTTCACTTCAGTTCAAGTACAGAGTTTAATTTAAAAAGGCTTTCTTTCTCTTGCACATGTTAAAATATTTTAAAATAATTCCACTTTATCATTCACATTTATATGTTTGTATTTTCCTTCTATTCAGTCTTGTGTAAGCACACTTCCATGGTAAAGGGTTTTTTTCCCTTTTTATTGATTCACCTGGAGTTGTGTCTTATCTTTCTAGATTTAAAATTAACCTTCTTCATTACTTTTTACTGATGATATTAGAAGCCAGTTTTCAGCCTCCAGATCCAGCAGCAATATGTCAATTTGGGCACTGGAGTAATTATTTAACAAGTGGTTATTAATTTTGTCATTAACATATGCAGGAAAATGCAATATAAATAATTTGTTAGAAATGCAAAATATATTTACAAGGGAGAACCAAAGGTTCAACCCACCTGTCGACAAATGTTAATAAAATTGCTAATCTCCTGCTTGCTCAGAAAACGAAAATCAGAGCTGATTGATTGCAGTAATTTTTATCCCCACAATTTTTGGTGACAGAAAAAAAATTGCTGGGAAGCAAAGCCTACAACAATCCAAATTTGGTTTTGTACATATAATTTATCTCTCTACCCACATTCAGTTAAAAAGTATGGTATGAAGATCATCTAATTTCCTTGTTCCAACACACAGACACCCACCATTGAAGTTAATGGCTTTTATTTTATTTTACAGGGCTATTCCAGCTAAGCTAAATTATCAGGAACATTTTAATCAAAGCTTGCAGTGGATAGTCCCTTGCCAGTCTCAGAGGGATTACAGCTTGGTGCATGCAGAGGGTGTGTTTGGTTAAACACATCTATACACTGATACAGGGTTGACTCATCTCAAGAATACAGATAGACTGGCTAAGCTGTATTATTTGATCATAGCTCTAACAAGCTTAAATTAATGTCAACATTGCCTTTCTTGCTTTTGTGCAGTCTGCAGAACAAAATTACAACCTGAGTATTTGGAAAACTCTGCAGACTATTGACATTTGGAGAATTGTGGAGTGAACACAAGTAAAACAAAGCTTGAAATCATGGCAGCTTCTTGCCTTGCTGTAGTTCCTCCAGCGGAGAAGTGTAGTTTAGTTCTTAATGAGTTGGATTTTTTTATATATTATAAAACATTCGATGTTTACTTTATGATAATGTTTAGGCATAGGTTGCCTCAATAAAACATCTCATTTTAATGTTCGTTTGTTCAGTAGCGTGTTCTTGTGAGACCTATTACATTTTCTAGTACCACTTCTCATTGAAGGTGAAGCAGAAAAGATATAACAGCACTTCTTAATGAAAATAAATGTGACTTAAGTGAGCTTAGGTTAGGGTCCTAAGTCATTAACCAAATAGCACTATATATCTAACAGTATGTGAGTCTGTTTTGGTCCTCTGGAAATGTCAGAATTACTATTTACTGTATATTCCTAGTCTTCTTCAAAAATAGCACAACCAGTTGGAAATGTGATTGCATCAACCATATTAAATGGGTATATTTTTACACTAGCAGCAGACAGAAAACAGTTTTTTACTTTCATGCATAATACCTAAGATACCATAACAAGAAGACAGAGCTGGGCTCTTCATAGTGGAGCAGTGGGAATACAAGAGACCACGGACACAACCTGACACAAGGGAGGTGCTGGCTGGATACAGAGAAAGCCTTTTTGGCATGATAACACTGTCAGTTGCTTATGTGGATCTGGTAATATATAACCTGTTCAGCTCCACTGTGTGGAATAAAAACCAATACTCTTGGACTTACAATATGTTTATACACATAAAATCAGGATATATAAGAATTGCTGCAGTCCTTTGGAGGGCCTCAGATCTTCCTGAAGAACTCTGAGAATGTTTCCTATTGCATCTGTTTTCTAATCAAGAGCAAGTCTGATTATTTTTTTTTAATCTTGAAGAGTATTTAAATTAGTTTTCCTTAAAATTTATTTTTTTCCCCATTAAATACTATTTTTCTTGTGTTTTAAAGGACTTTTAATGGAGATTTTCAGTAATTAAAACACGTAAAAATTTTTTTCAAGTAAAATGAAATCCTGTATTCTGTACTGCACACTTTCATCAAAATGAATTGTGTTACAGTTGAAAAATAATTCTCCAGATGAAAATAAAACACTAGCATAAAAATGCCTTTATTTTGAACTGTTGTCTAAAAAAATTAGTTCATGCTGTTGATCACATTTCATATTCACTACTGTCTTTGTTCACTCTAAAAAGGATTGCTTGGTATATTTTCAGTAACATCTTCTTTGTAAGAAAGCATTTCTGTTGGGTGAGATTAGGTGCTCTGAGAAAACAGGCAGCAAAATGTATTCTGCCCAGGGACTATGAATAGTGTCTTGCTCTTTCCTTGACCTGTCTCTTGACTTCTGCATAAACTGCAAGCACTGAGGGCCAGAAGCCATCTGTTTGTTCCTTGTGTGGGTTTGCGTGCTCAGCCCATGATAGAGATTACTTGTTGCTACAGGTGGCAAATAATCCTTAAAAAGAAGAAAGAGGTTCTCTAGCAGATGGATCTGATGCCATACGAGCAGAAGTTTTTCCTGACCTTGCAGCAGATCTGTATGCTGCAGAGCTAATGATAGCAAATTTCACTGTGTAGGTGGAGTGGAATAGGGTGTACAGTCTTTAGGCTTAAAAGTGTAGGGCTTTTTGGTGTGAGGCCCCAGGCTGTCAGTAAGAGCTAATTCTTCTTCATCATCATCTTTTTCTTCTCTTCATCAACACTGTCAAAGAGTTGTCAAAGGCTGTCGTCATTACACTCACACTGAAAAGTGCCCATACTGGGTCTAGCTGGGATGAAGTTAACCTTCTTCACAGCAGTGCATATGGTGCTGTGTTGTGGATTTGTGGCTAGAACAGTGTTGAAACGACACTAATATTTCAGCTGTTGCTGAGCAGTACTTGCACAGCATCAAGGCTTTCTCTTTTTCCCACTCTGCCCCTGCAGTGAGCAGGCTGGGAGCAAGTAAAAGGTGGGAGGGGCACAGCCAGGACAGCTGACCCCAACTGGCCAAAGGGCTAGTTCATACCATATATCATGATGCTTAGTAATAAAAACTGGGGTAGAGAAAAAAGGGGGTGGGGATTTGGGGCCATTGCTCAGATACTAGCTGGGCCTTTGTTTGCTTGAGGGGGTGACTACCTTTAAATCACTTGGTTTTTTCTCTTCCTTCACTTATTAAGCTGTCTTTATCTCAATCCAGGAGTTTCCTAGGTTTTTCTCTTCCTATTCTCTCCCCTGTCCTGCCAGGGGAGAGGGGGAGTGAGCAAGCAGCTGTGTGGATTCTTGGCTGCTGGCCAGGGTCAACCCACGACAATGTCTTCTTACATATTTCTTTAATACTGTCAGGAGGCATTGCCAGACTCCAGAACAGGTACCTTTAGCAGGGTATTAAATGAAAACGGAGTTAGTATTAAAATGTTGAAGAAAATTGCTAAGACAAGCTAAGGAATTTTGAATGCATGACTTCTGACTTCTCATTAACTAACCAGATAAGAAAGCAACAATTACTAACTGTGGCATAGTTAGATCATAATTGGATTAATTTTTAAGAAACGGGTTCTGAAAGAAAATTACTTGGAGCTAGTTACCATCACAGATCTAACCACCCACTTTTCAATGACAAGATGCGTTTCTTTGACTTCACCTTCTCTAATATAATGAACAGTATCACATGTGCTTTATTTTTTTCTATAGTGCAAAGGAGAACAAAATATTTTGTCCTACAAAACAAGACATACTTCACACCTGATACCCACGGCGCCTGAGGACAGAATGAGGCAACAATCAATAAATGATATATGCTTCCTAGCCACAGTGTGATTTTGAGGCAGCTACTTTAAGTATTGTGAGGTGTTTCCTGTGAGATACACACTTTTCTCTGACTTTGGTCTTTGGTACTGCTATAGGACTTGCACTCAGGTCTGTAGTGCAAAGGGGATATTGAAAATTGGATATTCTGTGGGCTAATGCATGGAGGGGAGGAAAGTGTCAGTAATACCTTTAGTCCTTTCCTTTTCCGTTGTACTCTTCTGTAAGAGGAACTGAGCCTTAACTTGATGTTCACCAGAAATGTTACTTAAGAGAACTTATGCAAAACAAATATTTAGTGTGGGTGTCTGGCATATGATATCACACAGTTTCTACTAACATAGACAGCTACAAAGAAAACTAATGTATGCTGATTAATTTTTCATTTTCTAACATCGTTCTCCAAACACCAGTTTTGGCACCTCAGGCAAGTAATAACAGCCGTTAGCCTGTCTGGGAGAACATTTGGCTTTAACAAGACTGTTGGATGCCAAAGTAGAGAATATGTTTTGTCCCCAGAGATATCTGGGTCTTTGCTTTGCTCTTTGCCAGATGCTAAAAGGGAAAATGCTTAAAATGTTGAATGATTTTTGGATCGAATGCAAGATGATGTTTTTTCTTCTAGAATTTATAAGTAAAGTAGTTTAAAAACACAAACACCTTAGTGATGCTTTAGATACCTAAAGCAGATGGCAGAGACTATGTGTGAACATTTTATTTATGCATTTTGTAAGGCTTTAAAAAAACCCTAATGTATTGCTCTATACTGATCTTCTAAAAAGGAGAGAATTTCACTTCTCTACCATAAAATCTCTGCTAATTTCTTCTCTTAACAGGCTCTTCTTTTCCTTAATAATGGTGATAAAGTTTCATTTGAAAAAAAAAATCATGGGAAAAGAAGTAATTCAATGGAATTTCTCTGAAGAAATGACATGAGTGTTGCATTGTGTTGACTCAAAATGTGCTCTGAATTTTATATTTTTTCAATATTAATCAATTTGTCCAGGTCAACTGTTGTTGTATTTCATGAAAATTGTTGTTCATTCACACTTTTGGTCTCCCAAGACATCAACTTATCTCACCTTGCCAAGTATCTAACACAGTTCCTCAGTGTAGCATGGCCTTTCCCTCTGGTTGAGCTAAGGGAGGATTTGATGTGGAATGAAAGTAAAGGTAGTTCATTTTGGAATTTTCTGTGGAACGGGCTTTCCTTTTTTCAGTCACCTACAAACCCAGTCACTGTCTTCTCCACATTTCTCCCTGGTCACATTCTGAGAGGGTAAAAAATTTGATCAAGTTGCATAGCTGGATGTCAAGTGGTGAAAAATGCTAGTGGAGACAATTAGCAGATTGAAAACATTGTAACTAGATTCCCAAGTACAAGAATTGGAGCTGTGTTTGAATCCAGGAATTCCCATGCCTTGCATGTTCCAGATGCCAAATTGAGCTCTAACCTCCAAGAGCAGTTATCAGCATGTTTCTTTCAATGAAAGAGTAAGCTGCTTCCAGCCCTGATCCTTGCTCCTGTCCTACTGTCTTATTTATATATTTGATTAACTAGAAGGGGAAATTTATGGCTGAAAATAAAACCAGCAGTGAAAAAAGGCTATTTTTAACTTGTCACTGTTCCTTGTCTATCACACAGCTCCACAAACAATTGTAGTGGTACAAGTGAAGCAGACACTGGAGCCGTAGCTGACATGGCTATTCAAAGAAATGTAAGTATAAACAAATGATTTTCCCTTGCTATGATGAGCTGGGTACAAATGCTTGTAAGTCTGCTTTACCTTTCTGAAATAATCTGACAGCTGTGAAATGTCAATTAATTTTAATGAAAAATCAACTCTGAAATCTAAAGATGTTAGAGTAAAAGTTCATACTGCATATTGCTTCATCACTTATCACCCTAGCAGAAGCAGCCAGCTAACGTGATCCTCTCACAACCCTGCATTTCCACTCTAAGCATGTAGGAATCAAATGCACATAAAACATTCATCAAAATTACCAAAACATTTTCAGGTCCCTGTTCCCTCACTCTATTTCTTCCCACAACTCATGTACCTGTTACTGAACAACTGAAAATACAAAAGTTTCCTATATATATATATGTATATGTTGAAATGGTATTAATATCGGTTCATGCTGGCTTCTCTCCTAAACATATTTTTGTGCAAGATTACGGTTGAGTAGGTATTGTCCCATCTTGACTTTCCAGAAATTTGTATTAATCTCATGGGTAATTCTTAATACCATGGTTTTCTCTTTATTAAAAAAAGTAGCTTCCCTTTGTTTTAGTTTCCTCAGCTTTTCTCCAAGTTCCATTTTTTGTGCTGTTTGATATGGTTATTGTAATGTCTTGATGGCTGCATATTTCAAAATACCAGCAAGCTCCTGGCACTAAGTAAAAGATGGATGTAGAAGCCAAGATGGCTTCTTTCTGCTCACACTAACTTGCAGCTGTAAGATCCTCTAAAGCCTGCATAAAACACTTACCAGACATATTTACCAGACACCAAGAAAACATGTGAATGCCTCGCTAATATCAGATAGTATATCTTATTGTTATGAAGACATATTTCTTATTAAAAAATGTAAAAGCTGTTACTCAAAGAAACCTTTAAACACTTCCACTGTGAAAATTAGTTCCATTTGGAAATGGATAAGATAAGGTTCTCTTTTCAGTTTCTTTTGTAACTCAAAAAAAGTCATTCGACTGGCTTTCTACTGTAAAATTTAATTTTAGGTAAATAGTTTTTTAACTATTAAATCAAATGTATACAGGAGTAGGATTTTTAATTGGTTTTGACTGAGCAATTAGTTTTGAAGGAAAGAGGTCTGGTTTGCTCATACAAAATGGATGTAATCATAAATCTGTCTTCAGTGAAGCTTTGCAAAAGTACTACATACTTGGTTTACGCTCTAGCCACAGCTGTACAGAGTAACTTTCCTCTGCTTCTTCCACATTCGTCTCTCCTTCTGTCTGTGCTCCTTTCTGCAAGCTCTATGTTACTACAGTATATTCCCCTTATTTCTCAAAAATTCTTTCCCATTTAAAGTGTGGTTTGTTTTTTTTTAAAAGAACAGGTTTGAAAATGCTTTTTCTGAGCATTTCTCTAATGCTGGAATTTGAAGGAGTATAATTACAGTTTTCAGGTTTTTTTAGTATTAATATCTTTAAATAAATCTATTTAGGAGGTTGGAACAAGAAGCTACCCAAATTATTTTAACTATTATTTAGAAACAACAGAGAAAGAGTTTAAAAAAAAATAATTTTACCCTTTTAATAATTTTTCTTTGTCTGTATCCAATCTATTTCCCAAAACCATGTGAATGGGAAGACAAAATCTTTTTAGACAACTATTTCTCAGCTGTTCCCTATTTTGTCTCTAAACCAATTTGACAATGATTTTCAATACTAAGAAGTTATTTTCCACTGAGCTGAGTTTCATTCACCTTTACTAGTGGCAGGGTGAATATCTGGAGGGGAGGAAAAACATGCTTCTAAATGGATTTTGTACTCGGGGATGAAAAAATGAAGATAGCCTGTTGTCACTGTTACAGTTCAACTTTTTCATTTCTCATGATGTGGCCACTTTTGAACTTGCTGGCTAGCTTTAGGTGTTTCCATGCAAGCAGCAATTTGGGAAGAGTTAGCTATGGGCTTTAGTGGGTCTATTTGCCTGATACCACTTTCACAGGAGGGATTTCATGTGCTACTTGCTCTAGCACCAAAACTGATGTTGTCCCCTCCCCATAATTTTATGTGTTTCAGTAACTCAAGCAATTTTTTCAACTTTTACACATCTTTCCTCATAGCTTGCCGAGTCAAGACTTTGGATCTAATCAGTGAATGTGCCTTTTCTTCATACATGCATATTACATTTTGGGGGGTTTTCCATTAGTGTGGTCTCATCTCTTGCAGGACAGCAGCTTTTTCTCGCCAGCACTGTTCCAGGGTGCTGCTGTTTGAATGGAAGGTTATTCAGGTTAACAACCGTTGGTGGTTGCTATACCAACCCAGCTGATAGCATAGACTCATTGCTGAGCAGCTGGCTTGGTACAAATAGAGGTTTTACAAGACAATCCACACCTCCTGAAGTTTGCATTAACACATTTGCTGAACTATGAAGTAAGTGGTTAGAAATGTGTTCAGCTGTAACTCTAAAACTGTAAGTTTTCATTTCAATAGTGCAATTTCTATCCTCATGAAAAATAAGCTGTATTTATGAAATCTAGCTAACAAAATGCAAGTGTTCCATAACCAAACTCCCGACTTCCATTGATTTTCATGACCTGTCAAGACACTGAGCTTAAAATTCGAGTATTTTTAGATATAATTTGGGGAAAAGTCTGATTTGCTCTTGCAAAATTCTCTGCTCTTCCATCACCCAGGAAATTATTTGATAAAATGTCAGTACAATGATGAGATAGTATTTCTGAATCTCAGTTAGAGCTGATTTACTTAAACAAATGCAATATTTTTTTATCATCTTATTTCTTATTCAAATATTGGGCTTTATTACTGCTATGTAATTAAGGATGTGCAGTTCCCAATAAAAGTGTTATTCCTTGATGCAATTCATGTCACATGTGCTTAGACATTTTTGTACTTAGGAGGTTTTCTTTTAGATCATTCAGAGTAGTAGATCTATAAACTCTTGTCATTACAGACACAAACATAAGAATTAAAGCTTTCCTCCGAGAACATTGAAGGGCTGAAGATTAAGTGTTTTTCTTAATTTGGCCATTAGTTACCAAGAAGTGTTATGCAGGTCACATACTACTAAAAGAGTATTCAATTTCAGATACAAATACTATAGAAGCAGCAAAGCGGCCATAAGATAATAGCCTGTTTTGAAAGTGAACCAGAGAGAAGATCATGAGGAAGCGAAAAGATTGATATTGTGCCAGCCTTCATAAAGGGCAAGGTGGAAGGTGTAGGCTGGTCAGCCTCACCCCTTCCTCTAGGACCATTTTTGAGCAAATCTGCCTGGAAGCCATTTCCCAGCATATGCTCGGCAAGCAGACAACCAGGTGCAGCCGGCAGGGCTTTACCAAGGCAGCTGGCCAACCTTCTTACCTTCCATGAGGAAGTGACTGGCTCTGTGAACGACGGGAAAACCAGTCAATTTTGTTTACCTTGACTTTAGCCAGGCCTTCAACACCATCTGCCACAGCATCCTTACAGGCAAACCAGAGGGAGAGGGTTTGGATAGGTGTACATGAAGGCCGGTGGAAAACTAACAGTACTTGCAGGCTCAAAGCAGAGTTCCACAGTTTGCAGCCTGATGGTGGCTAGTGCCAAGCATCATTCCAAATAATTGATTCTGCAGCAGATAGTGTTTAACACCTCCATTTATGACCTGAATGATGGGATAACATATAGTGCACCCTCATCAAGCTTGTGGATGGCACCAAATTGGAGGGAGTAGTCAATATGCTGGCAGAAAAGGCCACCTGTCAGAGGGGCTTTCACAGGCATGAGGTACAGGTTTCCTAGGAGAAACCTCAAGAAGTTTAGCAAAGATAAAGGGGAAGTCCAGTGCCTGGGACAAAATAATCCTATGCAACAGTAGAGGTTGGGCTTTTATTGACTGGGGTTCAGCCCTACAGAAAACAGCCTGGGATGCTGGTAGACAAGTTAGGTGAGGTTGCAGTGTGCCCCTGCAGTGATGATATGATATGTTGCTGCATTAGCAACAGTATATTGAGAAGTCAAGGGAAGTGATTATTCCTTTCCAGTCAGCATTGGTGAGGGTAAGTCTGACCTACGATGTCCTCTTTTGTGTCCCCTTCCATCCCAGTACAAAATAGAGATTGAGAAACCAGAGGAAGTCCAGCAGAAAGGTTCTAAGACAATTAGGATGCTGTAGCATAACATATGAGGAGAGGCTAAAGAAGGTGGCTTATTTCAGCCTGGAGAAAAGACTAAAGGTGAGGGAGAGTAACTGTAGTCTTCAGCTGCCTAAGTGCAGGCTATAGATGACTCTCACTCCAGCTTCTCTATGAAGTATATAGGATGACAGGCAACAGCCACAAGCTGTCAGGGGAAATTCTGACAGCTATAAGGAAAAAAAAAATCAAAATGAGAGTGGTTGAGCACTGGAACATGTTTCCCAAAGATGTTGTGAAATCTCCATCCTTGCAGATATCTGAAAGTTGTCCCTTCTAACCTAAATTATTCTGTGATTCTAAGCTCAAGTTAAGCAGAAAGGATCTCTGTTCTTTCCCAGGAAAGTAATAAATGGCTACATTTAGTCACTCTGATAAGGTCAATGAAAGCAATAAACGCCTCCTTAGGACTGCTGAAAACGGATTAAACACTGCCTTCAGCTAACACAACATTAGAGCTACCACAATCTGACTACTCTTTGCCACTTATTGTCTGCTGACACATTTTTGGCATTAGTGATTTAGTAGATAAATATATCAATTGCAGGGCTGAAACTTGTTCCATTTAGTGATACTTCCCTGAACATCTATATCATCCCTTTAGGCTTGTCCTATTGGCAATCCATGTACTATGCTTACAATTAGTCTGTCTCAGAATTGAACGGTTTTGTGCACCTCCTACATTTTTAAAACTATGACACAGGCAGTGTTGTACTGCATTTTACTATCATTTATGGATATAGGTGTTCATAAGATGTAATCTTGACCTTATTGAAACAAGTGGTTAATCCCCACTAATTGTACTAAGGATTTCACCCTAGTGTTTTCCGAAGATTTACTGACGCATTAGCTCCAACAGCTTGATGCTCATTTGGTGACTATTCCACAACATAAGAACCAGGGGACCTTTGCTGATAAGAGATAAAGAACTAATCAAAACGGGGGGCTTGTATATTTCCATGTCTCATGATCCTTCTGTTTTCTGAAAGTTTTAAAAATAGTTACTGATACAGAAAAGAGAGGAGTGCAGGAATGGTATCTTAGAATTGATCCTCAGGAAGGTGCTTTACAGAGAATTTGGCAAAGCATTTTGCCCTGTTGACAAAGAATAAGGTTTCTGTGAACTATGCAGTTTGATGCATCCAAGTCCTTTTTTATTGACACTTAAAAGAACAATTAGAGAGTCCGTGCTGGCACTGCCCCGTACCAGGATATGAGGATATACACTGATGACATAACTGTGATATCTGAAACATTTATTCTTGCATTAGTGCATTACTAAGCATCTTTGACTTTAATATACAGCATGCAAACTTATTTTATCAATTTATGCACATCAAGAAAGTTAGAAACCCACTATGCTTACCTAACCCTTTATGTGTTGAAAAGCAGTCAGATTCACATACTAGAAAGGCAATAGATGCTGCCTCTCCTACTCCATTGCTAGGACTGGTAACAGTTTATGATTTCTGAGGTCAAGCACAAACGGTGAACTGAAAACAGGATTCAGCTGTTGAGAAATATTTTGTATTTTCCCTAGACTATATAATTTGGACACTCAATGATTAACTCTGAAAACATTTGAGACAACATTAGATCCAAGAAACAAGTACCACACAGACCAGTAGGTTTCAAGCTCATTGTCAGAAATTTAACGTGAAACAGATCATAAAAGAAAACTGAATTAAATGATTTTAGACTTTCTTAATTTTCAAAAGTATTCAGTTCAGTCATGATGCTAGTTCAGTATTCTCATACTATTGAATCCATTATTGGTTTTTTTCCCCAGATACGCTAAATACATCCATTTAACTTCCATGACATCCTCTGTGGGAAAAGGAAAATCAGAATTAACTTCAACAAAATACCACAGTACCAACATGCTTATAATGCAAAGTCTTTCCTCTTCCAATACAAAATGATAATTTTGTGTTAAGCTTTTATTTGCTGAGGCCTGTATTAGTTCTTAGGTGAAAAAAAGTCCATCTTGATATCTAAAATGTAAGGTGTGTGTGTATATATACATATATCTTCATGGCTTATGAAATGTACTATATTTATCTGACATCTGTTAAAATCAATGGAATGTTTTAGACCTCTGAAAGACTGTTAACATTTTATTTAGCAACTGGATCAGATTAATAGGCAATACAGGTTATTTGATTTAGATTGTACATTCAGGTTTTAGATTATACTGATTAAATCCAGCATTTGTATCTCTATATGTTGTGTTACACCTATATTATTCCCATTATATCTTATCTACTGTAAAATGTAAATTTATTTTTAAGAATATGAGATAAATGGCAGGCATTTCCTGGAGTATTTTGTTCAACAAATGCTTATTTGGAAGACCATTTCTATTAATGTGTGGTTAGGAATAACTGCTGATGAATACATTAGACAAATAAGACTTCTATGGGCATGCACATAAGTCTCTCACTACTTACAAATGCGATCACAAAGCTTGTATCCAACTCTGCATAACTACACACTGTAACTTGAATTTCAAACTAAAAATTGACCCCTGCACCACAGAATTGTCAATAGCTGCTAATCTTATATTTCACAATACTGTACCACATTTAAGGAGTTTGTACAAAGGCATATATTAACGTTTCTGAACAACACGACACTAAAAATGTATGTCCAGGAGTCTTGTGCTCTCTTTATATGTGATTAGTCCAAGAAAGTTCGTGGCAGATTTGTCACCTTAGAACTGACAACTAGTGTGGTTGGTTGGAGCTTGAAATATAAGTGAAATTATAGTTTTGTTTTACAAGCTTGCAGTAGTACTGCTTGGTCCAGATCCTGGATTAATTCTGACATTCAAGCACATCTGCCTTTGACAGCAGCAAGGGCAAAGACTGGTAAAACAAAAGAAACAAAACAGAAAGGTGTTTCTGCTTAATCTAAAAATTTACAATGCTATCATTGCTGAGCTAGCAAAGTTTGAGCCATAGGTTATATTGTGTAAATTAGCAAGAGAAAACCAACAGTTTAGGAGAATTTCTTCAAAATAATTCTGAGTTTCAGTTCTCGGCTGTAAGAGTTGTGGTACATCACAAATGTCTAAGAGAAAAAACTATGCAGCTAATAAAGATAATATGAATAGATGAAAACAAGAAAAAATATTTTGACTTGGCACAAAATTTGCTTTTTTCAGATTCCATATGGATTAGAAACTTTCAATGCGCTTTTCATGAAAATGGTGGAGGGAGAAGAGTCTGGAGAGAAACACCCACAATGATTTTCAACACCCCAAATGAATGAACAAATGATGCTTTCCCCAGCCATTTGTTCGATAGTAATGGCTGTAGCAGTTTTATAAATCAGAGTCTGAAAATCTTTCTGAAAATGCATGTTTAGAAACAATTCCACTGGCGACAGTGCTATTGTATCATACATTGGAGGTCAGAAAGCTCTGCTATTTAACCACAAAACTGTAGAAATGAAAGGATGTACGTCCATGGAATAGCAGGTTTCCTGTTCTGTCATCAGGAGATTATTAATGCTTTAAAAAGTGTGCACAAAAAAGTTTTGAGCTTAGCATTATTTTATACATTATCTATAAAACATTTCTTGTTCTGTATCTAACTTGCTTCTATACCTACAAAAGCATTATGTCAGGAATGTCTTCACTTGAATCTATACCAAATGATGACACAAACCAGCTGAACTGTATTTTCATTTCCTTGAGATTTTTTCCTGGCTCAAAGCATGTCTCTGTCGAACAGTTTTAGTGTTTTAAGTCTATGATATAAAACTTTGAGCAAAAGGCAATTAATCCCAAGGAAAAATCCCTGGCACAAATAATTTGCTATCCAGCCAATGACTGTGGCTGTATGTAGCCCCAGAGCAACAGCATTTCAGCCTCAGCTACCCTTGCTGCCATGACAGCAGGCTTAGATGCTTCACCGTTACATGCACCAGTAACATGTTCATTCTCCATGCTGAGACATTTAATCTAAAATTGAGTCTTGAATTGAAAAGAATTGTTTTCTTCTAGGGTCCTAGGAAAGCAACTGGGGAATGAGGATTGACAAGCAGCTTAAAGAAAATATTCGTTTACTATGGACATGCAATATCAATTCTATTTCTGAAGCAGTGTGGAGGAGGTGCAGTTCTTATTACTGCCCATGTTTTGGGACTGATTTTTTCTCAAACTACCTACCTGCTGCTTGTAGGTGCTGAGGTCCAGCTGACAGTGTCATAGGGATGAACCTTCTCTCAAAGAGGTGCAAATCCTCTGCATAAACTCTATTGCCCTCCACAACTTGGTGCAAGCTTACCGCTGAATACAGCCAGACTTTTGACACTCCGTGCGAGGGTTTCTGTAAGGACTCCTCACAGACTTGCAAAATAGCATGTGACTTAGAAGGATACCTCTGTGCTCATCTAGTTTCACTTCCTTTTCAGAGAGAGATATGTGGGGGAACACTGGTTTGGTTGTTAACAGATTTCATTCTGCCTTAAAGTTTCTTTGAAAATAATCAGCCCTCTCTTCAGTTTTTCTTCTATCTGCATTCATAAATCAGCATTTTTATCAGAGTTTACTATTAACCATACCTGAGTGTGACAGTAATGAAGCAACTCACCCATCACTTTGGGATTATTTGTTGTGCTACAGTAGGAACTTCTTGTCAGATGTGAAGAACTCTTTCTACTATCGAGACAACTCATACTGCTCTTTTGTACTCAATATACCACTCCACTCTCCTGAAACCAATTAAATCATGTGGTATGTTAAAAAAAGGGCATACTTTCATTCATATGTTCTTGAATTAGACTCACTGAAGGAATCTAAGGTAATTCTGCTGTTTGTCATTGGCTCTAGACCATGTTTCATAAAAATCTCAGTATTGTTGGAGTATATCTTGGGTATAAATCTATCACTTTTTAATAAGACAGGAAACAGTATTTCTAGTTTCCCCTTTACAGGCTAAATCTATCATCTGCCTCTCAGAGGAAGTGTTCTGATATGGGACCTGGAAAAGCCTTTGTGATCAAACCTCTAGAGTAGGTTCTCTTCTTCAGTGTCAAGTATATGTTTGTAACAAAGATTGTTAACTAAGACTGTGCTTTCCAAAACATATTGTCTCCAGTCACCAGAAGACATCATGATTTTTAAATTAAAGTTCTGATAGGCTATCTCATCCATCTAAAATACAGTGTTCTGGGACCCATTCCTATAATTTATATAAATTTTTCATTTTTATTGTGAATAGCATATTTCTTTTATATCTGCCCTATTACTCTTTTTTTTCCTTTGAAACACAAATATGTTGCCAGTTTGTTGGCTCTGCCGTATTTTTAGCTTCTGACCATCTTTATTTTGCTCCTTCCAAAGATGCTCCTATAAAATTGTACTTTTACTCATCTATTAATACACTGGATTTATTGTTGAGAGCAGGAATAGCAATGGCTTAAGGCAAGAATAATTCAGACAAATGCTTTTTCAGACTTCAGAGCTTTGCTGCATGTGAATTCTTAAAGTACCTGTTTTACTCTAGTTTTCAAAGTCCTTAACGATGAGACTGTCAGTGATGCAAAATTTTGTTTTCTTTCTTTACATACACAATGGAACGTTTTTTTAGACCTGAATATCTACAGATAAAGAATTCAAAAGCAGATCTTTTACTAGAGTATACTTCACATTTATCCAACTGTTAGATCTGGCTGTGAGCTGGGTGCAGGAAAAGAGAAATTGGAAATGACTGAATAGTACCTTACCAGGAATTGATGTAGACCTTCAACATATAAGATTCCAGATACTGGATCATTTGTCAGAGATGGACATCTACTTTAAAAATGATCATGAGCCAAAGCACAAGCTCACTTTACTCAGAAGCTGTGATTTTCAGAAATACCCACTAAGTATAAGCAAAAGTCTCTGGCCTTATCAAGATATGACAATTAGAAATAAAAATAATGTTTCTTTAATATCCATACAGATACTTTTTTTTTTCCTGTTATCAACCTCTTCTCTCAAGTCTAATATGAAATGAAAGTGGAGCATGAGTCCTGCCCTTCTAGTGCAGTGATCCCATTATCATTCCGTTGTGCAAATTGGGCTTTCAGCTGTGTCAGAAAACCAGAAATCCCATCTATCTTTGAATTAAACACACCATAACTTTCTGAGAAAAGAAAGAAAATTGGGGCATTAACATTCTAAACACTAAAACTACAAGAAAATAAAACCAAACTGACAAGATCAATAATATTCCCTTTTACACGCAAAATACCTAATTCCAGAAAAAACATTAGTGGTGCTCAATGATCATAACACATAACCTTACTGAATGTGTTTCCAGTTATGTTCTACTGCAAAGTCCTGTTTGCAATTACTATCTTCCACTGTCACCTAGTGTCCAAAAAACTTTCTGCAAGTGTTTGGTGGTTACACATAAGAATGAAATACTATTTTTTCCAAAATTAATTTAAAAACTTTTAATCAGAAAGTAATTCATAAAGTTTGGATAGTCAAGGTTTTCTTCTGTCTGTATAGTTACTCAGCCTTGAAAAAGCCTATGCAGCTGAACACATATGCCCAGCAAGGAAATATGAAATGGAGAGGAAATACAGGGCTTTAAAAAACAATACTATTACAGAAGATAGTGGAAGCAACAGGGACTGCAGGTCGCATTGTGTCAGGGCTTTAAAGGAATTGTGGACTAGAAGAAAGCACAGCCAAAATATCTCAGTGCAACTGAACCGAAGAAATAAGTAAATATATCTAGTGAAGAAAAACATTAGGACATATTGCTAAAAAAAAATCCCAAATAAACAAAAACAGCTAAAACTTTAAATTGCCAAAACCAGAACATGCATTAAATATATTTCATACTTTCCCATTAATTGTCCCTTTTTCCTACTTAAAGTAACAAGAAAGCAAACTTGACAGGTTTGAGTCATACTCTTTAGGGCAGTTGCAAGCTATCTCAGTGAGAGCACAGTTTCAGGCTGCATAGTGAAGAACAGAGCCATATTCATAGCTATTATAAGTCTTACTCTTCATAAACACCCATGGCTATAATTTTGATTAGTAATAATATTGCACTAAGAATATCTGATCACCTTTTCAAGGAAATATTTATTAGTTTTCAAAGTGAAAGATCATATGAAACTGTTGTTTCTACTTATATGTACTTGCCACAGCCACATGATCAAATTCAGTTTTCATTTCACAACATTCAAATACTGCACAAGATATTCCAAGAAAAGTGGGGACTATGCTCACATATCCAAAAAGAAATAGGTTTAAAAATAAACATCAGTGACCTGAGACATTGTTAATGTATTTAGCCCTGCTGAAATTAGCCTTAAGGAACCATGGCACCAGACTCTTAAAATTACAAACTTAACACAGGGCATTAATATCTCTTCTTGATTGTAAGGTTTCTGCCAAATGTACATTATCTGTTTACTTTGTAAATGTTATTCCAAGGGTAAAAGGCAGTACAGTGAAGCTAAATAAGTCAAAATTACAAAGGGACAATTTATAAACACAAAACATTTCAATTAAAGGGTGATTTTTTAAAAAAAAAAAAATGTTAAAAGTTGCCTTAAAAAAAAAACCAAACAACAAAACCCAATACTGTTTCTGTAAGTGAATGGGTAATTCAAATATAGAAACAACCTTAATTCCACCCTCTTATGATCTATGAAAGGTATGAAGGTTTCAAAAGAAACCTTCAATCTTTACAAATCAGATTCATGCCACCTTAGACTGCAAACAAATTGATCAGAATATTACAATTATTCTTTGAATAGTAATAATTAAAGAGACTGCAAACAAATTGATCAGAAGATTACAATTATTCTTTGAATAGTAATAATTAAAGAACAGGTAAATGTTGCACTGATTTAAAGGCTTAAAAAGAACAGATCCATATTCATCTGCTTATCCTTGCAACATGGCAGCAATATTCTTGCAAGTTCAGCTGAAGGAATCCTGGTGTCCATACAATTTAAGAGTAAAAAAAATAATAAAGCCCTTACCAGAATTTAATTTTAAAATATTTATTTGGCAGTTAGTGCAAGAGTAAAATAAACTTGCTATTCTTGATTAAGGTAGATACTGACTTTAAGTGGGTAAGCAGAATAAAGGTTTCAACATGTTCAATAGGACTTGTCTTAACTTTAAGTTTTCTTCCTGTATTTACTACATATATAAATAAACAAACAAGTTTACCAGTTTTTCGTGAGCAAAAGAAAGACCACACTGTCTTGGATGACAGTTGGCGGCTTATCATAATGAGTGGTGATGTCTTGATTACAGAATTCTGGTTAGTGTTAGAGCAAGATGAATAGAAGGTGATTTTTAAGTCCCAGTATGTCCTCAGAGAGGTCCATATGGCAAATGCAAAGACATATGGAACCCAATGAAATATGTGCATTATTTATTATCCTGTCTATTTCTTCACCTACCAACTAACTAAATTTCAGTAGCTTGGGGTTCTGAAAGTATTTTAACTCATTTTCTGTAAAGAAAACAATTTATTCTGTAAATTTAAACTGTAATTTCCTCCTTGCATCAAAGTGTGCTGAAAGAAAATCTAATAACAACTTTGGAACTCAGTAGAAAATACCATACCAGAGATGACTGTCCCACCTAAAATGTTGTTTTAAGAAAATAAAAATTTTGTTCCAATTTTTTTTTTTGTTATGGATATCTTTGATTTTTGAACACAGTAATTTTCAATTAGAGCATAACCTTGGCACCCATTAAGCAGTTTCAACAACTTCAATCCTTCGTGAAATTAAGTATATGTATCTAGTAAAATATCTAAGTATCAGTACTTAAACATTTGATGTCATGCTACATTGGACCTCTAAATTTCTACTTTTTCTTTGTTAGAGCATTAGAAATATCAAGGATATGCCTTTTTGCATATAGTAAAAGACTTTCAGACAACTTTGCAATCACTGGACAGTAAAAGAAACAGAACAAAGATAAACTTTCTTTCTGAAAACCCTCCTAACCTCGCCAAGGATTCTACATACTATATTCTGCACCAGAATACAGTAGAAATTCCTAATATTGGCCTTTAATGAAAATATCAAAAGGTAAATTCATCCTTGCTAAATGAGAGATTAGGAAAATAATTAAGAACCAGTTAGAGAGTAAGAAATAAATCACATAAGACTGACAAACAAGTTGCTAGACCATTGTGTTGTTTTTAATTTGTATATATATATATATATATATATATTCTCTTGTCTGTTCTAGGATTGCTGTCCTACTAAAGTTTCAAAAAAAAAAACAAACCCAAAGCAACAAGAAAAAAACTATTAAAAAAAAAATTCTTAAAAAAAGTCCAAAATGAAGTGTGCAGACTTATGAAACCATATATCAAGAGAGGATTTGGATCCCAGACATACACCACACCATGTATGATTAAAGAAGAAAAAAAAAAGTATCCTATCATTAAACTCTGAGAGCTCCAACACTTGCTTTCAGACAGATTAAAAATGTAAAGGCTAGCAATGACCTCTAGTGTTGCCGTTTAAGTACTGCAATAAACCGCAGCATGCATGAAACAGCCAGGTAATCATCCTAGACTGTGTTATTCAACTATGTGGTGTAACACAGAGGCAGCTCTTTTAGAGACGAAAAAATGCTTTGCCTATTAACCAAAGCTAACAGCAGCAGAAATACTCTGCCATTTTGCTTAAAAGCTAGTAAAAATTATTGGAATACTGTTTGGATCGATAGCATCTGTTTCTGACGATGGCAGGGGAGGGAGCTTTCTGTACTCTTCTTTGCACCTGGTTCAAGAACAAGGATTGTGTATTAGATGAGCTGCCACTCTGGGTGGCTGACATGCCCAGGACAGGTAGGACAGTGTCATGGTTTAATCTGGCAGGTAGCTAAGCACCACGCAGCCACTTGCTCACTCCCCCACCCAGTGGGATGGGGGAGAGAATCAGAAAAAAAAAAGTAAAATTCATGGGTTGAGATAAATAGTTAAATAGGACAGAAAAGGAAGGGAAAATAATAATAATAATATACAAACCAAGTGATGCACAATGCAATTGCTCACCACCCACTGACTGATGCCCAAGCAGTGAACCGCCCCGTCCCAGCCAATTCCCCCCAGTTTATATACTGGGCATAACATCACATGGTATGGAACAGCCCTTTGGCCAGTTTGGGTCAGCTGCCCTGGCTGTGTCCCCCCCAACTTCTTGTGCCACCACCCCCACCACCCGCCCCAGCCTCTGCTGGCAGGGCAGTATAAGAAGCTGAAAAGTCCTTGACAGTGTAAACACTGCTTAGCAACAACTAAAATGTCAGTGCGTTATCAATATTCTTCTCGTCCTAAATCAAAACCACAGCACTATACCAGCTACTAAGAAGAAAATTAACTTTATTCTAGCCGAAACCAGGACAGAGAGGGGGAGCGGGAGAAAGTGAATTAAATCTCAACAAGAAGAGCAAATGAGAGGCCATTATATTCCATACTATTGCTGGATATGCATCCTTTGGACCATTTGTGGAAAAAGGACAGAGCAGTGCTGCTTTCTAAGATGACCTTCATGCAAAGATAAGGCCATTACTGTCCCCTACACAAGCAAATGTCCCTGTTGCATATTGGCTTTATTGGCCATGAGCACAAAAAGAACAAGCCTAGATGCACAGATGTGGTTTAAAAAAGACAGTACTAGGACCTAAATCAATTGCCCATTTAGGCTTGAGAGGAAACACAATACTTCTCTTTGGTAACACCACAGAATTCTTGGCCTAACTAACTCTTACTGCTCAGACCTTGCTTTTCGCTATCCTGTGCAACTATTTAAGAAGTGGAATCAAATTATTTCCACTAAATATTAAAAAAAAAAAAAGTCTACAGATTCAGTGAGATATGAAAAATTGTCTTCAGGGACAAATCGCCACAGCAGGATGGATAAAAAGTTCCTGTGAAAACTGCTGTGAAACCCTTGTGTGGCTTACCTGAGGATTCAGGGATTCACAAACATAGCTGAATTGAAATCACTAAAGTAATTTCCCAGGTTTTTCCAGGGCTTGCTCTGGTCACTAAGCACTGAAGAATGTAACATTTCTCTGCCTAATTCCACTTTTGGATCTGGCTTGCTCTCACTTGCTCCTCACTTTTTTAATTCTTACTATTTCTTTCTTTTTTTCTTCCTAACAACATTAAGCACACTGCTGAGCTATTCGTTACAGCTCTAAGAGTTTTCATGTGCTATTTAGCTCTTTAATTTTCTTTAAATGCCTCCATTTCATTGCTACTTCCCGTATCAATGTGAAGATGTTTTTTTCAGAGCACATCTGTGCAACACTCTAGCCAATCTTTATCTGCAATTTGAGATTATTTTTATCATAGATTTTCAGAAATGTAATCCTATCATTAGAGAGAAAGTCACCATAAAACTTCTCATCAAAGGTTTGACTCTGCTAGCCCTAAATTGGTTGCTGCACTGCCGGTGCCATAGCTACAGCAACACAGAGCTCAGGCTGGGTTAGCTGATGGTGAATTTCCCCTTCGTTGGTTTTGCAGCCTTGGCTGAGCCATATGATATTTCAGCTGTGCTGTCACCAATAAAAGAGACAGTTGCGTAAAGCAAGTTCCACTCCACTGCTACGATCTGAAATCCCATATAGAGCGTTAGCACTGTGTGTTGATTCTAAGATTAGCTGTCGGCAGTAAAATCACAAAACACCCTGATTCATGCTAGACTGTACCTCACAAAATACTAAGCGGCACAATGATCTTAGGGCTCTGTGGAAAACAAAGGCTTTTTGAGCTGGTAGTCTGGAATATTCCTGAATTAAAGATAATTGCAGGTATATTGGCTTTGTGTGGCAAGGTTTTGGTAGCGGGGTGGGTTACAGGGGTGGCTTCTGTGAGAAGCTGCTGGAAGCTTCCCCCATTGTCCAACAGAGCCAATGCCAGCCAGCTCCAAGAAGGACCCGCCGCTGGCCAAGGCTGAGCCCATCAGCAACGGTGGTAGCACCTCTGGGAGAACAGATTTTAAACCGGGGAAAAAACCTGCACAATGGCAATTGCATCTGGAAAGAGGAGTGAGAACATGTGAGAGCAACCACCCTGCAGACCCCAAGGTCAGTGAAGAAGGAGGGGAGGAGATGCTCCAGGCGCCGGAGCAGAGATTCCCCTGCAGCCCGTGGGGAAGACCCTGGTGAGGCAGGCTGTCCCCCTGCAGCCGAGGGAGGTCCACGGTGGAGCAGATATCCACCTGCAGCCCAGGGAGGACCCCATGGTGGAGCAGGTGGATGCCCGAAGGAGGCTGTGACCCCATGGGAAGCCCACGCTGGAGCAGGCTCCTGGCAGGACCTGCGGATCTGTGGAGAGAGGAGCCCACGCTGGAGCAGGTTTTCTGGTAGGACTTGTGACCCCATGGGGGACCCACGCTGGAGCAGTGTGCTCCTGAAGGACTGCACACCGTGGAAAGGGACCCACACTGGAGCAGTTCATGAAGAACTGCAGCCCGTGGGAAGGACCCACATTGGAGAAGTTTGTGGAGGACTGCCTCCCGTGGGAAGGACCCCACGCTGGAGCAGGGGAAGAGTGTGAGGAGTCCTGCCCCTGAGGAGGAAGGAGCAGCAGAGACAACGTGTGATGAACTGACCGCAACACCCATTCCCTGTCCCCCTGTGCCACTGAGGGGGGAGGAGGTAGAGAATCCGGGAGTGAAGTTGTGCCTGGGAAGAAGGGAGGGGTGGAGAGAAGGTGTTTTGAGATTTGGTCTTATTTCTCATTACCCTACTCTGGTTGATTGCAATAAATTAAGTTAATTTTCCCCAAGTCGAGTCTGTTTTGCCCGTGACGGTAATTGGTTGAGCGATCTCTCCTTGTCCTTATCTCGACCCACGAGCCCTTTGTTATATTTTCTCTCCCTTGTCCAGCTGAGGAGGGGGAGTGACAGAGCAGCTTTGGTGGGCACCTGGCATCCAGCCAGGGTCAACCCACCACAGCAGAAAATGCTTGAATTTCTATATGGCTCTGGAGAGCATAATGCAAACCCAAGCTTAAGCAGACTCAGATTTTTAGAAGCATTTGGGACAGACCAGGGGTTTCTCTTCTGCATCCTAAGCAAATTCCAAAGCTGAGTTAGTGTTTAGAGAAATATTACACAAAATTCTTTATGACAGTTTCTCCAGCTCTGTCTTTCAAAAATAACCTCTTATAACTAAGCTGGTAAAAATAACTCCTCCTGC
Organism: Haliaeetus albicilla; assembly: GCF_947461875.1. Classification (NCBI taxonomy): domain Eukaryota; kingdom Metazoa; phylum Chordata; class Aves; order Accipitriformes; family Accipitridae; genus Haliaeetus; species Haliaeetus albicilla. The sequence goes on along the minus strand of NC_091485.1, from coordinate 33,776,729 downwards.
AGATAAATCTAGATTAACTTACTCTTCAACTGGGATTTGTGACTGTTTAGTGACCACCAATACTTTTTGTCTCGCATTCAGAACAGGTTTATTTTGTTCAGATTAGGGGACATATGTAAACTCGGCAACTCCTTTTGCCTAATTTTCCAGAGGTAAAGGTAATGAGCAAAATTATCTGAAAAGACACAACATACAAAGAAAAATGTGGATGAATATTGAGTATTCTTTCAAAGGATTTAATAAGCAGACAAAAAGTTCCAACTCCACAATCTAGAGAGAGCCACTGCTAAGAGCCTATCCAGATTCACCGGTTATATAAAAGACATAGTTCAAAATTAAACAACAGCAACAACAATGAAACTAATCAGTATTATGTAACACACCAGAGGAAAAGAGAAATGGATAGGAACAGTGTGAACTGGAAGCTATGAAACATGAAACACTGGAAAGCTAAAGTCCATAGCCAGTCAAGGCAGAGGTCAGTTGCTCTTTTGTTCCCAAAGTCCCAGAACGAAACACTGAGCCTATAACAAGGTGCTGAAAATGTTAATGACATGAAAATGTCTACTGCTAATTACTAAAGTTACTAGACACTCACAGAATTTAATTAAGTCCAGGCAACTTGGGGTTGTAACTACCGATGTTAATATTAATATAAAATATGAAAATCAGGGGAACTTCAGAAGACTGAAAAAGTACTAATGTTAAGATACTATTCAAAAAGGGCAAGTAGGTAAAACTGCTTATTCTGTAGTTTGATGTGACACCTATACAACCCTTTTTCTTTATGATGCCAGCAGTTCAATTCAGTTCATACAGCTAAAAGGATTAAGAACACAGATATTCTCAGAAAGGTTCTGTGAAAATGGATCCAAACCAGTAAATTTTAATTGACTGGGATTACATATTTGAGGAAACAACATACATACTGCTTACTGAAGTTAATTTCTTCACTGTTAAATCAGGAACAACACAAAACTTTATGCACAAATCTGACTTTGTATGTACAATGTAAAAAATAAAGAAAAGCAAACCCTTAAACCAGTCTTCAAGGAAAGAATCCTCTTCCCAATTGGGAGCATTACAATTTTGACATATTTTTCTTTCTTTACTGTGTCCAAATAATTATGCAGGTATTGATCTCTATTATCTCCAACTTGCTTTTTTCAGTAGAAAAGAGTAATTTGTAATTAGTAGAGAATTTTATATGTTAGTTTCCATTTTGGTGTCCTTCACGTATTGCAGTATAAATACACTGAATGCAATCATTTTAGAAACACGTTTTAGAAAGACATCTAATTCTTAACTTCAGAATAGCCTACCACAATCTCCCTCCCTCTAAACAATTCCCTGTCTACACTGATTTGAATAATCTATACATGCTTTTAAAATGCATAGGGAACATAAATGATGCAATCAAACCAGCAGTCAGTGAGTTGCTGTATTGCAAAGCTCAAATGCAAATTCCAAAGCTGCAAAGCCCTGAAAGAGGATTCTACCAGCACCCACGCCTGATCTCATCAATGAATATAAAAAAGCTTCTAAGAATGAGTAATGAGTGCAAGTGCACTCAGAACAGTCAGGGTTGGGTTTTTTTTTAATGATTTAAACCCTAGTTTAAATTAGTCTGCTCCTACAGTATCTTTTAAATTAATGTAACTAGGTACTTAGGAATGTTTGACAGGTGTAGTCTCTTCTGGAGATGCAAAGAATCATCATTTCAGTTTACTTAGTTCATTGTTTCACTTTATTCCGTTAATTGAGGTCAATGACTAATTCTTTGAATTGAGACTCTGGGAGCTGGAAAAAAATGATGGTTTTGTTTCTATTCCCTTCAGGAATAACAATGAAACAAAAAAGCCTGAATGCTATAAGTTACTAGAACAAAGGACAAAAAGTGAATTCAATATGTTAATAGCTAATATTTTCCTTTAAAAATTCATCTTCATGTAAGCACAAAGTGGGTTTTATATATTTTGTTTAAGGCTCTTAGTAGACTATTTAAGTCTAATTAATGAAATATATTAAATTAAGAGTTTCTGCACCTTGAATTTCCAGTCTGTGTTGATAGAAAGCTTGGGGAGGAAAGGGGAATTTGTATGCTTATTTTAAAAGGCAATTAGTCCTTATTAACAAAATGTAAAAAACCCACAAACATCTAAATTAAATATAATCAGACTTTTCTAGCCTTTTAAAAAATAGACTGCACATCAAAATCTAAATATAGGAGTGGACATAGTCTAGAAGCATCTGAGTGTGTCTCAGTGGAGTACTTGATAAGGTACATTTCCAGGCTAGCTGCTGTGATGTTGGCTGGCTTGTGGCCTGGGATTTCAGCTGGAGATGCCCCAAATCCCTGTTCCTGGAACAATACTGCCATTTGCATCTGGCTTCCTGTACCGTTCCGGGGGTTATAGTGAGAGGCAGAGTTCACTGCCGGGGCTAAGGGAGGAGCTGAAACCTCACAGGCCTGGCACCCCTTGGTTTATTAATTCTGTCTTTAAGGTTACCGAACCAGGAAAGTGACTGATGCAAATCATGAAAGGTATGTTATCTGTGAACAGAAAGACCATTGGATATTTAGAATGTTATTTTGCAAATGGGGACAGTATATCCTGTGCCATAACTGTAAAAAGAAAAATAAATCATGTTTCTAGCAATGCAGGCCAAATTAATCCCTGGTATAACTTCTTCAACTGAAATATCTGCTTATGTAATTAATTTTATTGTTAGCAGGCATTAGACTTAACATTTAAAACCATGACTGTATGTATGAACAAGGAGGCCTGCATGGATGAACAAGGAGCTCCCGGGCAAACTCAAACACAAAGAGGATGCCTACAGAGGGTGGAAGCAAGGACAAGTAGCCTGGGAGGAATAGAGAGAGATTGTCCAAGCAGCCAGGAATCAGGTTAGGAAAGCTAAAGCCCTGATAGAATTAAATCTGGCCAGGGACATCAAGGACAACAAGAAAAGCTTCTATAGGTACGCCGGTGATAAAAGGGAGACCAGGGAAAATGTGGCCCCTCTCTGGAAGGAAACAGGAGACCTAGTTACCCGGGATATGGAGAAGGCTGAAGTACTCAATGACTTTTTTGCCTCAGTCTTCACTGGCAGGTACTTCAGCCTGCCCAAGTTGCAGAAGGCAAAGGCAGGGACTGGGAGAATGAAAAACTGCCTGTTGCAGGAGATCAGGTTTGAGACCATCTAAGGAACCTGAGGGTGCACAAGTCCATGGGACCTGAATGAGATGCATCTGTGGGTCCCGAGGGAACTGGTGGATGAAGTGGATAAGCCACTATCCATCATGTTTGAGAAGTTGTGACAGTCCAGGGAAGTTCCCACTGACTGGAAAAGGGGAAACATAACCCCCATTTTTAAAAAGGAAAAAAAACAGAAAGACCTGGGGAACTACAGGCCAGACAGTCTCGCCTCTGTGCCCGACAAGATCATGGAGCAGATCCTCCAGGAAACTATGCTAAGGCACATGGGAAATAAAGAGGTGATTGGTGACAGCCAACATGGTTTCACTAAGAGCAAATCGTACCTGACAAGTTTGGTAGCCTTCTACGATGGGGTTACAGCACCGGTGGATAAGGAAAGAGCAACTGACGTCATCTACCTGGACTTGTGCAAAGCATTTGATACTGTATGGCAAAACATCCTTGTCTCTAAACTGGAGAGACATGGATTTGATGGATGGACCACTCAGTGGATAAGAAATTGCCTGGATGATTACACTCAAAGAGTTGTAGTCAACAGCTCCATGTCTAGGTGGAGACCAGAGATGAGTGGCGTTCCTCAGGGGTTGGTATTGGGACCGGTGTGGTTTAACTTCTTTGTCGGCAACATGGACAGTGGAACTGAGTGCACCCTCAGCAAGTTTGCTAACAACACCAAGCTGTGTGGTGCAGTCGATACACTGGAGGGAAGGGATGCGATCCAGAGATACCTTGACAGGCTTGGGAGGTGGGCCCGTGCGAACCTCATGAAGTTCAACAAGGCCAAGTGCAAGGTCCTGCACATGGGTTGGGGCAATCCCAAGCACAAATACCGGCTGGGCAGAGAATGGATTGAGAGCAGTTCTGATGAGAAGGACTTGGGGGTGTTGGTTGACGAGAACTTCAACATGACCTAGCAATGTGCACTTGCAGCCCCGAAAGCCAATCGTATCCTGGGCTGCATCAAAACAAGTGTGACCAGCAGGTCAAGGGAGGTGAGTCTGCCCCTCTGTTCCGCTCTGGTGAGACCCCACCTAGAGTAATGCGTTCAGCTCTGCAGCCCACAACATAGGGAGGACATGGACCTGTTGGAGCGAGTCCAGAGGAGGGCCACAAAGTTGATCAGGGGGCTGGAGCACCTCTCCTATGAAGAAAGGCTGAGAGAGTTGGGGTTGTTCAGCCTGGAGAAGACAAGACTTCCAGTACCTAAAGGGGCCTACAAGAAAGCTGGAGATGGACTTTTTACAAGGGCGTGTAGTGATAGGACAAGGGGTAATGGCTTTAAACTGAAAGAGGGGAGATTTAGCTTAGACATAAGGAAGAAATTCTTTACTGTGAGGGTGGTGAGGCACTGGAACAGGTTGCCCAGAGAGGTTGTGGATGCCCCATCCCTGGAAGTGTTCAAGGCCAGGTTGGATGGGGCTTTGAGCAACCTGGTCTAGCGGAAGATGTCTCTGCCCATGGCAGGGGGGTTGGAACAAGATGATCTTTAAGGTCCCTTCCAACCCAAACCATTCTATGATTTTATGATTCTATGAGCATGACTTAAGTGCACTATAAAAAAAACAAAGCTGCTACACAGTAAAAAATGGGAACTCTATTCTCAGTAACATTAAATATTCAGTAATGCTAATACAGCAATACCTTTCTATATATGTAATATTACTGTTGTTCCATGTAGTCTTCAGTGTATTACTTGTTTGGCCTTGTTGCATTCAGTATCATCCATGTGTTGTGGAGAGGTGGTGGCATGGGAAGGTCTAGTTGCTACATTACACAAATGGTGTTTCTTAAATCAAAATGTGCAGCTGGGGATTGTTATAGGCTTATTCAGGCTGCCTATCTTCTCTTGAGAGCTTCTGTCCTTAACCACTTCTGAGGGTATGTCCATTGTGACTATTTTATCTGAGGTTTAAATGTCCTTTGAATGTTTCTGCCCAGGACCAAGAACTGATCTCATGACCTAGATGTTAAATTGAAGCTAACTATCCCCTTCCTGCAAGGACCTCTGGCAATAAACAAGAAAAATCACTTGTGAATTCAAAACCTGTGTAGTCAGAATTACTGAAACATATTGGGAAGCCACACAATGTTAAAATCACTGGTTAGGAATGATCCATAAAGAGGTCAGAGGGAGTGGCATGCTTTCAAAAATGGCATCAGCTGCTCCTGAGTCATTGACCATTCAAAAACAAATTACTGAGAGCTTATGGACCAGTCAATGCTCTGGAAAAGAAGCAAGAGATGAGATAGTACTTGGTGTTTGCTATGGACTGTCAGGGTACATGAAAGAATAATCGAAGTTCCTGAAATATCTCTCCCTAACATGCAGGAGAACTTTTGTTGGAGACTGGTGTTTACTTTGTATATTCCAGTTCAGAACAGTAATATATACTTTGTGCTTTAAAAAATTACTATTTTTTAAAGTGATTAAGTTGTTTAGTTGTAGGAAAACTTAAACTGAAAATGAATACTTGTTCAAGATTACTTTACAAGATGCCACAAAGCCTCAATGGAGAAGGAAGGAACTTGGGTTTAAAACGTAGCCAGGCTTAGCAGGGAACTGAATGCAACTGTTTCCAATATCAAAACAAAAACAAACCAACAAAAAAAAAAGACAAAAATGAAGGGAAGTTGATGAAGATAGCAACTGTAAGGGAAGCAGAAGTACATGGGGAGAATTTATGGCAAGTAGAGCTAAAGAAAATAGGAAGATGTGTTTTTTCAAGTACATTTGGAACTAAATAAATACTGACAGTATTGGTGCATTACTGCCATGGCAGATTACAATTGTACAGAAAGATTGATATGCTCCTTCTCTGTTTGATACTGAAATAATTTTTCTGATCCAGTGTTATCAGTTTAAGAGGGGTGCTTGATTTATAAGAGTATTACAGATGAACTATGGGAATAAACTCTTAAGAGCAGAACTTAAGAGGCTTAGTTTATTTGGTGCCATGGAGAAAACTAAGAGGTGTTAAGGAACCACATGTGAACAGACATCTCCAGAGAGAAACATATAACAAATTAAATGGCTGACAGTGAAACTGCCCAGTTGAGGTAATAGTATGATGCTCATTAACCACTGTAATCCTTGAAAGTTTAGACTCACACTCGATGTTTTTCCTAAAACACATTGTAAATCAAACAGGAGTTTTCACAGTCTTGACCCATTTGTTTTCGGAAGAAAGTGGAGTGCTCAGACTAACTCCCATCTCCTAATTTTCTTTTGGAATTGAATGAACTCAATAACTTGTTTTGGTTTTTTTTCTCTAAATCATTCTGTCTTAAAAAGCATTCTTGACTTAGAGAAATCCACCACCCCTATAGTTTGTAGTAGCTGATCAATCATGATTCCAATTTTTTTATATATATAATTTCGGTTTACAATTGGAATATTTAATTATAAATCACATTTACAGTACCAGTTTAATATACAACATCTATTGAGAAGTGTATATTCAAATTAAAGAAGCAGAGTCATTGCATAAGCTAAAAGGGGTCATGAATGCAACAGCTAAGGCAGAATGGACTACCATATTCAGGCGTTAGGTTGGATGTAATTTGACAATAATTTTGGGAATGAATACTCATAATAGATAAATCAATTTTGAGACTGACTATAAGTAGTAGATGGTAATCTCTAACAGAAATAGGTTTACCTGTTTATTCCATATTGGGTTCTGTATCTACACTGTGTTTTAACTTTGCATATAAATCTACTTGCAGTCACGGCAGCTGTCACAGCTCTGGAAGCACTAACAGGTTCAGTGACCCCTCCTGCCCCTCTGAGGGGCCTGGCTGCCCCAGCTCGAGGCCAGCTCCAACAGACTGTGGCTGTGGGGCCGAGTCAGGCTGCTGTTGGAGCGCTGTGTGGGGGCTGCTTCCCCTTTGCTCAGGAGCTGCATTCAAGCTTCAGCCCTTGGCCTTGGCCCCTTCTTGAGCTAGGTTGTAGCTGTGACTCCACTGATCCTGCTGCACTGTACTGGCTCTACCCCAGACCAGCCTTCTCACCACGGACTTGTCCGCCAGTCACTGAACTCGTGGCTGAACCAGGTTTTTGTCACCAGACCCCACTCCGGTACTGTGGGATTGTGCCCCTTGTCCATGATGGTGCCCCTTGCTGCCTTGCTGCCAGCCTTGGCTCTCAGCTTGCTGAGCAGCCAATTCTTTTTGCTCCCTGACTACAGCTGCATAAACATGTAGTTTAAGAGAGACACATTCTTTTGTATACCAAATTTAGCACCCAAAATTAAAAGCACACAGTGAAAAACTCCTTCAACCTTCTTGTCTAGTTTACAGAATGTGCAAAAAAATATACAGGTGAATCCTGAACCGTATGTTGAAAGAATAATAACCTACACTTGGTACAGCACTTTGAAAATGTGAAGAATTATCAGCAGCCCTGATTTAATGCTTTCTTTTCATATATCCTGGAGCAAAATAATTTTCATAAAATACTGCTTTTCTTCAGGATAGAAGTGCTAGATACAATGTTAAGTTTTTATTCAGACAGGCTCATGAAAAAACCCTGTAATTAGTTGCTTGGCATGAAGTGGCTCTGGATCATTTTGAGAGGAAGCAACATAATGAAATGTTACAAGAACAAGCCAGACCAACCTGCTCTGCTAGCAGCACTTTGCTTACTCCCCAGTTCCTGCTTCAGTCCTGCCTGAGCTCCCTCTCAAATCAAGTTGTCCCACACATGCTGTAAAAAACCGAACGGTGCTTAAGTGCCTGGAGCCTCATTTTATGCAAGTGCTGAGAGCTTGAGTGGCAAAGGTGCTTTGCCAGAAAAACAGAAAACTGTTGGTGCTGCAGTTTCAGTGTTAGAATAGTTGCTGTTGCTTCTCTCATTGATCTCTCAGATCCTCAAACCGCAAGAGGCCACTCTCAGTAGTATCTCCTCAAGACAAGTTTAATGAGGCTTACTGGTGCTTCAGGCTTACTAAACCTCAAAGTCGTTTGTCACCTCTGGCTTACCTCCCTGTTTAGAGCATGTATGACACTTGTTTTGTGAAGTTTCTAGCTGGATGTCATTCCCTTCACCCTAAAGATTAGTCCTTCATCACATTCAAAGAATTTATGAAGACGACAACCATTTTAAGAGATGCAAAAAGCAGAAGTTGACACCTATAGAACTAAAACACCACTTAACTTTGATAATATCAATCAATGTTATATTACACAAAGCTGACTTGAATTGCTTTGTTAGAAACTCGTATTTCCCATTACATTATGTCTGTTAATGTGGCTACCGGTGTCTTCTCAGCTCCATTCACTGTTGCAGTCTGAAGTGCTAAAGATGTCTTTCAGAACGTAATTCAGACAGGTCTCCCAACAAGCTGCAAAATTGGAGAGCGCTTGTTTATCAGGTGCCACAAGGTGGCAACTGGGGGTAGCGAGGCCATGTTTACTTTCAAAAGCCCACGGCAGTGGCATTGTCCAAGAACAAATACCTGTCTGGACAGGCTGTGACCATTCAACATTGTCTTTAACATGACAGACAGGCAGCAAGCTCTTCAACGTGGCAGAAGTAGCTACTAAAGAGTTTACTGTGAAATCTGTAAGCCTGGTCCAGCTTGTGAGAAGTGGTAGACTTACAAGCTGATGAACTAGAAGTAAAAAATAGAATTAGGTGAAGGGCTGTACATATGAGATTTAAACAGACCTAAGAGGTAACTTTAGGCAAGAAACAGAAAATGCTTTACATAATGAACCTAGCTATTTTACTGAATGCATCTGTCCTGCAGGCTGAAAATGAGATGCTTGTGCTCTCTTTTGCATTCCTCTTCTGACGTGCTTGCTTCACACTCTGGCCACAACATTGTGCTTTGAAATTCTTATATTCCATGACCTGCTGCCTATAGTATATGTTATGGAAGAAGGAGAGGTCACGGTGAGGCAGCAGAGAAGGTATGACCCAGCCGTATGCTGTGCTCAAAGGATCTTTGCTGGAGGACGTCCGAAACTCCAGCGTCGTGTACCCCACCTGCAGTTCTAAGTGAAACAATCCGCCCTTCTCTGATTTATGTGGCTACGTCCACATCTCAAAGAAAAGTTCAGCAGGCTAAGCCTCTGAAGAAACCTATAATAAAAGAGAAACCTGAAAGTGACGTGTGCAAGATTCCCTTTCGTTTTCTCGGGACAAGAAGACGAGGCCGGTTCCTACCCTACAGCTGACGGTCTGCTTTGTGTCGAAAGCTCTGGGAGCCCCCAGAGGGGCCCATCCTTCCCCGCGGCCCTTGCAGGCAGGCAGGCAGCGAGAGCAGCCCGGCCCGGCCAGTGAGTACACCCGCAGCCGCCCTCTCTAGACGGGGGAGGGATGAATTTAACGTTCGTTAAACGCGGAGGAGGGCCGCTGCCCGCCTCGTTACCCGTGCCGGGGTGAGGCCTAGGCGGCCCGTGCGTCCGTCTCCCCCCCCCCCGCCGGGGAGGCCTCGGAACGGGCATCGCCAGGGGCCGGGCCGGTTAACGGCCGCCGGTCACGGGCGCCCCGCGCTTCAACGCTCTCCGGGGTCTCCCGGGGTGAGCGCGACGGCGCGACTTCCGCCTCCCCGGGCCCGCGCGCTGCCGCCGCCGCCGCTTCCGCCGCGCGGTTCCTCCTCCGGGCCGCCCTCTCCCGGCATGCGCTCGCGCCGGAAGCGGCTGACGACAATAACAAACATCGGCGGCGGCGGCGGCGGCTGCGCCAGGACTCCCCGTCCCCGCGCTCCCCGGCCCGGCCTGCCCTGCCCTGCTGGCCCCGCGCCGCCTTCCCCGCCCGCCAGTCCGCCACCTCTCCCTGCTGGGGCGCGGTGACCGCCGAGGAGGTGCGTGCCCCCGCGAAGCCGCCGGGCCCGGCCGCGCGGGGCGGGGGGGACGCGCCGCTGCCGCCGCCGCAGGATGCGCGGCGCTGCCCAGGGACCTTCGGGTGAGTGCCGCCGGGGAAGGCGCGGGCCGCCGCCCCGCTTCTCGTCTCGGCTGCTCCCAACCGGGGGGAGGGCGGGGGGCCCCGTTACCGGGAGGGTGGGTGGGCGGCCTCGGGAAGAAGGGGCGGCGGTCCCGGCTCTGGACGCGGGGCTGCAGCCGTGGGGCGGGCCTCGAGGAGCTGGGAGGCGGGGGTGGGGAGGACCGGGATCCCGCGGCTGGCTCCGGTCCCGGGGTGGCGGGGTGACCCCCGCGCGGCCGGCGGGGGAGGGAGGGGGGGGGCGGCGGCGGCGGCTCCCGGCCGGCAGCGGGGGAGCGGCGGTGGCGGGGCAGGGCCGGGGGGCTCCCTCCTCCCTCCCTCCCTCCCTGCCCGGGGCTCCGCTGCCGGGGCGAGGGATCGGCGGTGAAGTTACTACGAGGAATGACTCAGCCCGGCTGCGCCTCCGTGCTCGCGGTCGGCAGCGGTCGGCGGAGCGCCGTGCAGAAGCGTTGTGTTTACAAACGTTGTGCTGCCTTTCCCTCGGTTGTTTACTTCTTTCCGCTCCCGAGGAAGCGTACCTCGTGTGCCGAGCTTTCCTGTCGGTTCCTCGTTATTGCTTTCTAGTAGACTTTTCAGGCTGTTTTGTGGATCCGTGCTGGCATTTCTTTCTCAGTACCCCGAAAGTTCTGGCTGACACTGATCCTGAGGTAGAAATGCAATATGAATGCTGGGAAAATTGTAACACCCGTGTTTCTTTCTTAACTTCATCTAGAGATGGAAAAAAAACCAAAACCATGTCTGAACCCGAGATACTCGGAACCAACCCATAAGCGTTACTTTAGTTCTCTTACAGTCTCTCCAGCAGCATCTTTTCTGTGTTATTTGTTTTTTTTTGTCTGAAGTAATTAAGTGGTATGTTCTGGCCATGAGCCATTCGTTCCCCATGGTTCGTATTTAAAGCTTTCACCTTTATTTCTTTATGGGAGCGAATGAGGAGGTTGGTTATTTTCTTGTGCCGCTCATATAAACGTGCCTTAGAAGTAGCTCGTGCCATTGGCTTTATGGAAAAACTTACGCTTCTGAAGGTGTTTGGTTGACTGCGTGGTAAAGGATACTTCAGTGGTGCTGGAGAAGTAATGAGCGTGGAAAAACATGCTGCTTACAGTTGAAGTTCATACAGCTGGGAAGTACTGTGAGGAATACTAGGCACTGTAGATACTTAATAATAATAAACTTGTGTGCTATTATGGTACATTTAAGTTGTGAACTGTAAGAAGGTTTAATATCTAGTACCTTGGGAAGTTTTTAGAAGATGAAGCACGTGAAGAAAGGACTTTGCTATTATCTAGTGTTCTAATGTAAACTTCAGTGCCAAGAAGCAATATTAACAAGAAAGAAATTAGGTGTTCAAACATTGTTAAGTTTAGTTTAAACGAAAGTGTGCAGAGGATATATTTGTACTTATTCTAAATGCTGTATGGAATTCAAAATGGTTTTATTATGTTGGGAGTAGTAAAGAAAACATCTTACTGAAGAATGTGAGGTGACGCACTTCAGCTGTGCCAGTTATAGAACTGGAAATACAAATGGGATCTTTTGGGATGACAGATTAGTGTAAGATAGACCTAATATTACTTTGGAAGTATATTATTGTTGTATACTTTGTACAAGTAGCTGGTTGTTTTTGTAGATTTAGAAAAAAAAAAGCAAACCTATCTTATGCTGTATTGTGTTGATCTAGCCTTGTGCTCAGCACAGATTTGGGTTAGTAGCCTCTGAGACCATATTCGAGGGGCTGGCTCTCTCCCCATGTCATGTTACCATATTTATAATTAGAAGTGTATGCAGCAGACTTGCACTCTGACTGGAGAAGAGGGCAAGGGTTATTTTGAGGTCTTTTGTGGCGTCTGTTTAAAACATTGTCCCTGCATGTTGTCCGAACACAGCTAAGGTTACACAGTCTTGCGAAAAATTAAGGCGAAGAAAATAATTTATAAACTATTAGTACATTTCTTAGAATTTCTGTTATTCTGGTTAAGTAAGGGGTGAGCGTATGTGTGGGGGTAGGAATAGCACATGTCGATTTGTTCCTTTTGATAAGAGAGTAGCAGTTACAGTAGGATCGTTGGAGAGAATTTTTCTGTATGTTATCCCGTAGGGTAGCTTGTTACCAATGTGTTCATAAGTCTTTATTTGGTTTTAAGCCAGCAGTTAGTTTCTGTGGAAGGCTGGCTCAGAGTGGTGTGAGGATCTTGAGACTTCTATTGCACAGATTGAGTTCATTCGCATATTGTGGTAAAGTGAAGCAAGTTAAAATGAAAAACTATAGCGTGCGTAACCGGCCGTCACACGAGCTACTTCAGAGTCACTTTGGACAGTGTCCAAGAAGTCATGGTGTCTGCTTCTACATGTGCGTATTGCTCAAGAAAGTTGTGCTCCTGATTTTGGTCCACAGCTCAATGACGTTATGTAAGGAGTTTCTGAACAGGAAATAAAGACATTTTTAACACCTTAATACTTTAAAGAACCCTGCTAATGGTTGGCATTCTGATGCAAAGTTGATAGTCAGTATCATTGAGTAGCAAACACTTGGTTACAAGATGCCAACTTATATAATAATATTGTATTATACTGCAGGGTCTGATGGAATGCACTGATTCCAAGGGGGCAAAAAAAGTATCAGTAATATGTAAATTACTAATCTAATTGCTAGAATTACAAAGTGTCTATTTTGTAGCTGATTTGTTGGAGTAATGATTTCAGTGTACCAGTTGAAAGATCCTTACATGAATTCTTTGTTGTAAAAGCCTACAGCATGATTAATGGTGATAGAGAAATTGCTAACAATGATTTTTTGTGAGCTAATTAGCGTTCTGTGGTTATTGTGAAAGTCACTTTTCTATTTATGAGTTAATTCATATTGCAGATCGACTTCTAATTTAGTTTTGAGTTCAGTTGAAAGAGAAGTTGCAACACATCATAGCCATGTATCAGCTCTTTCTATCCCCGTTTGTAAGCAGGGTTGGAAGTGGATATACTTTGATTATGTGTTTTCTAATGGGATTTGAGCATAACTAAATTGTTAATAATGCATAAATAATATCTAAGTCTCAGTTGTTGGCATTTGTCAATAGAAATATCAAAATAAATTTATTGATACAAAACTTTCATTCAGAGATTCAGATGGGGCTGGCTACTGTTGGCTTGTCAGGAGAACCACCTGGGATGTCAGGGCAATTCTTGCTTGTCTTCTGTCCACCTCCAGGTGTGTGTTTTTCCTTTTGTTGTTCATGTTTGCAGTCCATGATTCCAGTAGGTTTCTGGGCTTGAACTACCAGCTCAAGCAACTACCAGCTCAGCGTAGCTTTTTACATGCCTCTAAGATGTTGACAGTTTCTTTTGGGAACAGATTTCACAGTTGGGCCTGCTGTCTTTATCGCATCAAGGTGAAATGATTACAGTGTGCTATATATAAATCTCCAGTAGTTTGTGCATCTAGAAGATTATCTGTTGTAGAATGTGGTAGCCTGCTTTCTATGTGAAATGAGTTGTTCAAGTGTTATATGAATTTCAATCTGACTTGTATTGATTACCTGTTGATTGAAAGTAGAATATAAAACTGCTTTGTTGACTAGTTGGGTTCCAAATGTCCTGCACCTGTCTTGCTGTGTAATGCCATAGGTTCAATAAGAAGAAAGATGTGTGAGTATTTGCGAGCAGCTCTGCTTAAGGAATGTTCTGATTGGTCTCTGACTTCAGAACATACTTTTATTTTCTTGTTATGAAATAGCTCGTGTTTTCTTACCTCATAAGACCTATTTTTGAAACAGTATTTTTGCTTTTTCAGGAGAGTAGGAAAGTTGTGGTGGTGTAATAGCATGTTAAGTATTTCAATTGCCTGTTCTTTTTATTTGGAGGGATTAGGTGACACTAGTGTCTGTATGATAGAAACACAATACATCAATCTTCATTATTCTTCTTGAAGATGTGTTTGAAAGGCCAGTATGCTGTTTTCAGTTTGAACAGATTGAAAACTGTATTTTAGAGGTAGGAAGCGGCATTGAAGAACTAATTAAAGGGAAGGTTTTACTTCTATCACGGATTAAAAAATCAGACCACTCTTAGCAAAGCTAAAATATAAATTCTGTGAAGAATGGCACTTCACTGAGATCCAATTTCTGAACTTTTGAGGTAGCTGCTCCTAAATTCCCAAACTTTGTTTTGATTTAGTGTTCAGGTTCTCTTTTGTAACTGACTTATCTGCCGCTTTTTTGCATGCTTGAATATGTTCATGCTACCTTCTGTAAAATACGCTCTTTTGTGTATTATGTGTATTGTACATAAGGCTGCAGCAATTTTTGCTCTTTATTATTTGAATGGTGGTGTTTTCCTGATATTGCAGGGGCTTTAAATGTCAGTGGTTTATCTCAAATTTTATTTCGGGTTTGTTGATGCCAAGTAGCTGTGCTGGTGTGTCAGAAGTGTGGATATTTGACCCTTATTTAGGGTAGTTGTGCCTAGGATAGACAGTTCATACTGACAAAATGGTGCTTTTATTTATACAGTTTTCCTTCCATCCTCCGGAGTGTGCATTTTTATTAAATTCAGATGAAGTGGAGATTCTTATGTAAGAATATATTGTGTAACTGCACCAACTCTTCTAATTTATTATGCTTATGCTATATTGCAAGTATTTTGCTAGTAAACTCAAGATGACTTGTCTATTGTAATTAAAAATACTCTTTACAAATACTTGTATTGTCTGCTGATTGAAGGAGACTTGATTCAAACTCAGTGAATGGTTCTTTAAACAAAAAATGAAAATATGACTCAAAATTCTCAGTTCTGTCTGAACGAAAAGAGGGGGTGTAATGTGTAAACTTTACTTATCTCTGAGACTTTCACATAACGTAACTATAAATTCAAAAAGCAAATGTAATGTAACAACAATTTCACATGCATGTTATGGCTGCAGACAGCACAACTAGGGTTCAATAAGGTAGAAGTACAGTTATGATGTCTCAGCAGTTGTGGGTTTTTTTTGTGAGGTTGTGTAGTTCTTCAGTTGGTAATATTCCATAAAGGGATTTATTAGTGCACTTTGTTAGCTCTTTTAAACTACCAAAGATTTATCCCAGAAAGGTAAAGAAGGGCAGTTGAATATTACTAAACACTTTCTTAAGGTAAAATGAAATTTAACATTCTTCAAACCCATCCTGCAGCTTTTCTCATTTCTCAATACATTGCTGTTGTTGTCTTTCTGATTGATACTAATAGAGATCTGAAGGGGATTTGTAACTATGTAACAAGCAAATAGAGTAGTAAGCTGATTTGCCAAAAATCTAGACATGATTTTTGAACATGTATTCATATGGAGGGTAGGGGTTATGTTGACTCTGCATGTTGCTGATGGTCCTTTACTTGTCTCTTTCAGATACCACTGAAAGAAAAGAATGTTGATAAATAGGAGGAGGTTCATAGGTGATGTGAATTATAAAGGAACTTAAAAATGAGAAATTAGAGAAATTCCATCTTTAGATCGTGAAAGTTCAAATGCTAAATTTATAAACATCCATATGAATAAGAAAAATTTGAAAAAAGTTTGGTAGTTGCTAATCATTTGAACAGTTTACCAAGATGGTGGTGGATTTCCTTATTACTGGAAAACTTTAATGTTACTCTAAAATACGGTTGCTTATGAATAGAAATTAATTAAGGAACAACCTGTGACTTTTATGTAGGCAACCAGACTAAATCACAAGGATCTTTACTTGTCTTACATTTCATTATTGTCAATATTTTACTTGCTTTTCTATCCCTAGTGTTTCCATTCCTGTGAAATAAATGCCATTTAATCAGTCTTACTTTCTGTGCTTTCATCCTTTCAAGTAGGTCTGGCCAAGTTACCTTGTACTATCCACATAAAAGAGGGAAAAAAAACTGGTGCCATTACGATGGTGTATCTGGGGAGAGGAGGGCAGGAAAAGTGGCCTCATGGTCTATATTTTGAGAAACTCTGTCCTCAATTCTGTCCGTAGTAATTGGCCATTTTTTAGTTACTTTAGCCTGTTCTTTGAGAGGATACTGGCATTTTTTTAATAGGGTACCATTTATAAGGAGTTATCTATTGGTAATTGATGATGGCATGGGCAGTTAGGGATGTGAATGATGCCTTCTGGAAATTCTCACATGTCTTCTTGGATGATGGTGCTGATGTTCAGTAGCCCCTGTTGTCATCGGCCTCTTTCCCACCTTTTTTGTAGTGTAACAGTTTATGGAGCTGTGTAGTGAACTGGAACATGGAACTAATTTGACCTAGCAGTAACTTGGGGAAGTGTGCTGTTTGTAACTTATTACAGCAAAGTAATCCAGTTTAGTCCATAGAAGTGTGGAAAGTTGCACCACTGAAAGTTGGTGCAGGGAGAGGACCAGAAGAAGAACTGACTGAGGAAAGGGATTCATAAGTCTGGTGCTCTTACTATAACCAGTGTTTATGTGATTGTGGTCTTGGTTAACCAGAGAGAGAGTGTTAGTGAAAGAAGTATTGGTGCCGACTTGTCTGAGTTTGATGTAAGAAATAAAGGAATTTTTCTTGGTTGTTTCTTGCGGAATTGTTTGCAAACACTAAGATTTTTACATGCTAATTATTTTTAAAGAGTATATGTCTACAGGGAGAACCTTCCCACCAGTATGGAGTCAGTCAGTAACTTGAATAAAACCACCTGAAGCTCCACATACCCAGGAGCACCATTCTTTGCAGAGTGAATGTATTAATCTCTGTAATTGGAGGGAGACTTGTAGTCTGCAGATGCTTTTGAAATGGCAAAATTACACATAACTGAAGGTTTTGTCAGCTTTTTTTTAACTTTGTCAAAAACCAAGTTGCAGACAGCTGTGGAAAGACTGTTTCCATCAATTAAAAACAAAAAAAAGAAAGAAAAAGGGTACTTCTGCAGGCTGTGGGCTCTTTCCTAGCAATAAGAATGTCAGAAACCCTTGGTTTGTTTTCTGAATTGTACCTGTTAACTGAGGCACAGAAATTTCACTTTCTGTCAGGTAAGAGATGTGGGGTTTTGAAAAATGGTAAAGCATTGTGGGTTTTTGTTGTTTTGTTTTTGTGGGGTGTTTTTGTTTGTTTGTTTGGGTTTTTTTTGTGTTTTTTTTTTTTGTTACTGTTGGAGGAGAAAGAAAAACTTTTGCCTGATATATTATAGGGGTAGTGTTTTGGTAGCTCCTCAAATCAATGAAAACAGCACTGTAAATAGATGCTAATCTTCAGATCTGAAGTTTGATAACTATGTACATATGGAGTCATGACACAATGCCTAATAATGTGCTTGTTGCCTCATAAACATGCTTGAAACTATTGCCTTCCTAGAGTTCACAATATAGGTTGTGTCTGAACTTGTAAGAAGCTGCATTGTTTTGGGCCACACCAATTTCAAAGCTACTCTTTAATGCATAATGTTTTCTTACCTGCCCAGATGCAGTTGCTTTTGATCTTCTGCTGTTCCATCGTTGATGTTGTTGAGCATCTGTGAAAGTATTTCTGCACCTGCTTTGCTTAATGAGGAGCTTCCATGCATTTGAGTTGCAGGAGCAACTCTGAATATGGTGGTCATACGTAACTCTTACGTATGAGTTGGTATGGTGTAAAATGATTCATCTTGGAGTGGAGAGGGAAGCCTCTTATACTATGAATTACTGTATACTGAATTACTGAGTTTTGAAATTCCTCTTTAGTGAATTGGGAAGTAGGGACTTAGGCATGCTTCCTGGTTGCTCTGCAGAATTGCAGCTTGGTTCTTGTGCTGTGCTGAGTGGAAAAGACTTGCTTTACTGACCAGCGGCTGAGTTCGAGAGCTGTTAACAACACAGCGACTGTTGGAGATGCTGTAATTAAGTAACCGCCTCTCTGCCTGATGCACATCTCAACAAAGTATAAATAGAGCTCCAGATGGCACCTTACAGATGTCAGGGATTGACAGCCTTTCTTTAAGACTACAGTGTGGCTTGAACATGAGGTTTATAGGCTTTGATATGAGGTGGTAATGGGATAGGATCTCCACCTGAAGTAACATGTGTCTCAGTGATTAGATGTGGTCTTCTGGTTAAATTATTTTGGAGGAGTGGGGGATGAAATTATTCTCTGCAGCTGGGTCAGGAGGAGCCCTACTATTTATTCATCACATAGCTTAGGATTTTTTTTTAAAGTTTTACTTCAGGTTTTTAAAGTGCCTTTTAAAGTATGTTTCCTTTCAACACTTTGTTATCCGGATAAGGGTATGCATTTGCATTGTGTTTTAGAAACTGTGCCATTTCTGTTGCTAAAAGCATTAGTAAAGAATGTGTGCCCTCATAATGAGGTCATTCTGTCTGTTCTTCTGGTGGGGTAGTAGTCTTCTGCAAAATTAAGATATTTCTGGTTAGATGCATTGGTTGCAGTATTGAAGAAAGCTCCTTGAAGTCTGCTTTTAGAGAGCTTTTGTTTCCTTAAATTCAGCTTCAGTCTCTATGTTCATTTTCCTTTGATGCTAGGATTTATGTGCTATAAAATCCTTTGCTTGTGAGGTGTGCAAGTTGGAGCAAGAGAGCATTTTTTGAGACAGGCACCTGAAAAAGCAAGGGAAGTAGAGGTAGAAGACAGGTTTGTAGAAGAAAACAAAATAAATTGGAAGGAACATTCTGTGTTAGTCTTGTACCATTGTCTATTGTAGAGTTGCCTAAGTCAAAGTGAAACAGGAAATACTGCTCTAAACGGAGAGGAGAGAAAGGTGAAATCACAGGAATTGCAGCTTCTCAGTGGCAAACCTTAAGATTTGCTGTATGGAAATGAAGCACAGCTTTATAAGATGTTAATGCACCCCAAAGTCGGCGCTCCATCTCCAGAGGTAATAAAGGTATATTTACCTTGAGGGGAGCTGTTCTCCAGATAAGATACTCAGTGAATGAGGAATAGCACTTGAGTCTTTTAAGCATGTGACAGACTTGTCAGCCTTTGCTTTGGATGAATTGCCCTTCGGACAGGCAGGAATTCTGCAGTGATGTGCTGTGAGACACCTGACCCTTGTGATCAGGGGTAACATTTATGATTTATATTGGAGGCACTGTTACCTGTAGTATAGCCTCAGCTAGTCTGTAGTAAGAGAAGAGAAACTTCCTTTGTTAGCAGCATACAGATGATGTTCATACAGAGCCATGTGAATGTCTAATAATTAGCAATGTGGGATTGCAGGCATTTGAGTGAACAGTGAGAGTCTTGCCTTGCTTAGGTAGTTAAGCTAGTTCTATCTGTCTGCTTTCAGAGTTGAGCCCCTTCCAACCTGGAGATATACATAGTGGGGAGAGAGTTTGGGCCTCTTGGTCCTCTATGACCTGGGAGATGAAGCATTGGTAAGTATGGCACTTAGCGTACAGATGTGAAGCAGTACTTCTCTAGGCACAAAAAGCAAGGTACCTTATACTGCTGGTGTGTTGCTGTTGTAGACGATGGAATTTTAAACCACTGGGTTATAAGGAAATCCATGACTTTGGCATAGATCAGTTTAAATTCCAGGGAGTTAAAGAAAAATGTATTAATATCTTCATTTGCTTGAGTTTAGTTTGTAATCCAGTTTTTAAAGGAGGCATGGGAAATGAGATGTCAGAAACATGTGCATGAAGTTAAATATTGGGATATTGTAGAGGAAACTTAATGACTTTGAAGTGAAGTTGATAATGCCCCTTTAAACCCAAACAGCGTAAGTGTTGATTTCTGTCTTTGTCCTACCCTGAATGCTATATTTCAGTGTGAAGTTGGAAGGAATTGTGCCATGAAGCAATGGAACAGTCAGAACTGGATAATGGAGCAGGGATTCTGCACTTAATGGTAGAAAAGGATGGTTAATGTAGCCATAGGATTATTTGTGGAGTGCTGTGAAACCCGTGATCCTGTACTGTAATTACAAAAAGGAAAGGTCTGTAAACAGGCATTCATTTCCTTTTACAGTTGTAACAATGAGCATGTTCTGAACTAAATAAGATACATTTCAGAACTTCTGAACAACATGCATTGAAAGTATTGATCAGCATAGACTTCAAAAGTATTCAGTTGTTGAAGAGTTTATATTGGACAGGAAAAGCTTGCGATATTTTCATGAAGTGAAGCAGATGTAGTAATTGCATTGCAATGTAAACACAATGTAAAGCAGTGAAACAAATGTTATAACCAGCATAACATATTCATGGCTGCTTTTGGTATTTTGTTAGCTAATGTAACAAAATATACGTCTTCTGAATTAATTCTGGAAGCTTTCTCTACTTTGTGCTATTCTTACTATAATTTTTGTAATCTCATTCTTTTTTTTATATTCATGTCTACCATCTTCTGTCTGCTCTGGCAGCTGCTACAGGAGTTTCCTTTTCAGCTGTTTTTCAATGGTGTTACTGATAATTCATGGTGTTGATCATACAAGCTTCCATCCTATAATTTGAAGGATCTAGTTTATATGGTAGCACGGATCTAATGTAATGCTAAAAAAGCCTGAAATTCTCTTAATGGCCTCTTGAGGTAATACAAACAGAAGAATAATAAAATGTATGTGTTTATGGATATATTCTGTTGAAGCTTGATGGTGCCTGACTTCACTCCAAGCTTATGTTAAAAACTTGTCTTACTGCTGACTCACAATATTCTTGAATATTGGCAACAAACTTAAAGGCTAATTTGTGATATGTAGCTGACCTTGCTTGTAATAGTCTGCTGTAACCAGACCTTTGAAAGAAGAGACTTAGGCAACTGTGACTGGTTTTCATGCATCTCCCCCTTTAATACTGGACTTTGTGGCCGGATTCAGCCAGATGTTGTCTGGAGATGCAAGATTAGGGAGAGCTCTCAAAATTCAGTTTCTTCCAGTACTGTGAAAACAGGCAGCTGGAGAGAGGCACTTGACATAATTCCTGCTAAAGGGAGGGCTGCAGCCTGCCTTTATTGGGCATCAGTGAATCTGCAGGAGAGCTTGATGTTAAAGGCACGTATTCTCTGAAACCTTTCACGTGTTCCTGGAAGTTGCTGGAAGTACTCACTGAAATTTGTGGGAACTTTGAGAGTGGATGAATTCAACTTTCTTTTTTTTTCTTCTTTTTATTTAAAGAGTAACCTAACACAAATTTGTCCTGCCTGTCTAGGTGGATTTGTGTTCCCCCAGGATTGTTTGTTGAAATGTTGGGTGGAAGAAACAACACTTGTTTTTTGACTTCTTAATGGTTGCAAAGGAATTAGAAGAATAGGGGTTATAGTGTTGCAGTCCTATTTTGTGGCAGAAGTGTTTCAGTAGTTTCTTGCTGTTTGTGTTAATGTGCATTACTTTGATGTAAAGCAAGTATTCATAAATTTATTTTGCTTGAGTGCAACTACTGATTGCTGATAGCTAATCTGGAAGAGGATACTTCAGTTACTGTTTTTCCAATGGTGGTACTTAAACACATTGCTTTTTTCCCTTTTATTGCACCTTTGCTTCTGACAGGGTGATGTGTGCATTTTGCATAGGAGTAAAGACGGAGTGGACAGGAGGGAGGAAGATAATAGCTCAAGTAACAGCCAAAGTGTTCCATGCACATAAAATATGTGTAATAGTTGTGTAATTTTTTCATTTGTCGTAAGGTTTTCAAATTTGGGATGAAGTGTTTTTGATTTACCGTTAATAGCATGAGTTGTATAAAATGACTTACACGTCCTAATGGTTTTCAGGCTTCGGCAAACCTATTTTTAGTAATGGATTATCACCCTTTATAGTGCCTGATCATCTTCTCAGAAAGCTTGCTAGGGCATTAACATGATAGAAATAATGTTTGTTTGCAGTTTGGGGTTTGATTATACACTTGTCTGACTACCCTGAGCCCAACTGCTCATCACTGCCTTCCTTGCCAAGGACTCCTTTTCCTTTGGCACTAAAATGAACTAGGGTAGCCTAAAAAGACCACCTTTGATCTGGTTAATTTTGATTGTTGTGGCCAGTTGACCCTGGCTGGATGCCAGGTGCCCACCAAAGCTGCTCTGTCACTCCCCCTCCTCAGCTGGACAAGGGAGAGAAAATAGAACAAAGGGCTCGTGGGTCGAGATAAGGACAAGGAGAGATCGCTCAACCAATTACTGTCACGGGCAAAACAGACTCGACTTGGGGAAAATTAACTTAATTTATTGCCAATCAACCAGAGTAGGGTAATGAGAAATAAGACCAAATCTCAAAACACCTTCTCTCCACCCCTCCCTTCTTCCCAGGCACAACTTCACTCCCGGATTCTCTACCTCCTCCCCCCTCAGTGGCACAGGGGGACAGGGAATGGGTGTTGCGGTCAGTTCATCACACGTTGTCTCTGCTGCTCCTTCCTCCTCAGGGGCAGGACTCCTCACACTCTTCCCCTGCTCCAGCGTGGGGTCCTTCCCACGGGAGACAGTCCTCCACAAACTTCTCCAATGTGGGTCCTTCCCACGGGCTGCAGTTCTTCACGAACTGCTCCAGTGTGGGTCCCTTTCCACGGTGTGCAGTCCTTCAGGAGCACACTGCTCCAGCGTGGGTCCCCCATGGGGTCACAAGTCCTACCAGAAAACCTGCTCCAGCGTGGGCTCCTCTCTCCACAGATCCGCAGGTCCTGCCAGGAGCCTGCTCCAGCATGGGCTTCCCATGGGGTCACAGCCTCCTTCGGGCATCCACCTGCTCCACCATGGGGTCCTCCCTGGGCTGCAGGTGGATATCTGCTCCCCCGTGGACCTCTCTGGGCTGCAGGGGGATAGCCTGCCTCACCAGGGTCTTCCCCACGGGCTGCAGGGGAATCTCTGCTCGGGCGCCTGGAGCATCTCCTCCCCTCCTTCTTCACTGACCTTGGGGTCTGCAGGGTTGTTTCTTTCACATATTCTCACTCCTCTCTCCGGCTGCAGTTTCTGTGCCCCAGCAACTTTTTTTTTTCCATTCTTAAATCTGTATCCCAGAGGCACCACCACCGTTGCTGATGGGCTCAGCCTTGGCCAGCGGCGGGTCCTTCTTGGAGCTGGCTGGCATTGGCTCTGTTGGATAATGGGGGAAGCTTCTAGCAGCTCCTCACGGAAGCCACCCCTGTAACCCACCCCGCTACCAAAGTCTTGCCACACAAACCCAATACAAGTTTAAACGGCAGATGTTGGAGAGGAAGCCCCTGGCAAGGAGGCCAGTGACAAGCAGCTGGGAATGGTGACCTCTTCAGTTTATTAAAAAAAAAAAATAAAAATAAAAAAATCTAACAAACATTTTGAAAGTAGGTGAATGGCTTAATAAACAAGGTTACCTTGTTTCATGTAAGGAAGATGATGCTGATTCCTGAAGGAACCTGTTGGATACAGCTGCAGGATAAGACTGTTCATTCAACATCAGTAGCATGTGTGCCTTTTTACACTGGATTTTCTTTGATAAATTGCATTTTGTTAAGACTTTCTTTATTGCTCTTAGCGTCATCGTATCAGCATTCTGCACCAGTTCTGAAAAATACTTTCAGTTAATGGAAATACAAGCACTTCTTTTTAGTGAACTAAGTTTACCTCCTTGTAAATACTAAAGAATATCACTAACGGTTATTTTAAACCAAACTTGTGGGCAAAAATATTCTGGTATGTAGCAGTTTTGAGCAGACTTGTAACTGGATAGCATTGTTAATTAAAAAAAAAATACTACCACATAATTATTCTTTCTGGCATTGACATACACGGATTTCTGGGCTAGATGCAATGATGACCATAAAATCCTGACATTTTAATAATACCTGTAACTGTATTCTGTATCTTTTCTTTGCAGATCTTCTCTGGCTTTGAACAGCCATGCTACTCTGTTGCCGAAAATCAAGTAAAGTGAATGTGTGCGTTTATTGTCCTCTTGAATTTGAAGAAGGTGGTAGCTTTGTATAGTGCCTGAAGGTAATTCTTTCTTTGCTTGAAGTTAAAAAGTTCGAGACTGCTGATGCATGCATGGCAGATGCTATCATAAATATTTTTGATCTTGATAATGTGTTTTCTTTCTGTGTTTTAAGTAGCTTTATTGTTAAGGTATGGAGAGGTAAATATTTGATTAAAATTTCACTTTATGTACATAAAGTTTCCAGACAGATTCTCTCTTAAATATTACTTCAGCTTGGAAAGTAATGTTTATATGAAAACTAGATACTATACAAGCCTTTCCACCTAAGCAGAGTAAAAGAGCTTGCTTTTTTTTTTTTTGGGTGGGTGCTCCATGGTGCTTGCTTTAAGCATTGTATTTAACATTTGTTTCTAATTCTACCTGTACCACAGTCACAAATACACCCTTTGTAAAAAGAAGTCTCTCTGTACGCATAAGACTGATTAATTCTGAAACCTAGGCGAAAGAATTTAGTAATAAATTTTTGCTAGCTTGTTCTTGGTGTTCAGCAGTTTTTGTCTATCTAATAACTTTGTTTATAGAATATATTCTTCTTTTTGCAATATAAATTGGAACTGGTGCCATTGAGTACAGTAGAGTTCAAGTGCAAGGACAACAAAGCTCAATTCAGATCAAATTATTTAACTGGGGCTTTTTTATTTGATATGGTTCTGTTTCTGAAGCCTTGTTGTGAAAATGCATGTTGACTAGTTTATGTATGATAAGTAGTGCTTGAAAAGTGTGTGGAAAGCCACCCTCCTGAAATAAAGCTCTTTTGACTTTTTGGAATTATTATTCTGGTAAAACCTCTCCCCCCTCCCCATTTTAATGTGTTTTTGTTATTTTTCTCGATGGTTTGTCAATTTTGCTCTGTGTGGGCAAAGAGATAAATGCAAATTCAGACTAATTTTGGAATAATACAATTAGCTGTATAGACCATGTGTGTGTCTCCTGTTCATATTGCAGAGAAAGAGGGACTTCTTATATTTCCTGTGAAGTAATTTAATCCAAAAAGTCATTTTTATAATGATATAAGAAAATTGCTTAGTGGCTGAAACTTTTACAGCTTAACTTTGCATAAGTCCTTTCCCATCAAAAAAATGTCAGGTCATTAGTGACAGCAGTGCTAGTTGTACTTCTATAGTAGCTTTGTTAGTGTGGAGGAAATTATTCATAAACTTCTGAGCTCCTGTGGAGGAGAAGAGAAAAAGTCTCAGAAGTACGGAATATTTCAGTGGTAAAATCTCAGATTAAATCTCAATGTTTTACAAAGTAGTTCAATGTTTCTCATCTGTTATGTACACTGGAAAAACGTGCTTATAGTCACTCATGCAGATGCTTGTAGGGCATAGGACTGAAAATGCATCCAACGTGTTGGACTGCACTTTCATTTTTGATTACTCCATATTTGCTATTAGTGATGAAGAAAGTAGCTACAGATTTATCTAGTGCTGAAAACAGTGGAAAACATTTTTTTAAAACTATTACTTAATTATGGAGAGATACAAAAAGAAAATCTACAAAATCTTAGCTATTTTTTATTTTTATTTTTTGCTAATGCTTCTGTATGTCTCGAGTGCAAAAAACTATGGATAGGGATAGTAGTGAGCAGATAGACTTTGTAGCTGTAAGTTGAAGAATGAATACTTCCAGCATAGATCTGGTGCTGTTTGTAAAATCTAGAAAAGATATCTGGAAATAACTGTATCTGGGGCTTTAAAAATGCATTTCACAATTGAGAAAAGCCAGGTAATGATCTGAGATGGTAGCCTCTGCAACTGAAAGTTGTGGGTTGGATTTTTTTTTTTTTTTTGGTTTGGTTGTTTTTGTTTTTTAATTCTCCTCAGTGTATATTTTTGTGTGTTCTCCTAACCGTCTGCATATGTGGAGGCTTACCTTACCCATGTTTCTGGTCAGAGGAGCATCTGTGTTTGGAAATGAATAAAGAACTGTGGAATATGAGATTGATGTATTCACCCACTATATATCTAAAAGTATTTTTTCAAAAGCATATACGTGTTGTCTTTGTAACTCGTATGTGAAACTAACACTTGAATTCTTTTTCAGTTTCTAAATGATTTTAGCAGTGGAAGTTATAAACTTCAGAGACATAAAGAAATCATCATGAAGCTATATGTATTTCTGGTCAACACTGGAACTACCCTTACCTTTGATACGGAACTTGCTGTACAAAAGTAAGAAAGTAAATTAATTGTTTTGGTTTTTTGGTTTGGCTTTTTTCTAAGTTTAAAAAAAAAAAAAAGAGTATATATACTTTTTGTATACTGAGTTCTGGAGACATGATACTCAGTTGTTTTTTAGTATGTCCATGTAGTTATCTTATAGGTTTTCATTTATTTCAGTGAATTTGGGTTGGGTTTTTTTTGATTAGCGTTTTCAATGGCTTGCAGGTGATTGTGTGTGTTTGAGGTCCCATGAAAGAGTGGTGAGGTTATCTACTTTCTGGGGCTGTGACAGAGGATGACCTGCTCTTAGCCGAGTCTGGTGTTATGTTTGGTGTTTTTTTGAAAAACTGTCAGAATGACTTCTGATATTCTGTGACCTTTTATTGGAAGGTGTTTTTATTTAGGATTCCTGTGTAAAAGGTTTATTTTTTACTGACTGGCATCATAGAAGAAATTCTGCAGATTGCTCTTTTTCCTGTCAGTATATACTTATCTTGAAGAAAATATGCACTCGGTAATATTGTTAGATTGGATGCTAAAGAACTGGCATATAGGTTTTTGTCTCGTGTCCAGGATGGGACTGGTTGGTTCTGTTCTATGTTGTAAGGTTCCAAAATGTTTTACAGCAGTTTATATGTAAAACATGAACTTCTGAATGCCCAACTGCCTGAAACATGAGCAGTGTTACAGAATCATAGTTAAGTCCCAACAAACTTGCTACTTGTATTTTTTCACTGTACATTAAAAGCATCTTGCAAATGTAAAGATACTTTTAGACCGGTCTAGATATACTGGATGTATTGTATCCTTTATCTTTCTTCTCATGTGGGACTCTGATCTAATAAGTAAATCGTATATAATATCATGATAGCCCATACATCTTGGAGCTAGTAAGAGCCAAGCTTACCTACCTTCAGTCTTTATATTCTATCAGTGATGAATGAGCTGCAAGTAATTGTGTTTGAAAGACTTCTACCATGGATTTTGTGCTCAAATCCGTTGTTTCCTTTCTCCTGAATTCCTGTTTGTAATTTTCATGACTCAACAAGTGAATTTGGATTTTGAAACTTGTTTGGGGTTGAAGGGCCCCAAGACTGTCTACACTGATTGTTTTTTGTATGCTCTTCTGCAAAGCCTACTGACACTCAGGGTATCATTGAGCATGAAGTAGTGTTCCATCTCAGCCATTCTGGATCTACCAGGTCATTTGCAGATGTGTCAGTACCCCTGTATGCTGTCTGGTACGTTGAGACATTCTGTTCCCAAATCATGGTGAGTGAGGTACAGCATCTGAGCTGCCAGACCAGGCACCTAATAGTCTGGCATGGGCTGATATTTTGCTCAGTTGGATAGTTCTTTGAGAAAGAAGCTTTCCAACATCTGAACTGCACAAAATCCAAGACTCTTCAGTTGAACAGTTTAACTTCTTATTCTGTATATCTAGACTTGCTCTTTTTAGCAAGACTAACTTTCTTGGGTTCTTTGCCTGTCTCCTTGTACATGGATAGGCCAAGCTATCTTCCCAAAGACCATGGATATGGTAGGTGAATGCTCTCTGTAACGCAGCTAGCAAGTACAAGCTTGTGCTCATGAGATATTTGTAGTGAATTCATGACATTGTATTGAATCAGGGTTATTTTAGATAACTGATCTTTATTTTTCAAGTACCATATAGCCAGTAACATTGTTATGTTTCCTGCCAGTTATATCAAAACCATTGATGCTTGTTGATTATTCACTGAATACTCTGAAGCTTTTTAATATCTTTGCACAGGTACTACTCCAGTGTGTTATAGTTTGGATCAGTTACTGTATTATATTAGTAAATTCTTGTTTAGTTTCCTCTTTGCCTGTGTCTTCAAGACAAAGTCTAGAACTGTCTAAAATAAGCGGTAATGTGAAGATGTCATCACCCAGAATTAAATGTACAAGGATGGTGAATGAAAACAAGGATGGTTTATTGATCTAATTTCTGCATTAAAAGTGTCTGTAATGTTTATATGAATTTGTTACATATATATATGGATTGTTTAATTTTCTGTTGTTGTTAATTGCTGTAGTGCACTTCATGTACAGTAAATCAGAGTTGATTAGGTGAAATTGTGCTTACATTATGCATAATGAAGTGCTAATATTCTTGTCTTCGAGGGTTTCAGTCAGCTGTTTGTTCATAAAGTATATATTCAAAGAACATAATATGACTTTTGTAGTTATTATCCTAAATGCCTGATATGACTTAATCCAGAATTTCAACGTGCTATCGGATCTTCTTGGAAAAAGATTGCTGATGACTTCCCAGTAATGCAGAGGCTGTCTTCTAATAAGCTATCAGCTAAAAGCTGGATATCCAGAATGCAACACATTACAGCACTTACAGAACTTACAAATATGTCATTGTGCAGAATAAGAAGTAATAATTCTTTAAAAAAAGTTCTGCTTTGACACAGACAAGTCACTTGTCTCTATTACAGGAATATGTAAAATTAGAGACACAAGTATGCTGATAAGAGTCATCTTCTCTTCCCATTTTTTTCCAGTGTGGCTGATCTGAAACATGCAATTCAAACAAAGTATAAGATTGCCATTCAGCACCAAGTACTGGTTGTCAATGGAGGAGAGTGTATGGCACCAGACAGAAGAGTATGTAGTTACAGTGCTGGAACAGTAAGTGCATACTGCATTCTTTGCCTAAACTGTCATTTATAGGGGAAGAAAAAGACTTTTTACTAAGGGATTTTTAAGTATTTTTTTGTAATGTACTGTTTGCTGGATTTCTTTGCTTTGAGAAACAGATGGTTATATATTAGCTTATACATGTAGATTTTAACATGTTCTTGACACGTTACCTGCATGATGAAATAATTGGTAATTGAACAGTATGTTGCCTTTACTCAGTGTTCGGTTTCATTTTCTTTTTGAATGTAGGATACCAATCCAATTTTTTTATTCAACAAAGAAATGATCTTGTGTGAACGTCCACCAGCTATCCCCAAAACCACGTTTTCAGCAGAGAATGAGATGGAATTGAAAGTAGAAGAATCTCTCATGATGCCTGCAGTGTTTCATACAGTAGCATCACGGACACAACTTGCTGTGGTAAGTAAATTCTTACTGTACTTGCACACCAAAGGAAAATAACCTTTTTGTTATTTGCTTGATATAAATTATGAAATAGTTTGTTCAAGATAGTAAGAATGGCATATTAGTGATGATGTATTTTTTCAGAGCCTTTGTCTGAAAGTTTCAAGGGAAGTATTGAAATGTGCATGCTTCTTCAGCATGTTCAAAGCTTCTTTCAAAAGCATATTGTAATACAGCTTTATGGATGCATATGTTTACAGCATTTACAAAATAAAAGCAATCTGGTTGCTTTGGACCCATGCCTTAATGCTCTGCCTTATTTTCAATGTTTTCAGTCTGCCTCAACCTGAAAACAGAAAAGTTACTGTGGAAACATTGTTAACCCAAGTAGAAAATTAGCAGTATAATTTCTAAAAGCACCTTGCTAAGCTTCTGTTTTCATCTTGTATATCTAAACAACTGGTGAGGAATTAATAAAACTAAGCTTTCTTTTCCTAAAATTCAGGTCTTTCATTCTTGAGTGCTGGCTTTTACTTGCATAGAAAGCAAACTTTGTCAGAATTCCAATTTGATTACACCTGTATTATTCTGATAGGGGGAACCAGCTCCCTGCAACATGGTCAGTAAGATATCAAGTGTGCATGCAGTAGGAACAGCTTGAAGAGAGTGACACAATGCCTTCAGTTGCTGGACTGATTGCTTTTCTTAATGTTAGGAAATACTGCCCTCATTTTCCTTTTCAAATTTTATACTTCAATGCATTAAATATTTTTCATGTCTCCAAAGATTATTATTAACTTCTGGCAGCTGGTAGTGGGGGAACGGTTATGTGTAGCACTTAGCACAAAACCAATAGTAATATGTTTTCAGCACGTTATCTTGGTAGTAAAGTTTCTTAGATTCAGTGAAGACTTTAATGCAGTCCAAAAGAATATTTAGCACTTCTAGTGGCTGGTTTTTAGTACCGTACAGCTGAATTCATAGAAAAGTGTTCAGTCTTGCATATATAGTACAGGGTTTTCTGTTTTCCCCCTTGGTCTCCTGACCTGTCAGGAGGAGGAAAGTTAGCCTGAATAATCTGACCTTGACATACTTTCTGATTTAAGGCAAGGATTGAGTCCAGTAGGCTCTCTTCCTTTCTCCACCACCTGTTGACAGTTACTGCTGACTTAGTAAATAGGACCTTGAGTTATTAGGGATCTGTGAATCATATGACTGTCATACAGAGAAGAATGGATATCGATGCGAATTCAGCTAGGAGTGGGAGGATTTCATCTATGTGCCTCGAAGAGTGTGAGGATTCTGGTTTTAGCAGCTGAAACTGAAAGTGCTTTAAAACCATTTTCTGTGAGGTGTTAAGAGGATATTATAAAAGTCAGCAAGACTGATACCTGTTAAAGGTTTAAAATTAATTTGATATGAAAGGGGGCTGTAGTAATTACTATGGTCTTTGTGTTTGTGCTTTACTTAGGGTAATGGAAGTGAAAGGTGGTGGTACCTAGTCTCACATTTCTTGTTGATATTTTATCTTCTTTCTTCATCCCATCTCTGATTTTGTGCTCTTGAAGATTCTCAATTTTTGTTTTAGTCTGGTGAACTTAGTATACACTGATAGAACAGATTTAATTCCTCTCGAGTAAGCTTTTTATATTCCAGGAATTTTATAAAAATTACTCCTACTTAGACTTGAAAAGAATTATTAGTGCTATATTCTTTTCCCCCTTGATTCTGAAGAATGTATTACTATGCAGAGCAAGCAAGATTGTTGCAGTGTTTCTGCTTTTAAATTAATTATTTAGATCTTTACTGGCTTGTTCTGGTGGCAAGTCTTCTGTAAGGGAAGCCCATATTTCTGAAATACTCTTAAAAGTCTCTGCATGGAGTACAGCTTTTATTGGCCAACTGGAGCTATAATATCTAGCTAGTGACTGAAAAATTTATCTAGAGAGAGTGATCCTGAGCTGATTTGCAAGAAGAAAATAAATCTTTCCATACTTGATGGCACTTATATTAATATTATTATGGGATGGGGGGAGGAATTTAGTATTTAAAGGTCTATAAACATGGATCCAGGTAGAATGGAGCTTTTATTTTTAGCCTGCGGATTTACTTTGAAAAAGATTATTCTGTTCCCCACTTCTTCCAGTTCTTTCCTCCTTGTAAAAGGGCTACAATGGTAGTAGAATCTTTTGTGAAAAACTTAAAAATTTATTTAAGGATTAAATAGGTGGTAATATTCCTAAATCTGATACACCTTTACACCCACAGTTAATTTTATCCAAGATTTTAAATCTTTCGAAACCATAGGCTCTGTGTTAGGCTGTGAAAATGCATTGGGTACTTCTTTGGGAGGTCGGGGGAATGACAACACCATCGTGTATGGTGGGAGATTAGTAAATAGGCTATCGTGACTTTAGATGTACCAAGGTGTGAAAACTGTATAAAGGAGTATTGCAGTATTGTACTAAAGCAGTTTTTCATGATGCCTGCTTGAAGCATATTGAGCAGTGATTCAGAAGAAACTGAGGGAGGACTGAGGGAATGTGGTTAGAACATTAATCTTCTTCAAGGTTCACCGTAAGTCTCTTGGCTGGGAGGAAGAGGGAACACGGGATATTAATCCTTCTTAAAATTGATTAAGATCTGGGGAGAGCTAGAAAGGCTCTAAACCTCTGTAGTTGTGAGATTGATGCATCCAAAGCCACACTGAGAGTACTGTATGGGAGACTTCCTGCAAAATGGGCATGAAAAATCTGCCTTAATGATCCAAGCTTTGTCTTTTTATTGATTTTTAGAGAGACAGTAACCTGCTTTACCAGAAAAACAGAGTGACAGTACTTGATGGAGAGTTTTTGCCTGTTGTAATTATTTAGGGTAATTTAATTAAATTTAATTAGTATTTACTACTAATACATGTACTAATACAGGATAAAAATGTTTTGTATTAGGAAAATAAAAGTTACAATCTAAATCATTGCTTATGATAGAAAGCCTTACCTATTCTTGTCAAAAATAAGAAACAGTGATGTATAACTATATAAAAGTAGGGGAAAATATTTGATAGCTACCAGTTACTATTTAATTTGGTATCTCTTCTGGTGAGAAGATACACAGTATGATTTTAAAATCAGACTTGATATGAAGTTGTAAACAGCATATGAAATAGTTAAAAGTTGTTTAGAAGATGGCTGCTAAGTTACTGTGCAAGAGCTCTTGGTTATCTCTTACACCTCATGCCCTATGTCTACTTCAGTAATAGGCAAATTCAGAGTGTGGAAGATTATGAATATTTCAGGGTGTGAAGACTTTTATTTCTATCTTGTTTGTCCCTCATTTTAAGCCTGCCTGAAAAGTGTTGAATTTAATAAAATTTTTTGGCATCTGTGACTTGAACTGTATACTACTTGGCAACTATGCTGTACAACTGTATGAAAGGTGGTTTTTCTACCTTACATTATTTTGAACCTTGTGGAGAAGGGTGGACAGATATTTCTGATGCACTTTCTGATGCATACTTTGTATACAGCCTTTAACGTTTTTCACAATAACAAGTAGTTCTAGATTCTCCTTTAGCAGGTACTTTTATTAATCCATGCTTTTATTTCCTCTCCATTGTTTTTTGCCTGTCTAAAGCTGACCATTATTTTCAATTCTGCTTTTGCTTTCTGCATTTTTTTGCCATAATTTTCAGATACCCTTAGTTACTATTCAGGTATAAACAAAAGTAATCTTTTAGTTCACAGTGGAGGCCCTGGCATTTTTATAGCCATTTGTCCATATATGTATAGGTATATGTAAAAACAGCGTTGTATTTTTTTTATCCAATTGAAACTGATTTCATTAACTTAGATGTAGCATTTTTTAGATTTTAATACCTCCTAACCAAAAATCATTCCTGTAGGAAACTTATTACTTCCTGTTTGGTTTTCCATGGTACTGTGATTACCATATCAAGATATCTCCATCTTTTTTTCTTTTTGCTTTCATGATTTTAACATCTATACATATTTTCTTCAGTTCCTGTTGATTACCTGAGATCTCATTATGTAGAATCCACAGTATAAAGATTAGGTAGCTTTAAAGAAGCTATGTCTGTTACCTTAACTTGTTCCTTTGCCAATTAAACTGAAATTCTTGCCATAGATTTTGTCACATATGGCACAATGTCTTTGTTTTATAAACTTTATCAGATCCTTTTTGGTCAGTGTTTGTTGCATTTACTGTCTGGCTTTTAAATCTCAGTTAAAGCAACTTTCTAAGCCTGTTTTCATTTTGTCTCCGTATACTAGTTTCCCTTTAACTAAAACCTTACCTTTGATGTCTGTGCCTAAAGGGTTACAGCTTGCCTTTTACAACTAGCCTGGTTTCCCACCTCTCTTCCAGTTCAGCAGTTTCGTCCTTGAGCTACAGTATGTGGATGATAAGGTCCACAGAGTGTTTGCAAAAAGTTACGTACACAGCAGCTTAGGAGAAGACAAGCTGTTCCCGGCACAGCGCATTGTGCAATAAACTACATTGTATGAGTCTTGTCTAATCTTGTGGTCTTTTAACACTACTGCTTAAAATAATTTCTGGTAGCTTAGCCTTTAGGAAAGGATTATTTTTATTTTTTATTTTTTAGTGATCTAGCTGAAGTTCCCATGTTATTTGTCCCAGAAGAAGGATATTGGAAACTTGGACTTTCTGTTAGTGGGTTTCACATTTCATGTGATACTGCTGCTGTCATCATCAAACTGTCAACTCCAGTCAGTTTTTCTTTGAGAAGTGGGAACGAGGATGAGAAAATGCGCAGTCATTTCATTTGGTTGCCTAAAACCATGGCTGTAGTCATAGTACCTAGATCATTCTTGGTTTAGTTCCAAACGCTTCGTAATACTTAAGCCAAGAACTAGAGTCATACTTCCTGAAAGCTGCGTATCTACTGCTTAGAGAAATGCTCTTTTGCTTCTAGAAAGCTGTTTTGACACCCCCTGGAAAGAGTTACTTTAAAATTTTAATGTTCTTTAAGTTATTGTAATATTTGTAACAATTGTGTAGCTAAATTAATGCTATTCATTCTTTTTGGCTGATTTATTAGTCTAATAGCCAGACACGCTTCTAGCTCCTCCACAGAAGTCCAGACTTCTTTGTAACTTGGATATAGTGATTAATCTTGTAATCTTTTAAAGTAATTGAGCTGGGTGGGGTTAAAAAGGAGTAAGTTTTAGTTTGCCCTAAGGTGTACTAAAAGATCTACCCTATGATATACTAAAAGATACAGCATTTGTTTGGGTTGGCCTTTGTAACCAGAACTGCTAGATCAAGCTTTTAGAAAATTCACCAGGAGAAAAAGACTTGGGTGGCTTGGAATCAAGCTAGTAGAAGTTATCACTTACCTTGTACCATGGTTTGATTCCCTGGCTGTGGTGGTTTATGTCAGCTTCTCAGTATTTTTTTTTTTTGGTGATAAATTCTGTCACTTCTCCAAGCCTGCTTTTAATGTCAGAGTGAAGAGCTAGTGAAAACAGTACTGAAGAAATTCATTAAGCTATGACTTACAGAATAAATTATTCTGTATTATGCTGATGAAATAACATTTCTGAGTATGTAATAAGTCATGAACTGTGTGGACAAGTGTCCAAAGGACGCATTCACCAAAAATGACCAATATTAAAGGAGAATGGAATAATCAGTTGTCTTAATGAAAAGAGAGAAATTGCCATGAAATATCAGTCTCCCTCAGTGAAGTTAACTGTTCTAATTACAGGCTTTAAAAGCTGAAATCTTGAAGTGGTTAATCTAGTATCTTTACTGAGTTTTAGTTGGAGGTGTATGAGTTAGAGATAACAGTCTTGGTTACTAATTTTGGTAAGCAAGATAACGGTTACCTTTTGTGGAAGCGTTTATCTGCTGTTACAGTGTATGGGCGTGTGTAATTTCAAGGATCTTTTTTGTTGGCCTGAGGTTGATTTTTTTTTTAGGGTGACTGAAACCTATAAGGAGTCCTTTTTACAAGATTTCAGACACATGACAATAGAGGACTTTGATGACTTGTTTCCTTTTACCACAGGGTTGTAGAGAATGGAAAGAACCCTGCATTTCCTGAGAACTTTTTTTCTTTAGAGGTAAGTCCAAAGCCCACTTAAGGCAGACCTTCCCTGGATTTTTTTCATTCAGATTAGCAGAATTACGACAGTAGGATGCAAAGACAAAGTCTTGAAATTGATGGGAAACACTTTACCAGTTAATTTCCATTTTAGATGAAATGTACTTTATTACTTCTGCTGATTTTGACTGAAACATACTAAACAGAAGTAATTACAATCAGAAGAATCACCTAAATTTAAGTTACGATGATCAAGGGAAATAATTCAAGTAAACATTCAGTTAAAGCACCGAGCCAAAGATAAAAATCTTTCTGGTGGGCCTGTGAATTTCTTGACAAATTACGAAGTGAAGGTGCCTTTTTTTACTCTTCAGCATAACAGCAAGTTGAGATTAGCCTGGGTTTGTCTAATATTGTACTGGTAGTGGTGCTTCTTGAGGTCTACATTCCAGTGGTACGGTGAAGCTGTCAGTGTTCTAGGTATGCTGGTATGGCTGAGTAAGATGGACATAGCTCTCTACAAGGCAACTGCAAGTTAATTTTTGTGTGCTGTGAACCGTTGGGTGTCTGCCAATTACCCTTGAGTGGATCTGTGAAAAATCAATGACAAAAGCAAGCCTGTTGTTAGGCAGGCTTCATTTTCTGTGCTGGAGCTGGCAACTTTACAGAGAAGTGTTAGAACATATGTTGGATTGCAGGCCTTTATTTATATGCCTGACATAATTCAGGTTTTAGACTTTATTCATTTAGCAGAGAGGTGCTTAATTGTTTTCTGCATACAGACATACTGGTTATGTGAAATAGATCGGTCTTGAACCTTCTAAAGTAGCCTGAGGAGGTCTTCCCAGAAACGTTGTCTGTGGAGATGGTAGGAAGAACAAGCCAAATCACTTGAAGATGTACTTCAGTGGTGATGGAATGATAAGAAAGATATATTTGTGTAGTTTTTAATTTAACTACATTTAAGCTACGTAGATACTCCAAAGGAAGCAAGAAGTTTCACCACTTCACTTTCTTGCTGTACACCCTCACATTTTGAAAGCAGGGTTGTAGGATTCACTGAAACAGTGTGTTATTCTTAACCCTTCCATGCAACAATAAAAAATAAAAAATGGTTTAACATAATGTTCTTGTTCCCTGCACTGGTATCTGCTTAGTATCATCTAAGACTGAAGCAGTTCTGATTAGGTGGACAAATAGTTACTGTATGTGGTTTGAACTTTGTTAGAACCATCTACTTGGACCCCCTTGAATTCAGAGTAATATTCTTTACTATTTGAATGTAATGAGCTTATTTCATGATACTGCCTAAGGAACCAGAATCAAAAGCAGTACTGGGTTCCTGCGGACTCTTAATTGCATTCAGGTTCATCCATGCAGACAAGAATTCTACTGCTTGCCCCCCACCACCGAGAGAGAATTTCTTTGGCACTTGGGATACGCATGTAAAAATAACTTTGGGAGGATGATAATATGGAATGCTGTTGTAACATCTTGCATATGTGCCCTGAAACAGTCATGTCTCTGTTTAGTTGTACAATTTGACTTGTAGTGTATTAGCTTACAGGTAACTTTGAAAACGTGTTATTTGAAAGAAACTTAGCTGTGTTTTCAGGCTAATGAATTTTGAGCTCAATGTTAATTCAGTTTGAGCTCTAAATAGTTCAGGAAAAATCTTTTGTCTCTCAGGATTGTATTTATGATTGCTTTCATAAGGGGATATTTTGTTGCAATGTCTGCATCTCCTGTGTATACAACAAGGAGCTGCAGGTCATCTGATAATGAATACCTGGTTGAATACTTAGACAGCATTGGTGTGTTTTTATATAGCAGTTCCTTTGGGCATGTCTCATATGACAGATCCTGACACTTATTAGAATGCCCTTCTGTTACATGGTTTCTGAAAAATAAAGAAATATTAATTTGCCACTCTGGGAAATACTCTTGTTTACTCTCACTTTTTTAGGAGTCAGACTGCTGGGACAAGCTTCTCATTTGGTTAAATTTAGGCAAATTGCCACAGGTTAGACTCCTAGATATAGAGTGTCAGTGCTGGTCATCAGTAGTGTAACAAGTGATCTCAACTGTAAATTTTTTTTCTCCCTACTAAAATTTGGTAACTTGTGACTTCTGTTTTGTGTTTCACAGAATCATAGAATGGTTTGGGTTGGAAGGGACCTTAAAGGTCATCTTGTTCCAAGCCCCCTGCCATGGGCAGGGACACCTTCTGCTAGACCAGGTTGCTCAAAGCCCCATCCAACCTGGCCTGGAACACTTCCAGGGATGGGGCATCCACAACCTCTCTGGGCAACCTGTTCCAGTGCCTCACCACCCTCACAGTAAAGAATTTCTTCCTTATGTCTAAGCTAAATCTCCCCTCTTTCAGT
Organism: Haliaeetus albicilla; assembly: GCF_947461875.1. Lineage (NCBI taxonomy): Eukaryota > Metazoa > Chordata > Aves > Accipitriformes > Accipitridae > Haliaeetus > Haliaeetus albicilla. Next base: position 33,738,979 of record NC_091485.1, on the reverse strand, counting down.
TTAAAGCCCTTACCCCTTGTCCTATCACTACATGCACTTGTAAAAAGTCCATCTCCAGCTTTCTTGTAGGCCCCTTTAGGTACTGGAAGGCTGCTATAAGGTCTTCCTGGAGCCTTGTCTTCTCCAAGCTCAACAACCCCAACTCTCTCAGCCTGTCTTCATAGGATAGGTGCTCCAGCCCCATTTTGAAAGTGTTTTGCTGAGGAAGCAACCTTGTTAAAAACTAAAATCTTAAATCGACAATGCTTAGATTCTCAGTGCAGCATCAAGAATAACGTATAATAAAGCTTCATAGGACAACTCCAACTTGTAACTTTTTCCTTCCAGTGTAAACACAATAAATAGATCTAGCTAAAAAAGCAAACATTGGCCACTAATTAAGAGTATGTCTCAGGGCAGAAAGTCTGGTCAGATTAAGCCTAGTATGTACATTTCTTTATTGCACGTTAGAGCTGTGGTATGCTAAGTGAGTTTGTCCAAAGGAAAATAGAACTAACAAAAGCCTCTACCCAGAGCTTTTAAAGAAGCATTTTTTAATTTTTTTTTGAGGTGGGAGAAGTCCAGTCTTTATTTTCCCTGGTAAACTGTGATACTCACTTGAAGGAACTGCATAAAAAGACTTTATGATCAGTTCTGATTTTGTAGATGGCTTATATTCTTTTAGTCTTCAAACTGATGTGTGGTTCTGCATATGCTCTCGCTTCTGGAATTACTGCCAGTAGGTTGGAGGGAGGTTGACTTTGGGAGGAGAATAGTGTTTGTGAGTTGAAAGTAAAATGCTTGTGTACATTCCCAGGAAAAACATTAGAACACAGTGGGGACATTCACTTACCTTTTCAGCTTAATATTATTGATGTATTTTTTTAGTATACCTTCGGGTAAAACAGCCTGTTCTTTGGGTTCGTAATACGATAGTTGAAGAAGCAGTAGTTCTGCTTTTTTATATGCTGTGGAATTTGCCTTTGAGTAACTTGTATGCAAAGTGAATTTAAGAATATAATAAAAAATTGATCAAGTTGTCAATATTGCATTAGTTTATGTGAATTTAAATTGTGTGCACAAACTGGAAGTAGTCTGAAGAAAATGACTTGCAGATTTCGGTGCTATCTGGATACTGTCCCAGTTGTGTGTTATTGGGTGATTTTGACTTAGGAAGTGAGAGCTCATGCAGCACGTAAAATAACTGTTCTTTTCAAACCAGAAATCCTTACACTCATGTGCACAGAAAGTGACCAAAGTTTGGAATACAAGATAACAAATACTATCTTTACTACAAAGTGATAGAAATTTGTAATAGCTTTTGATTTCCTTGGAGTTGCATAATTTTTGTATATTTATTGTTCATCTGCTAATAGCTTAGCTACCAGTGATTTGAAGGACAGTGGAATTTTGCCATGCTGCTTGAGACAAGGCTTGGACTTTTTTAAAAAAAAAAAAAAAAAAAAAAAGAGGGTGTTCATAACTTTCAGGTTTTGTCAGTATTAATTCTGAAATGTTTGGATGAAATGCTCTGCATTTTTGTGGTTTATTTCTAGAAGATAAGTGTTGTTGGGCTCTAAATTTTTTTGTGTATGCATATGTGCTGCTAACCATGTGTTCAGTAGCAAATGCATTCTGAAATATACTGATGTGTTGGGTTTTTAACACTGCTTTCTCACTGTATTTGCATAACTTGTGAGAAAACCATGCATGGAAAAACAAGTACTATAGCAGAGGAAAGTTATGTGTTCAGTCCTAGTTTAACAGTATGCTCAACCTGCAAAAAGTAGTAAGATTTTCTTTCTTGGAGGATAGGTAGATAGTAGGACCCAACATACAAGTATGCTCAGGAGAATATTTTTCTGTGTAGTATATTATTGATAAAGTATTGAGCTGAAGGATTTATTGTATGGCTTTTGTTTTACTTCCTTGTACTGGTGTTTAAGTAGCAGGCCTTTTGAGGGGAACAGCCTGTTTTCTTAAATTGGTAAACTTAACTAGTAGGAAGAGTAACTATTTTAAAACTTTGGAATTGAATATAATAGGCATTGCTGTTAGCGCACTTTTAGTAAGATATGGTACTTGCCATGTGTAGGTCTCTTCACTCTGTCAGGTTGGGTGGTAATTAAATTCTCACCTTATGGCAGCAAAATGCCTTTGTGTCATCCAGTTCTTTAACAGAAAAGCTTCCACGTTTGTTTGCATATACAAAGTTTCAGGCTGTGTTTTAGAGTTTTGTGGACACTCTGCACTGCTTCTCATTGTGTTGCATCTGGTTTATTAATCAGTGGAAGACTTCAATTAATTATCTGCCTTGCTGTTTTCCTCATGCATCTCTTCTTGCACCTGATGCACCTGTGCTTCTGCTGACTGATCCTGCAGTTTATTGTCTTGTTCTGAGCTTCTGCTTGGCTCATCAATAGTCTCCTCCTTAATGGACCTTGTTTGCCAGCTCCTATCAGATTAGTACAAGCATTATTATTCATGTGTGTGTGCACTGAATATTTTATATTAGCAGCATTTAATTAATATTATAAGGGGTTTTTTGCAACTGCAACTTTCACCTGCCTGTTTTGAAGATATTTCTCAGTAAATAGTCTATATGTTTTTTTGTCATCTAATTAAATTTTTTATTTAGAATACAGGAAGTTTTGTTATTTTTAATGAAGTTTTAAGGTGTACAACCTTCTAGCTATGTAAAATTAACACTTTTTTCTAAATGTCTGATGTTTTCTAAATGTCTCACTTTAATGTTTTATACAGTTACTACAATAATAACCTGAAGTGATTTGCATTTTGTTGGATTTTTTTTTTTTGTAGGAAATGTATGAGGTTGCCAAGAAACTTTGCTCCTTTTGTGAAGGTCTTGTACACGATGAACATCTTCAGCATCAAGGCTGGGCTGCCATAATGGCCAACTTGGAAGATTGTACATACTCTTACCAAAAGCTACTTTTCAAGTTTGAAAATGTATATTCAAGCTATTTGCAGTCCATAGATGATATCAAGTTGAAACTTACACAGTAGGTTTGCCATTAAATTCAGCCTCAACCTCCAAAGTTGTATATTTTAAACTTTTTTTTTTTGAGTGTTCTATGTTTGGTGCCAGTTTTAATTAATCAAGCATATATTTGTTTGATTGTGTCACAGAGAACATTCTTTCTGTTCTGCGCTAGTTGTTTAACTGACTTTTTTTCCTTGTATTCATCAGCACACAGAAACCTGTATTGAATTACATGGAAGATACGCTCGTTAATGAACAGCTGTTTAAGAGCTGGAGTCCTTCCAAATGTGCACTAGAAATAGCTAGATAATAAATTCAGACATTAATCAATGTTTTTTAAATACATATCTGCACTTTTGAATTAATTGTTTTTTAATACACTTGAGCACATGTTAAGAACGGTGATCTGTGTTGAAAGTATGAAGTCATAACAAATTTTGGGTGCATATGTGTACCTTTGAGGGGGGTGTGTGTGTGCGTATGTGTGTGTATACTTGTATCATGCAAACTCTGGATGTTACTCCAAGGAAAATATTTGACATCCTTCTGGATGTTATAGTATTATGGTGTTTCTCGGAGTCCTTTGCCTAATAGAATGTAAGTGGATGTTGGCTACTTAAAGAAATAAAGCATAAATATGTTTTACCTTTATTAAAAAAAACCAACGAAAAACAAACAAAAAAATCCAACAAAACTTGAACTTCATAGCTTTTACCAAACATATAGAAACTGTTCAAACTCGGCAAAAGTAGTCAGCCAGAGAACACTCAATCTTTGCTAATAAGCATTGGTATCCCAGATTGGAATATAAAAGTCCCAGTTGTGTGTTTAAAAAAAAAAAAAAAGGCATGTGTCAGTTTATCAAACTGTCCTTTTTTTCACTGCATTATAAACACAAGCTTACTTGGAAGTTTAGAAGAGTTCATATTCAGCAGGGGAAGAAAGCAAAAATTGTAACTTTTTTAGCTATGCTTCCATGATGTTGATACTGAACGCAGTATTTTGAAAGGGTAGTTACCAAATTCATTTTGGAATCTGCTTCAATTCTAAAATAAATAATACTTTATATTATGGGTGGTTTGTATCTTAAGTTTTTATGTCATATTGGTATTGGTTTCTAGCTACTGATGTTTTTTTCTTTTCACCCTTTTTAAAAAAGCTTGGGTTCTGCTGTTTCTATCATGGCCAAGATACCACTGCTGGAGTGCCTAACGAGACATAGTTACAGAGAGTGTTTAGGAAGACTGGATTCTTCAGCTGAGCATGGAGGGGCAGAAAGCGAAGAAACTGAGGATGGGAAATCTGCTGAATTGGTGCTTTATTCTGATATATCTAAAATGAACAATAAATCAATGTTAGCCTCATTTTGCAAGTCGGTTGAACATTCAGCTTTGGAAGGCACAGGTCCTGAAAATGTAAAAGATGATAAGGAAACTGGTCAAAATGCTACTGTCCAGGACATTGAAACAGCAGTAGAATTGAAAGATGATGATCAGCCTTCCTTCAATGTGTCTTTATTAGACTGGATAAATGTTCAAGATAGACCTAATGACGTTGAGTCGCTGGTCAGAAAATGTTTTGATTCTATGAGCAGGGTAAGTTAACAAGTTCTTAAAAATCAAAGTATATTGCATTGAATATTGCTGTTTATTTTCCAGATGCTGGTGCTTTTGAAGTGACTTTGTAATTTGTTTCTCAGATAACTTTCTGAATGGAGACCAAAGCAGAGACTAGGGGAGGGTGAGGGTGTAGGAAGTATTTTAAGAATTCTTGAGTGTTAGGAATTTGACCTTAAGGAAAATGTATAATTTCACAATTAATGCTTGTTATCTTGTTTGTTTCTCAAAGAGCAATTCCTGTTGGAAAGCCAGTAGCTTCTTGTAGTGTGTAACCAAAGTGACTTTACTGCTATTCTTTCTTTGCCTTTTTCATAGAAATTATGCTTATAATGAAAGTAAACATTTTCCTGGACCAAAGTTAATGTTCTTTGTCTTAAAAATATTGAAGCCTTTATTAAAATGTAGGACAATTCATGTGGTTAATTGTGATAAATTTACATGATATATTTATGCATTCCTTATATAGCTGATACAGATGTGCTCAGAAGAGCCCAACATGCCACTTTGTATTTCTGCTGCTGGTAGAATAAAACATTGCTCACTTTCTTTACTTTCCAAATTATTATTTTAACCAGTGAGCATTATAGGCTTTTAAAATCCTTTTGCCTAGAGCTTTCCTTAGATATTTCCTTCCTTCTTTGCTTTCACTGTAACTTGTATTTCTTACATTGTCTAGCCTTTTTTGCATATGTGTAATTTTATACTGTTACAACTCAATATACCTTGAACAAAGAAAACAATTTCTGTTGTCTTTGACACTTATTTCCTCCGTAAGGTAGGATTGGAAGACTCAGTTATGTCTAAACCCCATCTGTTGTAGGGAACACTGAGGCAGTCAGTTCTGTACATGGATTTTTTGATTCTGTCTTAAAAGTAGTTGGAGGATTGGGCTTAACATTAAGGGCTGCTTAAGATTTTGAGCTGTCTAAACTTTAGTAGTACAAAAAAGGCTAAGAGAAAGATTGGACTTTACAAGTTTTTTTTTCTTTAGCAAAAACAATATTCAATTTTGTGTGTGAAAGACTTGCTGATCGCTGAAGTCTGAGACAATCTTCTGTCCTGTTTGTTCAGTAATGCTACAAGGTGCTTTCTACTAGTTTAAAACAACAATAATAAGACCCAGTAGTTTGGTTGCAAGAGAATAAATTCACTTTCTACATAATATCAACAAGGCACAAATGTAATGTGTCTAAAAATCAGTATTTTAAGAGACAGACATTAAACAGTTGCTTCCAAATAAATTGTAGTGATACTAAAGATACAAAAATGAAAGAAATAACCACTTTAGTTAAATACTTATTGTACCTTTTTTGATCAGCTTGTAGTCTTGCCTGACATACATCACGTGTTTTAGAGAGGCTGTCTTGTAATTGTGAGCTTTCTGTCCTTGCCTTATCTAAGACTAGTCAGAAATCCTTTGTTTCAACTATTGTAATTGTTTTGTATCTTAAGCTGATTTTTGTAGGGAAAAAATGTGATTGCTCTTGCAAAAATGAAGTTTCTTTTTTTTTCCCTTGGCATAAGCAGAATTGGCAGGTAGGGAAAACGCTTTAGTCGGACTATTCTGCCTGCCACCAGAACAACTGTGATCAATTTTGATCTATTTTGGTTCACAAAAACCCCAAAGCTTTGACGTAATGTGGTAGTTCCTAGTTTTCATTAGGAAAACATTAATTTAATCTAGTTTGATAGCAGCACAGACAAAGGATTGAATCTTTGCCTACCATTGATTTTAGAATGTTTGAAAACAGAGTTGTCCTGTAGTTGAAAAGAAAATACTAAGTAAATATCTTGCAATACAATTGTTCTTTCAGTATTTACTTGGGATGACACTTTTAACATAGCAAGCTAGAATAAAATGGCACTAATTTTTTTTTATTGTTTTTCCTGCATTCTCCCCATGCCCTTTCCTTCTTTGAAATATGAACCATACAAATGGTTTGTGATTGCAATTCTTCTTTGAAACTCTGAATTCAGGTAAGATTTTCATGAAAGTGTAACATATCAGAGTATGAGCTTTATATTTTTGATACTGGTAGACTTGGCAGAACTGGTGTGTTGCACAGAGCGCTGCTAGGTATCTGGTTCTTCTAGCTTCTAGGTGTTTCTAAAAAATGATGCTTCTAACTGCAGAAGAACTTCTAACCTTTTACTAGGTTATAGTAAAAGCAGTGGGTAAGTAGGAGCTGACCAGATATTTCTGTTAAGTGCTATCTTAGCCACTTAAATAAAAGGCTAGAAAAGGAAGAGGCTTTTAAAGGTGAGGAGAGCAATATTATCTACCAGTGAAAGTAGAGCTGAGTGCTACAGACGCAATTAGGTCAAAGAGGGGTTAAACAGAATGGATGGAAGAAATAAATTACAGGGTGGCATGAGAGGAATAGACATTCTTGGTAAAAAGAGATAAAACACAACTAGTTTATGAAGGTAGAAATAAAAATACCTGCCATATTGTTCTTTAGTATTTTGTCTGTTAGGAAACTGTTCTGGGTTTTGCAGTGGAGTAATTCAGGATGCCACAGACAAGTAATCCTGAATAGGATGGCAATGAAGATGATCATATAAAACCAATCTGGTTTAATCCCACAGACTATTTTTATTACTGGTTCTTGAAAATGGACGACTCACTTGAGAAAGACCAAGATTCATAAGACCATTTATAACATACAAAAAATTAGCCTTTGCTGTTTTCAGAGAACTTTGACCTATTTTGTCACATTTATAACATTATTTATTCTGAAAAAATCTGGGATAATTACCAGTTTTTCATACTTCCCTTTGTGGTCTTTTGGATGGTTTGGGTTTTTTTGTTTGTTTGTTTGAAGAGAATGAAAGACCTATTCTTTGTAGTTGCTCCTTAATTTGTAATGCTTTTCCTCTTCAGATTCTTCTTTCTATACCCCAGAAGAGTGTTTCCAGAATGAAAAAGTGGCTGTGTGTGAAAGCTCTTATACAGTTAAATAATAAATTAAGGGGAAAATAGTACTTTTATTTATGTTAATATTGAGTCATATAATTGCATTTTTGCATTTATAATTGCAATTTTTGAGGGTTAATTTGTATGCTCTGTAAGTGGCATAAACCCTGCATGTTAACAAAAGAAGCCAGTGCTGTGACAGCTAGTATGATCTCATAGGATAGTGTCCTTTTCATTAGATTCCCATGTAGTAGATGGCATACTGTAACCATTTTGGATAAATTTGGGCAAGCTTGTTCATATTCTGCTAGCACCTCATGACGCTTACTGTGTTCCTAACTAATGCATTCCAGGTTTAGACTAAACTCAGTCCTGCATAAGCTATTGCAATTACCTATGTTGTTTTTAGAACTAAGGAAATAAAGACTGTCATTAATTTCACTACTCTGAAGAGCAACCCTTAATATCTGTGGACATTGTTAACCTCTTTGTTTCAAACACTTTTTTTCTGGATAATGGCCTGTGAAGAAATATGATTAAACAATTTAAAAAATGTGTTTTTATTAGGAGAAAGATTAGCAAGAAGTATTACAAATCTATTATTTACTTGTTTTCCAGTTACTTACAACTGATCTGCTTGTCTAAGGAATCAATTAAAACATTCATTTAGTGCGAAAAGGCTAATGGGTTTTGCAGCTTTTTCCCATCGCCCTCCCTACTGCACTTTCCACTGAGTCACATTCATCACTTGTTTTGATTGTAGCTGTGTGGACTCTCTTTCAGGGTAGACTGTGTCCATTAGCTTTAAGCTGCCTCTTCCCCCTGCACCCTGCCTTGTATCCTCAACTGATGTCCCTTTGCCTTGTAAGGACCCTGATTTCTATGACGGCCTGGTTGGAATACTTCAGAGAAATTCATGCTGTGATATAAAATCCACAGACTCATTAACTTTCTGAAGCAGATGACAGATGTACGCACACACTAGATTTTATAAAAAAAAAAAAGAAAAGTATTAAGGTTATAAGAACTCATTTACGTAGCTCACATCACCTTACTGCTAATATTTATTTTATTTATTTTTTTTTTAGCTTGATCCAAGGATCATCCAACCCTTTCTGGCAGAATGTCGCCAAACTATCGCCAAACTAGATAATCAGAACATGAAGGCTATTAAAGGCCTTGAGGATAGGCTGTATGCATTGGACCAGATGATAGCAAGCTGCAGCAGACTGGTGAATGAACAGAAAGAACTTGCTCAGGTAATACATATTTGTGTGTGCAACATTGGAAGATGATAGATTTTTGCTATGTGCCTGCTGTTAAAGAATACAGTGAAACAATTCCAGGTCTTAATGCAAGATAGTTTTCAGTATACCACACTGGAGATGCTCAAAAAGGTGCTATATTCGAATAATTTGACACTTAAATATTAGGTTTTTTTATATCTTGTGGACATGTTTTCAGCTCGTAACTCCAACAACCACATTAATTTAAATACTTTTTTTAAAATATCAAACTAGTTAAAAATGCAACAGTGGGTGGTGGACAGCACTGGAACTTAAATATAGGGCTTATATTAATGTCCCTTCACCTATATTGGAGAAAAAGTCACTGTACAAAATAAAAGCCTTACTTAAAATATCCTAGACTTTCATGCACTAGGAATATGCAGAGCTGTAGTTCACTGCAACTTTGTCAACTGCATATTAAGCTGTATACTATTATAGCTAAAGTATTTCTGTCAACATTCTCTTGGTTATAATTTGGAAAAATATTTTTAATTCCAATTCGGCCAATCAGCATTCTCGTAAAAGCACCAGTGTAAAATTGCTGGCTTCTGAGATACGCCAGTATATGGTATTGTTCCTGGAATAGAATGCATCTAGTTTATTTTCTTTTTAAAAGTTAAGTTTTTTCCTGGATGGGTAAGAATTACAATATGGTAAAATTTAACAGCTTTGAAAATACCTTTTAAGGTATGTCTTGTTGTGTAAAGGTATATCTTGTTAAATCTAGTGAATGGTTTGCCAACAGGTCGTGCTGTATTAGTGTAACATTTTGCACATTAATGTAGAAAGCTGCTAATAAAAATAGGATCTGATGACGATGTCTATAAACTTTGTAGATATTTATTTTAAACCTTATTTGAAAATAGATGTGTTTAATGAGTATTCTTAGCATAAAGAAAAGAAAACATCTGGCTTAAATATTACCTTAGTGTGCCTGTACATATCTTTGTCAAATCTGTCTGAATTCTACCTGGTTTACAGCTACATGTAAGAGCAGACAACTTTTTGCCAATGGTAGACCATCAAAGACAGCCTGTAGTTTGCAGTTGCTCATATGCTGGAGACCAGTATGCTGTGAATTGATTCATCTTTGCTAGTTCATCCAGTCTCATTAAATGGAAGACAGAAGTGGAAAAAACCTCAGTAATGGAAAGGGAAAATGGTACATGAAATTGGCATAATGCCCAGGTGGCATGTCCTGAACACTTCCTGTCACAGCAACTAATTAATTGTTTTGTTCTTAATATGTTGTCGTCTTCTGACATTTGACTAGATGCAGTCAAACAAATACAACCAGACGGTTGGTGAGCTGCTCCACTGTCCTTTTATCCTTTCTCTTGGTAAGGTTATTTAGCTCATGTGCCACTCCATGCAGTTAGCTTTTCTTGTTCTGAGGGGGCATGTTTTATTTTCTGAGCTGTAAAGGGAAGTTATGACCCTGCTGCATTATATACTTCAGGAGTTAGAAAAATTGGGGACCTTCAGGTTTGAGTTGTGGAGGAATTTTCTGTTTCTATAAATACATTTCTGTAAATGTTAAAACAGTTAGAAAATCAGAACTTCAGCTGGAGATATAGAATAAGAGATAAGTGGTTAAATTTAATTTGAAGGGAAGTACTGAGTCCTTGGTAACTTGTCACTCAACGATACAGGATCAGGGAATAGGTAATGTGCTTAATGGTTGATCACCAAGCTCGTAGTGAGGAGAGAGACTAGTGTGTCTGCATGAGACTGTCATTTGAAGTGGTAAGAAATTTGATTAAAGACCATTTTAAATGTAATATATATAGCTTCTGTGGTTTTTTTGTTGTTTTTTTTTTTTTTTTTACATTACAGTGCCATATCAAAGCTTCTTTATTAAATACGGTTTCTGTGAAGGGCTTCAGTTAACTTTATACCTAAGATTGTCCTTTATACCTAAGATTGTCCTTTAATGCCTTGTTTGCAACTGATAGTATGTTAAAATCTCTATGTGGTCATAATCTGATGTTCAGATTTTCACCATTACATCAGAGCTGGGACCGTAAAGAAGGTCATGAGTTTCTTATTTCTGCTTGCACATTTGTATATTATTAGTAGAAGTAAGTGAACAATGTTGCCTCCCTGTCTTGGGGTGGTTAGAGCCCCATTTTGAGGAGCCGAGAACTGGGCTGACAGTCATGTAGGGCCCAGGCTTCCCACTGCATCTTCTGGCTGGTATATGAAGGTGGGTGCTACCAGTACTTCTGGCAGCATTGTTTAAAAGTGGAGCCTGTCTTCAGATAATTTCAATGAGTAAGTTTTAGAAGTAAGCTTGTGCTTAATCTTAGTCTTGCAGTGTTTATATTGTAGGCCAGTGCTAAATCCAAGGGAATTTAGCATGATGGAAAAGCTACTCTTCCATCCCTACGCTTGGTTGCCCAATGCAGTGAGTGGTGGTTTTACCTGTGTTTTCCATCTTCATTTGCATGAAGAGCCTACCTCAAGTTTACCAATTCCACTTTTGAGTGAGATACTTAAAAGTCAGTTGGAAAGATACCTTGTTGCCCTGTTTAAATGCTACTGTAAATTTAGAATTTGTACCTTTTGAAGGCTTGACAGAGACTTTAACTTTCAAATCTTCATCATCATCTTTTCTTTTTATAAATTGTCTATTCCTTTACTTATGATATAGAGGTTTTTAAGAACTGTCAGATAGAATGTGATAGTGTGTTTAGTTTTTTGTTGTTTGTTTGTTTTTAAGCTTCAGTTAATGAAATGTTCATGGTTAAACAAGTGATTAAGTGTACTACCAGATGCTTTTATTCCTTGATTTTTATAATTGAGTCTTAGGAATTATTTTCATACCAGTTTTAGCAGTTGTTTGGATAGTGTTTGGAAAAAATTAGATGCTTGTAAGATATTAGAGCTGTTATCATGTGACTCATTCAAATGATAGTCTGCATAGATATCTAAGAAGAATGGCAAGGTACAAGGGTTTAATTATATTTAAAAATATAGATGAGGACTTGTGAGCACTACCTTTAAAAGTACACAATTTGTATGATAACTGTTAATAGTGGTGTTATCTGAAAAAAAACTCATACAATTTTCCTTTACATCACATCATCCAGCAGTGAACTGTTTCTGTTCATAAAGTGGAGGTACTTTATAGAACAAGAATAAGGAACGTCTCAATGGTAATCCAGTTGGCATTTTTTGTACTGGAAGCTGTAGGCTTATTTTCCCCAGGCCAGAAAAAGCTGATGTTCTATCCAGAATTTGAGTTGACTTTCTACTCCAACCTCAGTTTCATTACTAAAATTCAAACCAAACTTATCCTATGGAACAAAGCCATCTGCTGTTAGGCGGCCTCATGGCTTAGTTAATTTGCTTGTTCCTGATTTAAGATTTCTTTCGCTTCCACTCAGCCTTTTCAATTAACTACCATTAAACAGTTTAAATTTACATCCCGAGTTCTGTAGCTGAATAGTGGATCTCTAGCCCCTGACGTTTAATATGGAAAGCTGCTTTGTTAAATTAAAAAAACTATTTTTCTATGTGGAAGCTGTGATTTGTAACATGAGCATATAGAATTGTGGTCAGTAGGTGGCATTATGTAATAAGAGTATGCCTCTAGAAAATTTGGAGCCTCTCTAATCTTTCAGTGTGATTCTGCCCAATAGCTTATCCTTTCCAATATATTCTTGTGTTTGATTTTACTTTTTTTTAATTTCCCTATGCCCTGATTTTGGCTGGGGTAGAGTTAATTTTCGTTCTAGTAGCTGGTATAGTGTTATGTCTTGGATTCAGTATGAGAAGAATGTTGGTAACACGCTGATGTTTTCAGTTGTCACTAAGTAGTGTTTATACCAAGTAAAGGATTTTTCAGCTTCTCATGTCCAGCCAGCAAGAAGGCTGGAGGGGCATAAGAAGTTGGGAGGGGACACAGCCAGGGCAGCTGACCCAAACTGGCCAATGGTGTATTCCATACCATGTGACATCATGCCTAGTATATAAACGGGGGGGAGTTGGTGGGGGCGGATCACTGCTCGGGAGCGAACTGGGCATCAGTTGGTGAGTGGTGAGCAATTGCGTTGTGCATCACTTGTTTTATATATTCCAATTCTTTCATTGTTATTATTATTATTATAGTTATTATTTTTTCTTTTCTGTCCTATTAAATTGCTCTTATATCAACCCACGAGTTTTACTTTTTTTTTTTCCCTGAGTGAGCAGCTATGTGGTGCTTAGTTGCTGGTTGGGATTAAACTACGACACCCTATTAGTAGCGTAGCTTTTCAAAACATCTTGTTATATCCAAATGCATTTCCATCAATTAGGTTCATAGAACCTCTTCTATCAGCTCTGTTAAACATAGTAAAAAAACTGGTTGGCAGGTGGCCTTCTTCATTCTGGGCTTGTTCTCCTTCACTTGAAGTTATTGGGAAAAGTACTTTGTCACTCATATTCTGTACTTTTATTTTCCTCCTGCTTCTAATTACATCAAAGAAAACCTTAGATTTATAGGTTTATAGTGATTCAGGGTCTTCTCAGCTGCTTATTGTATCACTGACTGCATTCCCTGTTGATTGTTTGAACTTCAATCTAAAATGTTTTTATATTCTTTATTGCTTCTTCTTTGACTTGGAAATATTGTTGGGAAAAATCCATAAAGGCATTATCATGCCTGTTTTTCAGGACCCTTAGTTTGACTGTGGTGCTTATGTCATGAATCCTGTCATCTGATCAGGGCTATAAAGGCAAGAGCTTTTGAGAACAATTGATGATTTAGATCTTGGATTTCTCTTTATTGGGGTTCCCCCCTCTTTTTTCTTTTTTTTTTTTTCCCCTCAGTTTACTGCAGTTTTTTCTTAACTGGCCTTTTTCTAGTATGCTGAAATTTTTCTTTCTGATTTGCATATTAGGGTAACTTTAGTTTAAAAGATGGGTCCACGGATACAGAAGTGGCAGAAGATACTCAAATTAATAGTCTTTGGGAACTGAGAGTAAAGCTAGAAGGGATTTTCTAGCTCACTGCATCCAGTTTTGTGTAACTTCAGGCTCCATGCCATGTGATTCGTTTAAAAAGCTTACTGAGCTGCTATTTAAAAGCAATTATTTTCTTGACTTCTCTATTCCTGTTGCAAAGCTGTATAGAATCTGATTGTCCTAATGTTTATAAATATCCCTTAATCTCAGATCTGAAAGTATTCTTGGCTAGTTTAAATCTATATGCTCTCATGCCCATATTGCCTTTCATTTTGGTGCTTGGCAATTCCCTAACGATTGTCACAGTAGGTTTCTTCAATGCCTTTTTCTTCCTTGACTAAACAACCCAAGTTCTTTTGATGGGGCCGTCCTCTCCTTCATCTCAGTAACAGTTCTTCGCACCTTTTCTGGTTTCCATTCACTTGGCTCAGATAATACATAGAGTTAAAAAGCTTGCAACTTGCTTTTGTTTCCCAGAGTGTCATCACTCATTCAGTACATAAGTTGCTGAGTTCAGTAAATGGTTGACTCTTCAGTATTCTCTTCCATCTTCAGTGTACATCATCTTCCTTCTCTTTTCATTACACTTAATGTATTGTTTGATACTTTGATTTCTGTGCTGTTCTCACTAGGATATAAAAATTTATTGCAGGCTTTGCAAATGTGTTTTATAGCATCTTACGACAAGATTGGTTTACATTCAATATCAAACCAGTAACGACTGGTTTTATTTTTCAGCAGTTTTGTATAACTCTCTATGGTTTACTGTTCTCATCAGCTTCAGAAACACTTAAAACTAATGTCTGGTTTTGAATTCTTTATTAAGAAAACAAAGGGTCAATAAACAAGTTTGTAGAACTACAGAGTGACCACTGTGATGTTCATGTCAGACATGATATGAATGTGGACAAAATCAAAGCTAAAATTGGTGCTGTTGAGTGGTATTTTCTTGCCTAAAGAACCACACTGTTTCCAGCTGTATTTTATCTCACCTGTTGAACGTGATGGAGGAGACAGTGGCCTGGCACAGTAGTTGTTATGCTAGCAGCCCCGTGTCCTCCCTGTCTTTTCTGTGTGTGTGTACATATTTTACCTCCTGTAATCAACAATCTAAGGCAGTCTATCTTCCCTGTTTTGCCCACCACCCTTTTAGGGGTTGCCTGTTACCATCCACAACAGATAATTCTTTGCCATGCCCAACTCCTACGTGGAAATAAGATGTCTAGCTGCAATCTTTGCTTTCAAGAAGAATTAGTTTCATGTATGAATTTCTTTATGCAAAAAATACATTCTTTAGCCCACAGTAGTACTGAATGTGCTCTAAGTTGATGTTGAGTCTTGCATGTGCCAGAAGTTAACAAGCTGGTTGTTGGCAGAAATTAGAATGATGGTTGATCCCCTCCATCCTAGTAGCTACTTTTCTGCTGCATTAACTTTTGTGATCTTTCACTGGTGTTGGTTAGTTGTGTAAAGTTCTTGTAGGGTTGTGTTTGTAACTGTTTGGGAGGGAAAGATCAGATAAGATTTATTTGGACTGGATTATAGAACGAAAAGAAAGCAACTTTGACACTTGACTTCTCTGTGTAGCATTCTGTTATACTCCTCAATGGTTACAGTAAATTTATTAAAATGCTTGCGTTCTTACAGAGAAGATGGATCACTTCCATGCTTTTTGATTGTCACAAAGCTTGTGTAACAAATGTGTCTCTTTTTCTCCAGGGATTTTTGGCTAATCAGAAGAGAGCTGAGAACTTGAAAGATCCTTCTGTTTTGCCTGATTTGTGTTTGAGTCATGCAAATCAGCTGATGATTATGTTAACTAATCATAGAAAACTGTTAGATATTAAACAGAAGTGTACCACTGCCAAACAGGAGCTTGCAAATAATCTACAAGTCAGACTGAAGTAAGTTACAACTTCGGAACTTTATATTGCTTGCATGTGCATCAAGACTGTTTAAAGAATGGGGTGTCTTAAGAAAATCTTCGGCAATGCTTAGTGTTTTTCTTAATGGGAGAGAAAATAAAACTTGCATGACTTCAGTTTGTATATGAAGTTATTTGTAAGTGAGATACAAAATACTCTTTTAAGAGGAACTTTTCTTAGAGTGCAAGTGGTTTTCATATTAATAAAACAGTATCCAAGAACCTACAATCCCCTCTTCTCTCATCAACCTCAGAAGCTCTCAGTATCTTATTTAAAATTTGACTAGCAATTATTTTGATGTTTTCAAAGGATTATAATAAGCATAAGTGAAACGCTCTTCAGTGGCTTGTGATCACATCAAAGCAGAAAAACATGCTGGTAGTTTGGTTTACATGTAGTTAATGAAAAATAATTATATCTAGTCACAGCCAGTAAAAATAGCAATTTTTCATGTAAGCCTCATTACTGTATGACATGGAAGGCAGTAAGTCTATATTGCTCAATGGGAAATAGTTTTTCACACTTCTACACTTAATTAAGCTTTAGATAATTTGTCATGTCAGATATACAGGAATAGTATACAGAGTTTAATAATTTTTGGAGGAAAAAACTTTGTTTATGCTAGCAGCTAATAATTGGGCAACGTTGTGACCCTGTTAGACTTGCATGCTGGATATCCATCACGTAGATTTTTTTGTTGTTTTTTTCTTGAAGAGATGGCAGTTTGTATAGATGAGGCAGGTACAAGGTGCAGGAAGATGTACAGCAGAATCAGCAGTGCACTAGCAACAAAGATCCTGTTGTGTTTGTAAAATAGATTACTGCTAGGTAAATCAAAATGTGAATTTGTCTTTGTTGCATATGCATCTGCTATTAGCCCAATGAAAAGATGACTTTTTTTTTGCACCATTTTTCACTGTAGCAGGAATTTAAGGATAGTACATAGAACCTACGTTGCTATAAATATCACTTTAATTTCCTATATGTTAAACTATTTGTCTAGTATACACTTAATTCATGAGTTATTAGAGGAAAAGACTTGCATCCCTTTGTAAGGAATAAGCTAGCGAAATGTGGAGAGTGAATGCATAGAGGATAGCTCTGAAGAGAATAAATCATAGATGTAAAAAAAAAAAAAAAAAAAAAAAAACAAACCACAAAACCCAACAACAACCCACCCCCCCAAAAAACCAAACCAAAACAAGCATGCAAAAAACACCACTATATTTTGGGTCAAACCAAAGGTTGCTCTAGCTTGTCTTCAGTAGCAGGTAGTAGCAAATTACCATAATGGGAATCTACTAATGAGGAAAGAACATAAGAATATTCTTCTCTAAGAATATTTACATATAATTAAGTTTATCTGATCTAGAAGCAGATCTTCTGTTTTTAATTGCTGATGGAAGTTTTTTTCCATGAACTAGTCCAACTTCTTTTTGAATCCACAAACTCCTATTTTTTTGCAAGTTCTGCAACTTGACTATATGCTGTGTGGAAAATATATTTCCCTTTGTGTTTTGAACTGGCCACTTGTTGGCTTTGTATAATGCCCTCTTTTTATTTCTTACTACTCATTACTGTGAGAAGGTCAACAGTGCATGTCTTGTAATTTCTCTGTTAGTATATGTTCCTAATTGCTTAATGTTGACTTGTTCGTATTTTGTTGGTTTCATTTTTACTCCACATCTGTCAATAAAACAATTTTTATTTTTTGTTACTTGTGGGACATACCTCCACCCTATGCTTTCTCTGGTGGCAAAGTTGCTGTAATCTTTCCCCACAAATACACCAGTTGATCACCTTTTCAGTAGTTGTCCTGTGATTTAGTTGTGTTGCTGGTTGTGCTTGAAATTAACATATTGTATCAATAAGATAACAGAAGATGTGGTTACAAGGTGTGAGAATTTGTATGTTACTGGCCTGTTATTTGTAGTGCATGAGTAGCTGGTGTGAACTTCCCAAACAGTGTTTTGATCTCATTTGTTTGACAGTATTCCTACCCTTAATATTTCTTAGTAATGCTTTTCAATAAGTATTTTTAAGTTTTGTAAACAAAAAGTAGTCTCTTCTTTTGTCTGGATGTACCAGCTTTTTTTAATTCTAGAGAAAGTTACATTATCGTTTCTCCTGAGGTTATGTATGCTAAGAGCATTACTTGTCAAAAACGATACCTTAACTCAAATGGTGGTGTTAGTTTTTTGAGCACTGATGTAGATATCTTACTGTGAAGTAAGCAGGGAACTGCAAGGCAGCTACTGAATTCTGAATTGCTTGGTACTTCCAGATAGCCTGTTGTTGTCCCATGTAAAATGATGTTGTTGTTCAGTTCATCCAGACGTTGCTACTCTTAGTGAAATTTAAATGCAGAAAAGATGACTAAGTTGTTATCTTCTAAAGTGTAACCTACTTTTGTAGGTGGTGTTGCTTTGTAATGCTTCATGCTGACCAAGATGGAGAGAAACTACAAGCATTGCTTCGTCTTGTAACAGAGCTCCTAGAAAGGGTCAAGGTCGTAGAGGCTCTCAGTACTGTTCCTCAAATGTACTGTCTAGCTGTTGTTGAGGTTGTGAGGAGAAAAATGTTCATAAAACACTACAGGGAGGTAAGTAAAACTTTGAGACCAAACCTTTGTGTCAGTGTATAAATTAAAAACTAACTACATATTTTCCCTTCCACAGTGGGCGGGTGCTTTAATAAAAGATGGGAAACACCTATATGAAGCTGAAAAGGCAAAAAGGGAATCTTTTGGTAAACTATTCAGTAAGTACTTTCTCTTCTGTGAAATCAGAATTGTAGTTAAGTATGACTTTTGTCTTTGTAGTTAAAATACTTTCATTATGTTGTAGTTTAAATACCTGTATAATTATTTTTTTTACTTGTATAGGAAATGCATACAGTATGCCAGTTGGTCCTATTACAAACAAAATATTTTTCTCTTAATTTTTCTATTAATCAAATTAATGAACTGTTTCATGTAGGTTATCCAAAATACTGTGAAAGTTCTAATTAGTTTAATGCTTGTAAAAGATAAGATTTCTAATTATTACATTTGAATGCAGTTTCTGTTTGAATGTGCTCTGAGCTTACTGTTCTTTTAAATAACACTTTTAAAACCATTATTGAATATTTGGGTATTGCTACGACTTCCCCTGTAGTACTTCAGAAAAAAACAAGAATGAAGAACAAAGTCCAAAGACCTTGACCAGAAGCTAAAAAAAAATTTAAAATGAAGTTGCTGGTAAAAGAAATCTGATTATTTTTTCTTTTTTCTGCAAAGTCTGCAACTTATGTTCTGAATGAACTGCTAAAATAAGCAAATTAAGAAAAAGGTTATCAAAATTTTGGAAAGGAGATTAGCAAGGTTACAATGAAAATTTGAGAAAGGTGTTGAGACTTTTGCAGAGGTGAACAGTATGCAAAAAGTGGCTTCAATGAAGTGAGAAGTTCTACTGGGATGGTGGGTTTTGCATGAAGTTCTGTGGTGACTTGCAATTTTTATGTTGTCAAGAAGTGGCATAGTTAGTAATTCTTTCAAATGTAGTTCAGCCATTAAACTGCAGTAGCTTAATTGTTTTCTCTTGATGCATTGTTTGTATGTTGCATTTCTTTCTTTTAAATAACCATTTTTTCTTTGCCCAGGGAAGTCTTTTCTAAGGAATCGTTTGTTTAGAGGACTTGACTCCTGGCCTCCATCCTTTTGTGTATGTACTCAATATATTTTGGGGTTTTATTTCACTTTTGTAAACAGTAGTTTCATAGATTAAAAACCTAAGCTTAATTCATTCAAGCTATATGCCTGTCACATTGCTCCAACACAGATGAAAAAGCTGGGAGCCTACTGTTCTTTTCTATTTCAAGTGACCTGTATTAGCATTGGTTTGTAACTTGCAGTGTGGTGAGAGAGGGAATGTCAACTCAATACTCCTTTACAGCAAGGAGTCTGTGGTATTGAACAAAAAATTTCTGTTAATGATCAGAAAAAAGAAGCCAGGTGGGATAAATTGATCATTTAATCCTCTCTTCTTATTAATAGAGCCATAAAATTAATAGGATGGTAAAAGGAAGTAAAAGATTTTCATGTTTTTCTATAATCACTGGGTGAGTGGAAAAGCATTTTTGTTTCTTTATTGGCTGATAACATGAAGGATTGAAAAAGTATAGTTGTAATCAAGCATTGTCTGTTAACTTTGATTTCATACAGCTTGATTAATTCCAGTAAGATAACTCTCCCTAATTCTAGTGTGGCCATCTCACTTTGCATTGTTTAACCTTTTCAGCTTCTCCTTTGCAGCTTTATCTTTTTAAAGAATACTTGGAAAATAAGAATGCTACTCATTTCAGTGTTTCGAATGCTAAACTGAATTAATACTTGACTGTATGTTTAGCAGCACAGTAAATAAAGCTTCAGTGCCATCTCTTATCCCTTAACTTTTTAAACACATCCTTAATGTTTATGTAGGTTGGTAATAAGGAGAAATTTGCACTTAAATGGTCATTGTAGGCCCCTTCCAACTGAAATACTCTATTCTACTGCTGCTCGAGGCACTATGGATAGAGTTAGTGACTATAAATGTAAATGATTTTTTTAGGGGGTGAGGCCAGACATGGTTCCTTTAAAAAAAAAAAAAAAAAAAGGTATGAAATCTTTTGAGAGAGATATCAGTTTAACACCAACTTTTCTGTGTTATTAATTAAACTCCTTTTGATCCTTCCTTGGCTATCTTGATACTGTTTACATTAATAACAATGTCTAAATTAATTTCTTCTTAACACAGACACGGAAACCTCGCAGATTTGACAGTGAGCTTCCAGATATCTCATTAAGTGACTTGCAGTTTTTGCAGTCTTTTTGTCCTTCAGAAGTACAGCCGCTACTCAGGTAAAGCACCTTTTTAAACTTTGTATGTTATGGAAATAGCTTCCCCCTGGTCCTACCCCCCTTCAGCTTTGCAATCCCCCCCTGCCCCAGAGTTCATTTTCTGTAAGGAATAGACAAGGATATTTTTTTAACTGATACCATTCTTAAGCAATGGTCTTCACTGACTTAATGCAGATACATATTATCTATATGCTTCATGTACTCAAGCTTGGTTAATTTGAACACATGTATTCCGCATTGAGATGTAAGGAATGTTGGACATTCCTCTGAGCTGCCTCATAGCTAAAGAACAAAAAAAATTTGTCAGTTTTAAACTGAAATAGACTCATAACTTTATGTATGTTGTGTCAGATCAGAATTAAATTAATATTTTTTTTCATTTCCTCTTTAAGTGGTATTCTGGAGGAAATAAATTTCTTTAGGCCAGCGTGAGATCTTAGAGATCTCCTGTATTCAATTACTGCTTTTTCTCTGACAGACTGATTTTACTAAAAAAGTGTGTTTTCTAAGTGGCTCTACTGTCTATGGAAATCCATCATTTTGAGCAGAAGCTCTATTTCCCTGTTTCTTATCTCCCAACAATGAGGCGCACATGCAGATGTAGACAGGAAAGCTACTGTTTTGTCTCGGAGGCAACTTGACAGGATTAGTTTCTTGTCTAGAACTTGGGGATGTCTTTCTGGAAAAGCTGACTGTTAGAGTGAGCTTTCAAACTCATATGTCTTAAACCTGTAGTAATCAGATAGAGAAATGCCAGCCAAGATAATGGGCAAGAAATAGGCAGTAGCAAGTTCTATGTAAGGTTCTTGCTAGGAGGAGACCTGTCTATCAGTATGACCACAGTCAGATGCTGCATGTATCCGTCACCCTTCTCCTAGAATTGATCTGCAGTTAGAGGTTTGCTGAGATTCCATTTTTTTTTAGCCCCAAGGCCACAATCCCACAAAGGATGATAAGGTGAATCCAAAAGGAGGATGCTCCGCTGTCATCTGTCAGGTTCACCAACAGTATCAGCCTGAAACTTGTTAATGGTGCACAGTGCAGGAGCTGAATTCACTGTGGGTTTTTTTCACCTATTTTTTTGTACTGGCATTCTTTTTGATTCAGAATTCCTGGCCATCCTTATGGTATTGCTGCTGGAATTAACAGTAAGTATAGTGAGCTTAGTCTGCTTGACAGTGGATTTGCCCTAGATCATGATACAGTTGATGTACCCTTTTAATTTCTCTTGTTATGCTCTTAGACTTGCTCCTCAGTGATTCTGCAGGAAAAAAAAGGGCAAACTATAGTGTCATATTGCTGATGTTGCCTGATTTTTGGGTTTGTGAGAATTTTACAACCTTCCTGGGAAGTTTGGACTGAGTTCAAGAAGAATTTTGCCTTACTATTGTCAGGAAACCAATCACTAACCAAACTCTTTCAGTTGGTCTTAATTGTAGTAACATAGCTTTCCACTTGATGGCCGTAGAGGTGGGATTATGTCATGTTCGTCCTGGTTTCTGTGCTCAGGATTACATTTGGTGGAAATATTGATGATAGTGGTGGACTTGCAATTTGAGTGGGCAAAGCTGTCACACACCTTGGTAGACACTGAGCTTCAGAAGAAACTTTAGAGCAGTACTGTCTTTGGTATTTTCATTTAACATCTAAAGATCAAGCAACAGGCAAGCTGAGATCCAGCACACAGTCTTTTTCTGAACCCCTGAGCTGTATAATGATGCTTCTATTTACTTAAAATGCTTCAGTCTTCTGAAATTATATGTTTGAGTAACTATAGAAATCTTAATTCTACAAAAATACACTAGATACCACTTCCCCTATATATTGAATAGAGAATGCAAAACCAATGTATTGTGTAATCTGCTTTTCTTATATTGTTAGTCTAAATGAACTACTGCTTCATGATTTCAGTGGAGCTATTCTTGAACAAATTAAAAATTCTAGATATACAGACTCTCAAGAAAAATCAAATAAATGTTGCTTTTCCAGAGGTTTAGAAAACTTGCAATTGAAAGCTTATCTTGCAACACTTGCAATGTGATCATGACACATTAATCGGTCTTTTAATTTAAATTACCTGTCATCAAAATAAAATATTAGAGAATTAATAGCTAGTTCAAAGGAAGAGCTGGATTGGAGAGAATCCAACTGAAAAGAAGAATAGAGTCATTTGCAAACATAAGTGCTTCAGTTACAGATCTAATCACTATCAGTTCTCTTCTGTTACTGTTATTGTAACTCTAGGTACTACTGGTAAATGTTTTCCTTAGGAGGAAGGACTGACATATTACTTCCCCATCATTGTGTTTATCATTTTCTACTCCTTAAAAGCTCTCAAGTTCTTAATTTAAAACACAAAAACCCGGTAGTCTTAGTGGATTTTCCATGTAAAATAGATGAAATGAAGAAAGTACAAGCCTTATACAAAAGGAAGCTTAGTCTTGTTGGAATGTGCACATAATACATAATTTAATATATTTTAATCCTATACTGTTTTTAAGGGTTCCCATACTTTGTGACTTTGAACCTCTTCACCAGCATGTACGTGCTCTACATAACCTGGTAAAGGCAGCACAGAGTTTGGATGAAATGTCACAAACCATTACAGACCTGCTGAATGAACAAAAGGTATTTTTGTTTTTCTTTACCAAGAAAAGTGAATATTCTATTCAGAAGATTAGTTGGTCTCATAACTGCGTAGTAGTTTCCTTTCTAATCACGTACTAGTAAATACTCTGAGAACTTTGAGCTCTTCAATGAGTGAAGTGAGTTAACAGGTGCTTATATTCCACAGAAATTGTAGAATTATAATTATTCTGTTAATATTTCTGTTTTCTGCCATTTTCTAAAGCTTCTGTGTGCAGAATGAGTGCATTTTGCCATTGTCGCTTTAGTTTGTATTTAATGAAGTTGTTACTTCTCTAGATTTTTCCCTTGCTTCTTAAGTCCTTTTGGCACACGCAGTTAAGGAGAATTTAGCGCCTTGGTTGGTTGTCCCCATTAGCCTGAATATTGGTCTGTCACCTACTCCTTTATTGCAGTCCTGCTTTTTGGGGAAGGGAAGAAATATGTTGCAGTCTTTTTCTTTGAGTATAAGGAACAGATGGCAAAAAGATCTCTTCCTAGTTTCACTCTGCCTGTCAAGCAGATTCTTCCCCCTAGAAACTCTGTTTCTGCCAGTCACTTTTGATGGTTTATGTGCATTCAGCCTCTAACTTTGATAATACACCAGACAGGGTCCTTTTAGCTTCTGACTGTAGCCTGTCCCAGTGAAACTCTGGGTGAATTTAGCAATGCTTAAAATTTTATGTGAAGTTGACTGCTCCAAATTTGTGTTCTTTAGCAGTTTTGCTATAGAAAAAAGGTGTCACTTTTTGTGGGACTCCATGTTATCTACAGTGTAAGTGTTTGCATGCACTTTGCTGACTAGAAGCATCTTCTATAACTGCCAAGGTTATGGGCATGTTCAATTTCGAATTACCAAATTCCAGGTGACAGGAAGTCCTTTATCTTCTATTTGTCTGAGACTTGAACAAGAGATTTACTGGAAGTCTTTCACTTATGTAAAATATGAGACCTGGGCTGCTCTTTGTTCTATAATATAGAAAAAGTGTATCATTTAGCTTGTTTCTTACCTCTTTTCTGTCTTTATGCAGATTGGTTTCTATATGAACGGCCATTAAGAGCAAGAGTGTTGGGGTCTGACCACTGTATTAGCCAACAGAATGGCAAGGAGTGGTGTAAATTTTGTGAAATCTGGGAGTTTTCTGAACATGCTTTTCCAACAGACCATGCTCTAAAATACAGAAGTCCACCCCCAACTTGTAGCATCCTGAAATTTATCTCATAAGAAACCAGGATAGTGACAGGTGTTCTAACGAGTTAATTTTTCACTAAGGCTTGCAGTGTCGGAAGACTGAAATAAAGGAGTAAGTTTTAATTTAAAAAATATATAATAACAGTAGAAAAATAAACACAAAAGGTGCCTTACTTGTTCAGGTCTTGATGGTTTGCCCTTTTTGGTTCAGACTTGCTTTCTGAGAAATTTTTATCAGTATCTGGCTCACAAAAAGATGTTTGCCAAATCAGGAGAATCTGTTCTTCCCACTTTTCTCTTTTGCTGTGCTTTGACCAGTTTCGATTCTTGGCTGACTCATATGTCAAATGCTTAGAGAGGTTTGGATAATTGTCTCTTTCCTTAAATTGCATTGCACGGTCAGAGCTGGGCCATTCATGATGTCATCTTGAAAATGCCCATCTCTGTGTGTAATTTCAGTGATTCATTTCAACTGTTTTTTTGGAATTGAAGCAAATAGATCTGTCAGATATTTTTCCTTCTCAGTAATAGTGCTCTTGTTATTACTTGATGAGAGATACTAGGTCTTTCTCTGTGTTGCTTTGTTCTGCAGATGATCTAGAAGTGTTTTTTAAATTACACTACTTTTTGCCCGTGGTTTTTTTTGCGTGGAATTACTGAAATAATTTGAAAATATTCTTTTCTTATCCTTAGTATTGGTGGGAATTTACAGTATATAATTAGAAGGACGAATAAACATTTAGTAATAGTCCTGAAGATGCCTACAGCTTCATGCACCTACACATTCTGTTGGTGAACTGTGAGATATCCTCCCAGCTTGGTGCAGAGTTGGCGATGACTGTGCAGGTGGGGAGTATTGCCCATACAGCAGAACGTTGCTCTTGTACTCTCCCAAGGAGGCACATTTGACCCCCAGCCTCCCTTTCCATACCAGAGGCAGCAGAAGCCTAGTTAAGTTGCACTGGGATAGTTTCCCTGGCTTGTTGGTAGTGCAGCAGTTCAGCTCTGTCTAGGTCAGGTGGGAGTTCATCCTACTGCATCTGCTGCAGCAGATGGTCTTTTGATAGTTGCTTTAGGCAGGAGAGAGAAGCTGTGGCTGCAGACAAGTGAGCAAAGAGCAAGTCAGGAGATCCAATACGTTACTGAGGATGTTAGTAGCATTTCTTTTTAAGTGTCCCCATAACTCTTATTGATTTAGCCTATGAATTCATAGAACATTAACGATCATATGCTTCTCTATCTGATATTAGATTTCTTTTTTTTTAGTATCACATCAGAATAGTTAAAGAACTTTGTTGTGGATTTTTGTTTAATTTGTTACTACTTTGAAATCTGTTTTCCTTTTTAAAGCTTTCTTCTTAGTCTTTGTAATTTAATGGTATCACACCAAAGATATTGCTGTGCCTTCTCATTTCTATAATATGGACAGAGTTTAAGCAGATCAGTGACAGGGTTAAAGACGTCCAGGAGAAGGTTAAGATGCCCATAGGAGTCAGGTAAGATGACTAAGGTGTCTTCTCCACAGTTTGTAGATGATTAACATATGCAATCCTTTGGTATTAAAAGTTTCTCTTGTAAGAGAAGCTGCTTTTCAAATCAGATTATGAATCTACCATTTGTTTTAGTTGAGTTTGAAATTCAAACACTGTAATCCTTCCAAGAATTGCCCCATTCCCTCACTGTTTATCGTAGTAACACAACTGGAACAAGGCATGTAATCCAGCAACACCTGAGAACTTAAAAATTAACTCTGCTTCTCTGTCTCTTTTTTTTTGTGTTTGCTCTTGACTCCTTTTCCTTTTTCATCACAGGAATTAGTGTATGACATAGGCATACATTGCTGCCTGTAGA
Organism: Haliaeetus albicilla; assembly: GCF_947461875.1. Lineage (NCBI taxonomy): Eukaryota > Metazoa > Chordata > Aves > Accipitriformes > Accipitridae > Haliaeetus > Haliaeetus albicilla. Next base: position 33,712,749 of record NC_091485.1, on the reverse strand, counting down.
TTTTAAATAGACTAGATGGCAGGCACCAGCTTTTCAGGGAAATAGGCAACAGTAAACAAAGTCTTTCATATAGTTTCAGCTGCTCAAAATGTGAGTTTTAACTCTTCACTAGGCAGTAATCTGGTACTCTAACTAGAGACGGAGTTCACAGCAGCCACTGCAGAGGCATCCTGGAATTTGTTACAGCCCCAGGTCATGAGGAGACCAAGCTCAGTAGAGTGTTGTTCTACACACTGATGACTATTTTTTTGTTTTCTTCATTCTGCAGGGGTGCCAAAAGTAGATAACCATCTTTCCATTGCATGTGGCTTTCTGTAAGGCCTTCTAGTATTCAAAGCCTTTGAAGTGCTTTTTTAGTATGTGCTTATTGGCATCCGTGATGCTAGCTTTTATTACTGTTAAAGTTCTGGTTTATCAATCTTAAATGTTTGTCACTTAAAGTATATGCTTGGAATCCACACATGTATCAGCATATACAGTATCCTTCAGCGTTTCTTTTTCTAAGTTTTCTTAGATAAACAGCAAGCAGAAATTAAAATCAAGGGAAATGCTTAAACTTGGACTAATAGTACCTTTAAACAAAAGGAGCATTTCCCTTTAAATTTTTTTGTCTCATGTTCTGTGTTCATTTTTGATAAAGACAATATTTTGTATATAATGAATGTAACTTTTTTACAGTGGGTTTTCATCACTGGATTTCAAAATCATTGTATGATTTACTTTCATATAGATGCAGTGGCTAATGGAAGTGAGGTGTAAATGCAGCTCTGCTAAATAGATGAGTGTCAGAGCTGGAAATAGATTCTTCCTAAATCTCATTTCAGAATTCAGTTAGTCACACTGCACCTCCCTTAAGAGAATGTTTACATGGTACAGAGAAGAGTAGCGTCCCTTTTTGGGTACCAGGCATTTGTAGAAGATTGAGAAGACAAAAATTGGCTATTTATACATCAGCAGTCTCATATATGTTACTTCTGGGTTTGGGGGGGGCGTTGAGTTCTGTTACTGACCATTTATTGCCCAGCTCCACTAACTGTTGCCAGTCAAGTAGCTCCATTGAATGGATAGCAAAAGTTTCTTCAATAAAAACTAACGTACTAAAGAACACCAGACACATTTAAATGCATGGAGACAATGTGGATGGTTTGGAAAAGAGGCACAAGCAGCAGCATCAGGATTATCAGCTGCAGGCAGTGTTGGCTTTTTGGAGAAGAGCACTATTCTGAAAGATCTCCAGCACTTTGAGAATTAACATCTTATGGGAATCTTTTACTGCAAATATTCCAATGAGTCTTTAGGAATAGTTTCTTTTCAAGATGGTCACGTTCCTCTGATGAATAAGACTGAACAAGTCCTTCAAGGGTGAAGGATGGAAAAGCAAGGTAATGGTTAGGCTATGGGGTTGCAGACAATGCATCTGAGATTTGTTCAGAACAACAGTCCTTTCAAAAAACTTGTCTCTTCCAGTTTGTGTTCCTGATGATCCTGCTCATACCTCTTCATCCTACATGTCACGGATAGTCTCCTTATGTATTTTAACTGGATGTATTCCACTGTAATTTTCTTAGGAAAAATTGCTTCCCTACCCATCTTACTGCAAAATTGTTCAGGAATGCATCCTTGGTGAATACTGAGGCTGTACATTGATTTTTGGCTTCCACTGGGATGTGTTCTGCACTTGCTGAAGCTTAAGGCTTATATTTTTGTTCTAAGAATCTGCAGATGATATTACTGTTGGCATTAGGGCTTCTATATTTCCTGTTGTATTTAACAGTTAATAGTATAAGATACTACAGACTGACCATTTGTTCCTAGTTCTAATAGATTTAAAGATAGTAAAGGAAGAGGACTTTAATACACATTTCACTTATTCTGTCAAACAAAGTTTACAAGCAGTAAATTTATTTTATTTTATATTTATTTTAGTTTGTATTTATGTTACATCTATTAAATAGCAAAGATAAGAAAATCTGTAACTGCAGTGTAATCTTCTAGATACATCATACTGTAAGTTAAATTGAGTTTTAGTCACATACAAAAAGCTTGAAAATCACAGAACACAGGCTGTTTGCACAGTTTCTAAGGCCTTGCTGAGGTTGATTATTTTTTTTTAAAGCATGTCAAAATGGTGCTTTACTGAATTTCAGGTGAATAGAAATAAGTGCATGTAACGTGGCCTGCAGTTACAACTATTATAGCTATGATAAATCAAACTTCAGCTGAATTCACTTAAAGTATATATTCCATGGCAGTATAGAGAAGTATGATGTCTTTGAAATAGCAAAGATTTGGTTTTCAAATACTGTGCATGAATTCACACTTTTCAGGAAAGTATGCACTGGAACTTGATCTTGCTTTATAATTCATATAGTAATGAACAAAAACTGATGATAATGAGATTTAAACATGTTATCACAATTAACTGGAAAATTGATTTGAAGGTAAGTTTTTAGCTTTTTAAGAATCAGAAGCACTGGAATTGATCAGAGTTTACTTGGGAACAGTTTTGTGAAGGTGGAGAAGCTTCACTTAATCTTTGTATTGGCTTACCAGCTGCTGTTACTCATGGATGATTATGGGTGGTTATTCTAACCATTAGCTTTTCAGCTGAATATTGAAGGATCTGGTGCTACAGAATCAGGCTTGGTGGTATCCAAGGTCTTGAGGCAAAATGACAAAAATTGGGAGCAATGGTAGGGGGGTGGGGATAGGGCAGGAAGTCCACTCAGGCTGTGGTATCTTGCATTCTGAAAAGTCAGAATGTTGCTTTTAATTACAATGTGCCCTTCATTATACTGCACTACTACATTCTCACAAGCAGAACAATTCTCATGCATGTTTTTGATACGTTAGTAAGCAACAGTTTTGTTGTAATAAGGCTTTTTGTAAACCTTAGTTTTAGTGTCTTAATAGTGACTGGACTACACTGATTTTTAATAGCAGTATTAGCAATATAAAATAAAGATATTTTAGTGACAAAATTATTAGGAAAACCGAAATCAATAGGCTGGTAGAAAACAAAGCTTATTTCCGACTGGTTACTTCAGGTTTTCGTATCATCCAAACTTACATTTCAGCCCTTTCAAATACAATTATATGCGTTCTATGTAAGACTTCTGGATAGGTGAACATTTAATATTTATGTTTTTACAAATGGTGCTTTTTTGAAACTTAATGGAAAATCTCTCTGAATTTCTGCAAGTTTTACTTAAAATTTAGCTGTGTGTATTTTTGAGTGTTACGGATAATAAGGCTGACTTTTTAAGTTCTTGTTCTGCCCGGTGATTTTTATTCAATTTAAAATAGTAATAGTTTTGCCTATCACTTCGTTAAGTGTTTGTTTCTTATTTTGTAACTTGTAGGCCTCCAATAGTCAAGCATCGCCACAATCTGCTACCACACCAAGGATGGAAAGTACAACAGGAACTGCAATTGCTACCTCTTCAAGAACTCCTCCATCACTCAGCCTTCAGGGTCCCCTGTGTCCTTCTGTGTGTCCCCCAGCTCCATTAGAAGAATTGTCTCCGGACAGCATTGATGCTCATACATTTGATTTTGAAACTATTGCCCATCCGAACTTGGAGCAAGCTCTTAAGCAAGGATCATTAGACTTGGATTCATTAGCAGAAAGTCCAGAATCTGACTTCATGTCAGCAGTAAATGAATTTGTAATAGAAGAAAATCCAGTATCTCCTAATGTAATAAGTGATCCACAAAGTCCAGAAATGATGGTGGAATCTCTTTATTCTTCAGTTATCAATGCAATAGACAGTAGGCGTATGCAAGATACAAATTCATGTGTAAAGGACGTTTCAGTAGAAAACGCATCTCTCAATGTTTGCATGGAGAAGTGTAGGGTTATTGCCCAAGACTCTAAGGTACATTTAAGAGGTATAAAAGAAGATCTTTGCCACTTTAGAACACTTGTACAAAGAGAACAGTGTGACTTCTCTAATTCTTTAAAATGCACTTCGTTAGAAATAGTAAATACTATTGAGAAGGTAAAACTTTCACTTGAAAAAACACTAAAAGATAAACATCAAAAAGAATTACAGTCTTTGAAAAGTGAATATGAAACTAAAATTAATAAATTATTGGAGGATGGTGAAGAAAATAAAAAGAAGATTAAAAAGTTAAAAGGTGACTTATTAGGCCTTGAGGAAGTTCTTCAGAATAAGAATGATGAATTTGCAATGGTAAAAAATGAGAAGGAAGCCGTAGTTTGCCTTCAGAATGAAAAAGACCAGAAATTACTTGAATTGGAATGCCAAATGGAGACACAAAATTGTGAAATTAAGGAACTGAGGCAGTCTCGTGAGATAGTACTTGAAGACTTGAAAAAACTTCATGTTGAAAACAATGAAAAACTACAACTCCTGAGGGCAGAACTCGAGAGTTTAGAGCAAAGCCATTTAAAAGAACTGGAAAACAAACTGCAAGCCAGGCATTTACAGGAATTTGAGAAGGTGCTAGCTGAGCACAAGGACTGTTTAGATAAATTAAAAAAAGAGAACCAGCATAGACTTGAACAAATGCAGGAATCCCATGCAGTAGTTGTGCAAGAGAAACAACAACAAGTAGAAGAGTTACAACTCAAGGTTTCAGATCTTTCTGATTTAAGGTGCAAATTAGAAGTTGAACTTGCCCTGAAAGAGGCAGAAACTGATGAAATGAAGCTGCTTTTGGAAGAAAGCAGAAACCAGCAACAAGAGACCTTAAAATCTCAGATTGATAAAGAAACTGAAAGCTTAAAAAAAGAGATAGATAAATTAAACAGTAAAATACAAATTAACAGTGATGAATATCAAGTGGGCTTATCAGAACTAAGGACTCTGATGACAATTGAGAAAGATCAGTGCATTTCTGAGCTAATAGACAGATATGAAGAAGAATCAAATTTGCTTAGAACTGAACTAAATAAAGTAACACTTCTTCATCAAAAAACTTCTGAGGCAGAAAAAAGACTTTCAGAGCAAATAACGGAACTACAAAGTAAGTTAGAGTTGGAAGTGAATGCCCTAGAAAAGGAAAAAACAGAAAAACTGTCTCTCTTTGAGCAGCAGGAAAAATATGAAGCTATTATCCATAAGCTTAAAGAAGAGAAAGAACTGTTAGTATCTAACCAAGAACAAGACAGGCAGTTGCTCATTCAGAAGCTCAATTGTGAAAAAGAGGATGCAGTACAAACTGCTTGTAAAGATATTGAATTACAGAGGGAAGCTGCTGAAAAAGGGCTTTTGGAAAAAATACAACAACTTGAGATGCAAGTAAATCGGAGGTACTGTAAGACTTAAGTTACTGTGTTTTCAACGTATTTTAAAGTAATTACTATGGTATATTTATTCATGATGCACTATGCATTAAGTACAATTTCTGTATATTTATAATGGTGTTTATCTGAGTTGGTTTCTATATTCAAGTTTCAAGCTACTTCCATTTTATAGGTAGTGATATTCCTGTATCTGTAGTTAATCTCAAAGATTGTAAAATGTCTTACACAATATTATTTCCAGACAGCAATGAAGGTTTTATATTTCAGTCTTGTAATGTTACATTGCAGAAGTGTTTACACAATAGCATGTTGCTTGAAGATCCAATTTTGACGGTCTCAGCCTCTCTCTCCTTTTCCATCCTTTAGTCTGGTATTAGCGCTGTGTGAGCATGCAATGGCTAGCTTTTAGGGTGATAACTTTCTTTTATTGGCAGCTATACATGCTTGCTGGTGCTAATGGTGGCATGAAAGTGTGTGGGAATATATATATGACCGACTGAAAACTGTCCCATGCCTACCTGGACTTGCATTGACTTTAGCTGCCATGGTTATGTATTTCTTTCAGGGTCTTCAGTTTAAGCTTTATAATGAAACACACATGGGCAACATTATTTTAAAGAACATCCTAACATCATTGTTTTTCATTATTAATTTCTGCAGTGTTTTTGCATTTTAAAAAGAAAAATATATTTTCCCTTGCCAGAAATGCCTAGAATTACTCTTTCTGATTTCTCATATCTTAGAATTTTAGAATCGTTTAGGTTGGAAAAGACCTTTAAGATCATTGCGTCCAACCATCAACCATGCCCACTAAACCATGTTCTGGAGTACCTTGTCTACGTGCTTTTTTTAATACCTACAGGGATGGTGACTCCACCACTTCCCTGGGCAGCCTGTTCCAATACCTGACAACCCTTTCAGTAAAGAAACTTTTCCTGATATCCAATCTAAGCCTCTGCTGGCACAACTTGAGGACGTTTCCTCTTGTCCTGTCACTTGTGACTTGGCAGAAGAGACCGACACCCACCTCACTACAACCTCCTTTCAGGTAGTTGCAGAGAGCAATATGGTCTCCCCTCAGTCTCCTTTTCTCCAGACTAAACAGCCCCAGCTCCCTCAGCAGCTCCTCATAAGACTTGCTCTCTAGACCCCTCATCAACTTGGTTGCCCTTCTCTGGACATGCTCCAGCACCTCAATGTCTTTCCTGCAGTGAGGGGCCCAAAACTGAACACGGTACTCGAGGTGCAGCCTCACCAGTGCCAAGTACAGGGGGGACGATCACTTCCCTGCTCCTGCTGGCCACACTATTTCTGATGCAGGCCAGGATGCCGTTGGCCTTCTTGGCCACCTGGGCACACTGCTGGCTCATATTCAGCCGGCTGTCAACCAGCACCCCCAGGTCCTTTTCTGCTGGGCAGCTTTCCAGCCACTCTTCCCCAAGCCTGTAGCACTGCACGGGGTTGCTGTGACCCAAGTGCAGGACCTGGCACTTGGCCTTGTTGAACCTCGTACAATTGGCCTCGGCCCATCGATCCAGCCTGTCCAGATCCCTCTGTAGAGCCTTCCTACCCTCAAGCAGATCAACACTCCTGCCCAACTTGTCGTCTACAAACTTACTGAGGGTGCACTTGATTCCCTCGTGCAGATCATTGATAAAGTTATTAAACAGAACTAGACCCAATACTGAGCCCTGGGGAACACCACTTGTGACCGGCTGCCAAATGGATTTAACTCCATTCACCGCAACCCTCTGGGCTCATCCAGCCAGCCAGTTTTTCACCCAGTGAAGAGTACACTTGTCCAAGCCATGAGACGCCAGCTTCTCAAGGAGTATGCCTGTCAACAGAGTAGATGATGGTGTTATGGAACAGAAATAGTAGAATTTTTCTGTGTGACTACTGCTTAGAAACAATATTCTATTTTGAAATGCTGAATTTGTCATTTATGTTCTTGTAGTGTGAAGGAACACAGTAGCTAGATCTTGCTTGTACAATACCTAAATGGAGCGTTTTTTTCGAGGTATTATGATATAACAAGTATGTGAAATGGGAAAAGACCAATAAAATGGACAGAATGGGCATAAAAGCCAGACGAGTACTGCAGAATATAAATGCTAACTTAAGTCTGTATTCAACTTTCAATATCAATGTAATGTTAAAAAAAAAAAAAAAACTAAAAAAAAAAAGGAAGGAGAGGGGAAGTTATCCAGAGTGTCCAACACGTGTGTACAATTCACTTACATAGTGCAAGGGAAATCTGAATACCTGCTTCACTTGAATTACCCACTTTGGTCCCATTACCTCAGGATTTTGATACGAACATATCCATCATTAAATGATGTTGTATCAGTGTTTGTGTTTTGTATGTCAGTGTACGAAAAAAGACATCAAGATAATAATACGTTTTTTGAGTTAAGATTGGGATATAATGAAATAAAGAACTGCCCTTAATTGAACAAAATATTCTCTTAATGAAATATGGTGAAATGAGGAGGAAAAAAGATAAATTCTTATGTTCTTTTCCTTTCATATGTATTAATGCACTGTAGAAGTTTTAAAAACTTGACTCAACAGGAAAAGGATGTAGCTGTGTCATCAGACTTTAGAAAATCCACCATCTACACTTACATTTGAACAACTTTTGAGCACAGATGTGTGTGTTCTTATACAAACTGGATAAAACAGATATAGTAATGTATTTCAAAGAAGTATTATCTGTTTCAGTCTAAAGAAGTGTTAGTAGTTTGTTATGAGTTCTGTCAAGTAATTTAATTTTCAGTGTGACATGAAAATATATATTGCTTCCTAAGGCTCCTCTTTATGCCTTTAATCTGCTGTTAGTTTTTTTTCTCTAGGAATAAAGACATGATGTGTTGTGACTCCAGAGGGCGCATATGTTAAGTGAATCTGTCTTAATATTTCAAAGTCACTGTCTAGCTGTTTGGTTTTTGAGTTCCTAAAACCCCAAGCTATGTCAATAATTTGAGTCGACTTGTTATCCTCACTCAGTCATTGTTTAGCAGTTAACTTGTAATGGGAGACACCAACTTTATTTGGCATGTGCCTATATGCTTGTCAGATAAACGTCCTTTTCTGCAAGAGCAATGTTACATTAGCCATCCAGAAGGCATGGACAGGGAGATGAGTTGTTAAATTTGACCCAAGTGTTGCACTGGTATCAGGAGTTTAGTTTTTGAACTTGCATGAAAACTAAAAAAAAAAAAAAAAAAAAAAAAAAAGTGACAAAGAAATGTTTGTGACCCATGCATTACCAACATATGAAAATGAATGTGTTTTGGTTATAATGTGCCTGAAATTAAAATCGTCATGATTTGGAAAGATAATAAAACTGCAAGGCAGTTGTAACTCTCCTATTTAATCTTTCTATGTATGTAGCATGTACTAGCCAAGATTAACTGAAAAATACGATTTCTGTAATGACTTCCGTTGTTAAGCAGTTTGCTGGTTAGTAAAAAGATTGATAACATTTTAAAGAATATTAAAAATAGAATAGGAATCCTCACTGCTTTGAAAACTGAATTACAGCTTTGATGTCTTCCAGCTGTGGTATTGTCCAGCCACTTCTATCAGACTACCATCAGTAGTGAAGCGTCTCTGTAGAGCACGTGCTCTCTCTTTCGTAGCTAGGCTTAATTTAGAAATAAATTGAAATTAAATCCATCAGGAAAATGCTTTCTCAGTAGCACAAAAAAGATTTGCCTGAGTGTCTCATGACTTGCTTTGTTGTCTCCTTATTTTACTTCTGATTTCTGGAAAGTCAAAGGTTGTTTTGCCACTCTGAGAACTTCAGTAGGCTTTCAGAGCTTTATTTACCGCTTCTTAAGGGCTTTTTGAGTGCTTAGCTACTGTATAACAGTTTGTATCTTCAGTATATGCCCATGTGATAGAACAGTGATAGTGTTGCTAAATGCATCATTTGTCATCTTAGAGCAGAGTAGTACAGTGTTTACTTGCAAAGGAACCCCAATCTCTGAAGAAATGTGCTTTTGGTGTCTGGAAAACACTAAAAAAAGTTAGGCATTGTCACTATTGCCATAGTTGTCGAGACCCTTGTAGATTAAATGTGTAAACCCAATACACTGATGCAGTGATGAGACTAAAAAACTGTTAATGTGCTAGCATCCTTTGCAGAATAACAATATCCTTTATTCGGCTGTCATTTGCAGTCAGTAGTCCAGGCAGCCTATCTGAGAGGCAGATGATACCTGCGTTGGTTTAGTGCAGCTAAGAGCTTTGGGTTTCGGCTGATCTATTAACTTGGCATTTAGATAAAGTGGAATAATATGAGTGAATTTTTTTGCTTGTTGAAGTAAGGTGCAGGCATACCTCTTCTTTACACTTCTCAGACAAACTTATACTGTGGTTTCTTAGCCTGATAGGGAGAATTGATGGCAGAAACAGAGGTAGGTGAGTATGTGCTGGATCGTGTGGTTAAGCAAAGACTCTAGAAATGGCTGGAACTGGTTGCTTCATGGGTGCCCATGCAGCAATCAGTATTTAGGTTCCCTGCCTCCTCTGCAATTCAGTTTTCTTTCATATTCTCCGTGCTGCATCTTTCTGGTGTCTCTGAGGTTCTGTAGTCCCTAGTCTTAACAGAGCAGCTTTGCATTATGAGGCAAGAAGAATTTTTGGAGCATTTTTAGTGTTAGGAGTTGCGCTTGTGAATGTTAGTATATTTTACATGATGTTTTGCTTTCAGCACAGCTTACCTAACATCAGGAGACCATACCTCCAGGCTGCTCTGACTGGAGAAAACCACTGACATATGTATGTAGATGGAGAGTTAGGTCTGGGGGGATTTTCTTTATATTAAAGATTGTTATGGTGTAGATAAATAATAGAAATTTAAAATAATACAGTTTTTCACAAATATTGCCCAACAAAGGGCTTTCTCTGTCCCGATGTTTTTCAGTGGTGGTTCTTGATAATTCAAGCCAAAACACAGAAGAGCGTAGTTAATGCTTTTGGTTCAGTGATGAAGAATATTTGGCCTGTGTAACATTTCCTGTTTCAAGAGCTGTTTAAGGTTGTTATCCTTCCTGCCTCAATGACTGTTGATGCTTTCCTTTCTTATGATCTTTACTGCTATCCCCCAGATTCTGCAACCCAGAGTTTTAAGTTTCACATCTGAATTCCTTAGCATCAGATTTATTGCTGAATTGCTTTAATTACTTGACAGCTCTGGAGGCTTTGCATTTTGACATACTAAGAATGTTCAGGGAGTTGACTGTCATTGTTCCTCTTTTTACTGCTTTCCACAACTCCTGTTTTGTTAGAAAAGTGAAAACAAAAACTTCCCCCCTCAAAAAAAACTTCAAAATTAAAGCCAGTGTAGTACACTAAAAAACAGAATGCCCAGGAGTAAGAATCTGATAAGAGCTCAGGATTAAAAAGTAGAATTGAAGATTAGTAATGACTTAATTAGAATACAGTATTTATTTCATATTTCAGAAAAAATGTCTCAAAAAAGTTCTGACTTCTTGTGTGTTTGCTTATTTCATGTATTCTGGGACTCTATATGCTGCAAGTTTAAAGCCTAAACATTTTCTTTTAAGTCCTCCCACTGAATCATCTGCTGAGTCAAGCTTGGTTGCTGAACTTCAAGAGAAGCTTCATGAAGAAAAAATGAAGTTCTTAGAGCAACTTGAAGAACAAGAGAAAAGAAAGAATGAAGAAATGCAGAACATCAGAACATCGCTCACTGCAGAACAGCAGGTAAAGCTGATTCTTTTTTATTACTTTTGCTCCCATGAAAATTATGTGTTCTTTTGCTGTTTCGAAGTTATGGAGTTGGGGGTTTTTTTTGCTGTGTAACACATGCACATTCTAAATTTGCGCTATTTTCTGGAGCCAGCATATGATGTGTTAATGGACTCCAACAGTTAAGCATTAAAAAAAAAAAAAAAACAAAACAAAAAAACCCAAACAAAAACCAACTAAACAAACAAATGAAAAAAAACCCAACCAATCAAAAAAAATGCCTCCTTAAATATCTGTGAACTGGACAATCCAGTTTCAATTTTTGTAATTCTGTGACTTGTTTTGCTTAAGTTAAGCTAGTGCTGTAAATTTTTATCCATTAATCTCTTGAACTCCGGAAAGATACTGGTTAAGTATAGTTTAAGTTAACAACACAAAATTTGTGGACAACACAAAATTAATTATTTGAAATACTACTTAACTTGGAATGCTACTTAATGGCTTTTAAACTTTATTAGCCTGGGCAGGTACCATTTGAAAAGCAAATGTTATATTTTTTGGTGGTTCAAAGCAAATGTTATATTTTACTTAATAAACTTAGAAACACTGTGTACTGCACACCTCGATACAAAATCATATTGCACTGGATTAATAATTATATCTGTATCCACACATTTTTTTCTTTCAAAACATCTTGAATCTCTCAGATTTTGTAGATGAGTCTTCAGTTCTTAAATTAAATCTCTGTTAGTAACAGCTGTTATCTACAGCTTTGTTGCATTTAAACAGTAAGAAAGGATTTCTTGATGCAGTTGTCATGGTTTAACCCAAGCCACCAACTAAGCACCACGCAGCTGCTTGCTCACTTCCCCTCCACCCCACTGGGATGGGGGAGAGAATGGGGGGGGGCGGGGAGTAAAAGTTGTGAATTGAGATAAAGTTTAATAGGATAGAAAAGGAAGGGAAAATAATAATAGAATACACAAAACAAATGATGCACAGTACAATTGCTCACCACCCGCTGGCCAATACCTAGCCAATCCCCAAGCCACAGTGCCTCCAGGCCAACTCCCCCCATTTCACATACTGGGCATGACGTAATATGGTATGGAATACCCCTTTGGCTGGTTTGGGTCAGCTGTCCTTCCCAATATGAAAAGCTGAAAAGTCCTTGACTTATTATAAACACTGCTTAGCAACAACTAAAATATCGGTGTGTTACCACCATTATTCTCATCCTAAATCCAAAACACAACACTATACCAGCTACTAAGAAGAAAATTAACTTTATTCCACCTGAAACCAGAACAGCAGTGCATCTTTGTCTTAATAACCATTTTAATCCTTAAAGTAACTGGTTTTAATATAAAACGTGCAACTGTCATATATAAACTGGAATATAAAGCATTATGTTTAAAAAACCCAGGAACTTACAAATTACTATTTTTTAATGATGATTTCTTTATACTACATGTGTGTATTGGGCTTGGGGGAACCAGAGGGATAAAAAAAAAATTGTTACAGAGAAACCTCAAAACAAAATGTACAAACATTTTATCTCTTCACCGAAGTAATATGTAAACAAGTTTAATTCCTTGTTTAACTATATTGTAGGAAACTGAAATGCGTGATATCTTTTGTACTTTTTTGTTCTAGTGATGTAGTTTGCATTACGTTTATACAGTACATTTCTTATTTCAGTAATACTTCTTTCTGTTTTCAGACCAACTTTAACACTGTTCTGGCAAGAGAGAAAATGAAAAAAGAAAACATAATTAATGATCTTAGTGACAAATTAAAAATGCTTACACAACAGCAAGAAAAAGATAAGGGTAAGCAAAGTTCTGAAGAAGAATTCATCTTTTCTAATAGGATAAATCCACTCACTACAGATTGGTTTTGATCCTTAGTGCTGCTGTTGTTAAAAGAATTTTTATTCGCTTGTGTCATAGATTTGATTGAAACGCTTTCTGAAGATCGAGCTCGCTTACTTGAAGAGAAGAAAAAGCTTGAAGAAGAAGTTAATAAACTGAGAAGTAGTAATTTTTCTCCACCTACCTACTCAGCAGCAGCTTCAGAAGCTTGTGGAGCCTGCGCAGCTGATATTCCCACTGACACAGACAGATTGGTTTCTGACATTGCAGCTGAAGGGAGAATGGACTCCACAATGGAAACCAGTATGATGGCTGTGCAGTAAGTATGGGGCTTTGTAGTAGAAATATGCAAAGCAGGCTTTCATTCTTTAAATGTGTGCTGTGGGATGTTGTTAAACATGCTCATTTGCACTTCACACTCCTCCTGCCTTTGTTCTTGCTAAAAATGTTCTTTTAAATGTACACATACAGTTGTGGCGTCACAATCATCAGAAGTGTGTGGTTTTGATCACTTAGAAGTATCTTAAAGGTGAAACTTGCCCCCAGAATTACGAGGTGAAAAAATAGACCTAAGTATATGAAGTGTAAGTCAAACAGGAGAACAACTGTAATGGTGAATGAGCTGGGTGGCTGCATGTTATTAGCATATCTTTTGAACAGTGGCTGGCTCTCATTTAAAAACAAACAAAAAAAACTTTATGATTGTTCATGTATGTGTCTGCTGTAAGACAGCATAATGATATTCCTTGATAAAGAGGAAGGGCTGATAGGTATGCTTGGTAGAAATGAGGCTGAATCCTCAGGATTCCAAACAAGTAATAAGACTCAGGCTGATTAAGTGGCCTTGATGGATTGATGTTTTGTATTATTGGAGAGAAGGACAGGTATTCAGCATCTCTTTGTTTGCATAACTTCCGAATCATCAGTAATGTCAGCTGTGGTGGTACTGCTGACTTACTAGAAGGCAGTGATGAGACTGGGAAAAAACTTAGCAATTATTTAAACCCTTACTTGAGGAAAACAGCTAGGGCAAGCAACTTATGTACTTCAAACTAAACTTTTCACTTAAGATTGGTTCAATTTTGTTTGGATCTGGTTGATTATCTGGATTTACAACAGATTCAAATAACATTATGTTGATACATATATTTAACTGCTTATCACCCTTCTTGTATGGAGGTGTAATTAGGCAGCAGTTAGTTTGCAGGTAGGTGTCTGAAGCTGTGCTTGAAATACTGAGGTGATTATAGAGATCAGAGGGAATTTATGGAGGTTTTTTGCAGTCATCGACTTCACTATGTTCTCTTATTTTGGGTGCCCTACAATAGCAGTTCACTTTGTTATTGGCTTATAATGCCTTGTCTAGTAAATTAAGAGCCTACATGTAAAGCTAGTAGACTTTGGTGATCTGGTGATCTGGTCTTAGTGCATGACTATAAAGTCTTCAGAATTTAAATAATTCTGACTGGTACAAAGTTATCTTGTTGGTTGTTGTCAGAAATCGAGCCTAATGCAGGTGTATTTTTTGTTTTTTCAATACTGAGTTCCATGAAAATGAGCATCAAGTTCAGAGCTTTGATTCTTAATTTAAATGTACCTAAAGTAATTTTATAAAGGTTTTTGAATAGTAAAGACTGTCTTATGCTCCAAGAGAAGGGGTTGTGATGATGCATGCAAAAATCCTAATTTCCTTCAATTTTCTTAATTTTCTTAAATTTCTCTTGACAAATGTAGAATTTTAGGCTTAAAAATTCTGTACTAAAATGAGCATGTTCTATTATATGTACTTTCTGACTAGAGTAAGGCAAAACGAATAGCACATGCTGTATGTGCATTAAAATAGGACTCATTGCTAGAAGATACTCAGCTATTACTGTATTTAGTGCAGTATGAGAATCTATTCGGAATAGATTACTGGAAGAAAACTCAAGAAAAAAGGGTGAAGAAGTTTTGTCCAAGGCATTCCAATTGTGTTTTTTAACTCCATATAGAGACTGGGGAAAACTGGAAAAAATAAAATATCTACAGTATGAGTATATTTCTGCTATAGCAGCCTAAGAAAACTGAAATAGTCAACATTTAGTACTTTTTACTAATTTATGAGAACTGTTCTTCATGCTATACCACTTTCTACCTCCTTGTGGTAGAAGATTGCATTTCTTTAATTCTCTTATACTAGGAATACTCATTTTAGGATCCTTTCCTGCAATGTCTAAGGAAATTTGGATTTGAACTGGAAGGCACTTCTAAATATTAGCAGTCACGTGGAATTTTTTCTGTTATGCTTTTACAGCTGCAGTAGTTTTTTAATAGACTTTTAATACCTCAATTATGATTACATTGTCAGATTTCCTCTCTTCTCCTGATCCTTCCGTAGACTTTCTCATTTGTGAAGTTGATAAATATCACAGGCTATGTCATGTTACCCTGAATAAACAGCAAACCTGCTTATTTCTAATTACCTCAGTGCAATGAGATGTTTTGGGAAGACAGATCTCGTCATCTTATTTAAAATAAAACAAAGTTCTTATGCTCTTATTTCTCTCTTGTTTCTGAGGCTTCTCGAAATATGTCTGATTTTGTTTCAGAACTGTACAGTATAATGTTGTATTCATTTGCATGGGAAAAAGCTTAGAATCCCAGATGAATTTCATTATACCCCTAATATGATTAAAGGTTTCTTTTTGCTCATTAAGAACACTTACCTGAAGAAATTGGATGCATCTTTGAATCACCCACTTGATACAGCTTGCAAATTTTTACTGTTGTTGAAAGGAAAGCAGAATAACTGACTGTAAAGCTCCTGGTTGCTACCCCTTCACCTAAAATCTTTGTGGAAGATCATTAAGCAATTGCAACCTATGCATTTTCTCACTTTTGTGCCACTAGCTTTTTGAACAATCCCAGACTTCTGCTTATCTCTCACAGAAGTGATGACCCTGAGTGGGAAACACACAAGTGGAATGAGGTTTTGCCAGAGAAGCAAAAGCAGAGTTGTTAGATATACTTGCATTCACTTTAATCAGTGCCTATCACAATGTATGCTGCCTAACCGAGAATAATATGCCCAGTGCACTAAACTTTGTGGAAGCAAGGATGAAAACAGTTGTTGCTTACCAAACTAAACTTGCACTGATAATCAATAAAACAGTTAAATACTCTGTCTTTAGAAGGAGAACTATTTCTTACAGTAATTATTCTAGTTCTGAACTCTCAAGGCAGGTTTACAAAAAAACCTTGAAGATACGCATGGGAACAAAAAATTTTGGCTCAATGTACTAAAAGTCAGGTAAATAAGTAGGCAGAAATTATTACAGGTTTCTGTTGACTTCTTCCTGTTACATGAAGGCTAAGCAGCCTTTTAACTGAAATGAAGGAATGAGTAGCATGGCTCAGTTATAATCTGTTAGTTCTACTTGGCATTTTCCTTGGATTTATAGCATGTTTTGTCAGACTGGATGAATGGACTATATGTCCAAAAACTTGTCTGTTTTCTTTCTCCAACCAAATCAGTTTGGACTACAAAATACATTGTTTCTTCCCTATTAACCTGTCTTCAAAACTGTATTTTAATTGTATCAGGTATTACTCTCTGTGTCCTTAGGAAATTCCTTATTAGGGTGTTAGCATTATTTTATCATGCCCCAGTGCTCAGTTTATCTCTCAGATGAACAGAGACGGTTAGCAAGTTCACGTTCTACCAGAGAGTCCCAGGGCACAGAGCCTTTAAACTACAAAGATTAGGAAAATACAACATTGTAGAGCTGAACTGCAATATCGAGGGTTAACTGCCAAAGCATTTGGAGCTGTATCTTTCATCCTGAGGTTTTGAACATAATGCAAAATATGCAGAAATGGCCCCATGTAACTATAAACTAATCAGTGACTGAAAATTCACTAGCTTGTTGCAACAAAGCAGCTGCTTGGGTTTAAAGAAAAAAAGAAGAAGGAAAAAAAATCCCCCCAAATCTTCCAGAAATGTCAATGCTGATTCTTAAGGTATCTTTCTGTGCTGTTCCCTCTGTGCTAGCAAATATATGGCACTCTTCACTGAGTGACAATGGAGGGGTGGGAAAAATAATTTTTGTTGAAAAGAAATTTCATTTTTAACCTGTCCATTTTCTTCTTGCTCTTTTAGTGAAAATGTCCATATGTCTGAAGAAAAACAGAGGATAATGTTGTTAGAAAGAGTGAGTAGATTGTTTGTGCGGTTAAGCATTACAATTAAGTACTTATAAATATGTATGTGTGCAGTTGTGCTGTGGTCAATTATATACTCTGATGCAATATAGTATCTGCAAGGCTTATAAATACTATTCCAGGGAATGGTTTTTCATTGTACTTGTTTCGGATCAGTATAATTTGTTGAAGCAATTCAAAGTAAGTATTAATACATTATATTTGGCTTAGCTTAAAGTTTGTTTATTCTGTTTATGTAGGCTTTAGTATGAATGAGTCAGGTGTAATATTTCTTCTTAGGAGTGACACGTCATTGATCTAGGGAATTTCAGTAGCAAAAAAAAGTTTTGATTACTTTTTCAAATTAAGGCATCCAAAGCAGCTGGACAGGAATTAAGATTGATTTACCTGTTTCTCTTGGAAATGGATAATTTCTCCTCATAGGCTGCTATTACTTAAATCCATTTCATTCTACCTGGGGTGCATTATAATCTTGACAGTATTGCTTCTGTAAAAAGTGAAATCACACTTGTTATGAATGTGCTTAAAGTTACAGTTTTCTGAAGCAATTGTCATGGTCCTACAGGCTAGAATTGTAAGTTTCTACGTCGCCACAGCTGCTTCTTCCAAATACATACCTTAAATTTTCACTTCTGTTACAACTTTTATTTTGAGCATAGCTTTCAATGTACACTGAATAATTGAACATTTTTGATGAAATAGTTACTTTTGCTGAAAGGCTAGATTAACCCTTAGTATACTGGAATCTTTCAGATTCTAGTAATTTTTAACTATCTAGTTATATCTAACTCCATTCCAGTTGCCTTTTTCTTACCTTGAAAAGTTGTCTTTAAAAAAAAAATAGTGTCTTTAGCTTTCAGCTTTCTATAATCAGTTAGACTAAACTCTGTGATCAGTTAGAGAACATAAATGTTTTTCGTTAATGAATTGTGGCACTGTATGATGCAAGTGGCTGGATGTTTCTGACTAGAAGCACTTAACATGCTTTATTCTGTCATCTGCTTACAAAGGATTTGTCATGGGTAGAAGCTATAAAATAGTAATATATTACACTTCTTTTGCTGTTCTATCAGTGAAATGTTTTTCTAAACCATGACACTAACTTGAGAAGGATGAGTATGGAGATAAGCATAGTATAGCAGTGGGGTTTGTAGCACTGTGTTAATTGCTAGACATCAAATTTTTTTACATGTCTTTGTTCAAAAGCTGTTTTGATATTGTTTTAAAATGAAAGCTGTAGTAAATATGTATATTGTACAAGTAGTCTGTCTCTGGTCATATCAAAACTTTTAAAAAAATGTATAATCAGATAAGATTTTCTTTCAGACTTTGCAGTTGAAAGAAGAGGAAAATAAGAGATTAAATCAAAGATTGGTAAGTATTTGTGCAGTGCATGTTTTAAGTCTCATTAAAAAATAAGAAAAGTTTACAAATATTAAGTTTGTTAAAATCTAAAAATGTGTTTTTATTAAATTCAAAATGTTTTAAGCATTAAGGCAAGTGGCAAACAGGTAACCTGATAACCTTTCAGGGGTATCTCAACTTAGCAGTGTTCTCATGGAAAAGATTCACAGGAGTGGAGAGAAAGAGACATACTCCCAAAGAACACAGACCATCCAGGCTTGGGGTACGGGGAGTTAAATTTCAGTGGTGCCATGGCTCAGTTTTTCAACAACAGTAGATTGAAGGCCAGTTTACAAGAATGTAAATATGCTTGTACAATAAGCATAATTAGGAGTGTTAACAATACCTTGGAGATTAGAAACTGCACCTGTCATTTTTGTAAGGCATCAAACTTTTTAATTCTGCCTAGCAACTGGAAATACAAACAGTCATCGTCTTAAACTGAAACACTCAAATAATAGTCAATGCCTATGAAAGGAAAAAGAATATAGTGACAGAGTTCCCTCGATTCCTGTGCTATGAATCCTTCTCCTCTTATTTATCCACAGTTTATCCTTGCTGCCAGGTCTCAACCTTAAGTCTTAAAAAAATTACTGTGTGTATAGAAAACAGACAAGTCCTTTGGTAGTTTATTCGTTGGACCGGCCATGGAGATCTCACTTTTAAGTGACAGGTGATATCCAGGAGTTTGGTAGGAACTGATATCTGTGTAGTTGCAAGTTACATTTCAGAGCAAAAGTGTTTGATAAGTTTCTCCAGTAGGACTTGCCATTTTTCTGTCTGGTATAAGATTGAAATTTACTATATAATTTATTCCTGCTACATATTCAGGTGCGAAATTGCAATTTTTTTCCAAACACTTTCCATTCCATATTAAAACCTGTACATAATAACCCTGCTAGTGCGGGGCATAAGAAAGGACTGCAAGACACCTAAAAGCATATTTTAGAAAAGGATTTTTTTATTTAGAATGTCAATGAAGTGCACAAAAGTTATTTCAGTGTAGTTTTTACAATACAACTCAAACCATACTGGACAGTCTCCTAAACCTCTCTGTAGATTTCCTGAATTAAATTCTTGATCTCTTGCCATCTCAGAGTAAAATGAAATTGAAGAAAACATGGTGTTGTACAAGACAAATATAAAATTATTTTTGTTGCTATGATTAATACCAAGCCATGTAGGAGAAATTGGCAGCTCATTGGTGTCTAAAGCAATTGAAAATTGGTTTCTAAATGGGCATAAGAACATAATATCTTTTCAATTCCTTACTTATAAATTAATTATATCATAGATGAAATAAATTATTTTATTTTTTTCTCTTCATCCTTCTTTCTCCTCCCCCTCCTTCCCAATACACTTCTAAAGCTGAAATACACATCAGCACTTAAATATCAATATTTATTTCTATAGAGCTACTTCAAATAAGCAACCCAGAAGGGGTGCTGCACAATAAAAGAAAATCTTTTCAGATCCCTGACCTTTGCAGCAAAACTTGTGGGTTACCTCTGCAAGCAATAAAAAAATTAAAAGGAGCTCGTTTTAATACCAGGAGTGTTATTACAGGATTTTTGTTACTTTATATGAATTATTGACAAAGGGAACCTTTTTTCTGTGTAAAGGCTATTAGAACTCTACTCCATAAAAATTTCTTTACTGAGTTTTAATGGAAATATTTTTAACATTCTAATTTGTTGTGTTTTTCTTAAAACTTAGAAATTAATGAAAAATACAGAAATCAAGCTAGTTTGCATTTTAATTTAACATTCCACTTTTAAAAAACAGTGAGAAAATTTTTGGTTCTAACGTGAAGAGAACTCTTGAACACTTTTGGGAGCAATGTAAGCAAATTATACACATTTGACAACTTTCATGTTAGCTGCAACTTTTTCAAGAAAGAGAAGTACAATGTGAATAAGTCAAAGAAACGTAGTCTCCAACAACAACAACAAAAATTGATATGAAGTTGGGCCCCATAAAGAAAACTGCTGAAAATGTCATCAGAAGTTGAGAGGTTTTTGTGTTGTACTGCATTCAGTTGGGGCTCATTCTTTGAAGAAATTAAGAAAACAAGCTGGGAATAGGCTTCAAGCTCATATTAAGACAGGCTGATACTGTTTCCGGAGAAGTGGGGAGGAAGACTGACAATAGGAAATATGCTGTAGGTAACAATGTTTGAGTTACAGATGAAAAATCATGTGCTAAACTTCAAGTATGAGTAATCTAGGTTTGAATAGCATGTATAAACGGTGCAGGAAGTAGGAACCTATAGAAGAACTGCAGGACCTCTTGTTAGAGTTTCTACAGGGCAATTACAAATTGTCTCTTCTTTAAGGAAGTTACCAAAGGGTGATGAAATGGATACATTGACATCAGATCAGCTCCAATGTCTACTTGCATTTATGTAGGCTATATAATCCCTTTGTAGATACAAAGTAGCGTTGACCATTTTCATTTATCACAGTTACTGTAGAAAGTGTATGTACACTTATATTCATTTTTACATCTAGTTTATTCTCTTGAAGTTGGTTCATGTGCCAGTATGAATTAAACAGATTTAAAGGCAAATATCGTGCATATAGAGATGAGAATTATGTCCAAAGCCTTACATAATTGAGACTTTGTTTGGTCTTAGTAAATTTGACTGCAGTTTTATGTGAGGGAGTGCTGCTCTATCAATTACAGTAAACTTTAGATTGAGTGACAGTCCTTAGTAAAACTGAGAGACTATATCGAGTTCAACATCCAGAGTTTAACTGCAATAGACATGTTTGCCCTCCAGTATTTTACCATCAGCCTTTTGTAGAATGCCAGTGGCTTCTGTGTTAGAGTGCGCAGCTATATTATAGGTCTTGTGTATGTTCGGAACAAATCTTCACTGGCACTGATCTGGAAAGCACTTCTCAGTTTTAAATAATGAGGGAGAAGTCAGTTACACAAGACATTTAATACTCAAAGGTAGCTATTTAAAAAACAGACAAACAAAAAAAACCCTGCAAACCACCGAAACTACAGCCAACCAACCAACCAAACCTGCTACAGAACAGGATAACAGAATTGTGTGTTTTCTTGAGTGAATATAAGACCTGCAAAAATAGACACTGTTTGAAATCAGTAATAAATTATTTATCTTAACCATATTGTTACCTGCAATGTACATGTCATCATAGCTTGCCAATGCTTTATAGCTTTTCTCTTATTTTAATAGATGTCCCAGAGCATGTCATCAGTATCCTCAAGACATTCTGAAAAAATAGCAATTAGAGAGTAAGTACATGTTAATTTTCATATAAACAGATGGATATGCCTTCAATAATAAGTATGTAGTTAAAGAATGTCACAATTCTTCTGTTCTTGATCTGTGGTGAAAAGATATGTAGGTCAACTCTATACATTTAGCTGTCAGTTATTGAACCGTTGGTTGGGCATGAATCAAATTTTATAAACCCTTTATTTTAAACAAAAAAAAGGCCTTTATGAATTCTGTGTAGTGGTGGCTTTCTTGAATTCTCTACCTTTCTTACATGGTTCATAAGGGTAATACCTCATGGGACTTCTAGAATCCTTCCTTTCTTTTAGATTACTTTTTGTTTATCTGTGACCTTCTTGAAATCATGCTGAGAAAAATCAGAAGGAATCTTGTTTATCCTGAATATGCGTAGTGCTCCATTATATTTGAAGAGAAGTTTTACCTTCCTGAAGTCTTCAAAATTTTTGGTTTACCTTGACAGTCTGAAATGAAATTAACTCAAATATTTTGTTAGGTATTATCAATCTGTTAGCAGCTGCATGTAGAATTGTTGCTGGAAAAAGAAATAGTAATTCTTGCAGAACATGAAAGCTATAGACAACTGTTCTTCAGTAATTTATCAGTCTGACAATAATTGAGTAATATAAAAAAACGTTTTTGGAAAGAAATCCAGCACAGATTATTCCTTTAATGTTTTCTGAATTACACCAAATTGCATTTTTATTGTAACAAGGTCGGTATGTGCAGAATCAGGTTTTCCTGTGAGCACCTGAATATTCTGGCAATTCTGTTGGTAGTCTTTGGTGAGGAAAACGTTGTGAAAGAAGAATTCATCTGTCCAACAGAGATGTCTTTATTTAAGTCAGCATAGTCTGTCATTATAATAAATCCAGGCAGAAAAGCTTGGAGTATTGTTTATTTAATCTGAAAGTGAACTTTAAAGAAGATAAGCTAAATTTCTCTCTAGATTTACTTATTTATCTATGACTATGTATCTGCAGTCTCCTTTTATGGAAAAGAGTTTTCTGCTTTCTTTGCCACTTGCTCCCCCATACCCAGAGTAGTAGTAATATTCATTCTTACAGCCCTCTCATGGTCTAATGCTTAATTTGTAGCTATTTTAGACTTCATTTCATTAATGGGTAAATAATTTACTTTCAACACATTTGCACTGCGAAACAGAAGTTGGAGACAGAAAAAGCTCTCTGAATTCTGTTGCTGAAACTTGGCATGAGAACTTGGTGGCTTCTTGTGTTTTATCCTGGTGTCAGGAAGAAACAGATTTTTGCAACTTCTTATGTAAAGTCACCATGGTGTTTCTTTTGTTTTTAACCCTTTAATCAAGGATGAACACTTCATCCCTTCTTTGTCCTGTGTGCTTAAAATTTTAAGATTGAATAGCTACATAAATGTTTTGCTGTATTTTTCTGTGTTCTAATTGACTTCAGTTTAAGACATCAAGAGTGTGTGTTAACGTTGGTACAGTGATCATTACCATAAGTATTGGTGAATAAAAATAATACAGAATTGAAACATTAGTATTTTGTTAGATACTTCTGTTTATTTTTTTCAAAAGGACAGTTTTGCTTTAAATAATAACTTGAGCTGATCAGTGTAGAACATTGCAAAAACACTTTTTGAAAGGTAGAGTGTTTTGTTGACTTCAGAAAATATAAAATGTATATGAGTTGGCATAACAAGTAGAAATATCTATGCTGCTGTTCAACTAAGTCTCAGTCTGTGCAATACTTGGGGAAAAAATTGTACTGTAATTAATGTAGTTTTAAGCTTCTATGCTTTTTTTAGTTAAGTTCCTTGATTATTTTTTTTCCAGTTTTCAGGTTGGCGATTTGGTTCTCATTATCTTGGATGAAAGGCATGACAACTATGTATTATTTACTGTTAGTCCAACCTTGTATTTCTTGCACTCAGAATCTCTTGCTGCCCTGGATCTCAAACCAGGTGAGTGTGGTAAGTGTCAGATTACTTTCAATTATTATCTCCTCTTACAAATAACACTCCTTAGTAAGTGATTTTATAAATATATGTGATAAATATGAGAAGAATGTGATACAGATAGCTGTCAGCTATTTTTGTAGATTTTGCTATTTGTTTTGATGCTAAACATCTTTCAAGGCAAAACATTTTAAATAAAAAATTGATATAGATGTTAATATCTTGGAAAAATAGGGAAAAATATGTGCATCTTCAAAGTAAGCTGTAAAAAAAAAAAAAAGGGGGCAGAGAGAAAATGCCAGTTTTGTACACACACAGAGTAGATTAACATGTCCATGGGGAAACCATTCCCATCAGGCTGCTTAGCTATTCAGTAGCATGAATAATAATGCATAATTGTGTAGGTCTCAGGCCTATTTTGTATGTGGATTTATGTTTTCAATGTCTTTGGCAAGGAAAGTAAATACAAAACTCACGGTAACATTTCTGTCAAAACTGCATGCTCTGTTCTTATTTTTTCATAACTGATTCTATGATGTTTTTGAAGATTATCTTTGGATAAAATTTGTTCTCTGTAGCTCATCTTCTGCAAAGTGACTGAAATTTATGAACCCAAATATATGTCTGAAATAACAGAATGTAGACCACAGTATATGGGATTTGCAAGCAATGTTTTTTTCTGGCAAAGTTTTTCCACCCAATTTAAATGATGTTTAGCAGGGCTCATAAGTTTTCAGAGAACAGTTTCTGTACGTTTTGCTTATGTTCAGGTTGATGGCACATTTGCTTTTTTCCTCCCTTAATCATCAGGTTATTTGTTGGCTGGTTTTTGGCAGCTATGTAAACTTAGTTAAATTGAAGTGTTAATTCTTTTTTTAAATGAGGAAAAATAACAATGCTTTGCACTAAACTATGTGCTACATGAAATAGATTCATGTAAACGTCTTTAGACTATCACATGTAGTATGTTCTGCAAACCCAGCCACACTCCCAACTTTGCTGAAATGTCTAAGAACATGCTTTAAAAGGAAATTTTGTATTAATTCTAATTTATCAGTAAGAGTTCCTATATGTTATTGCATGTCAGAAGCTGTCAACTTGCTTTCAATGAGCAGACTCATTGTAGATTTCAGTTATGATGAAAGATGATAGCTCTTAAAAAAAATCGTGTAGTCTCCAGAAGACCACCAAGCTCTAACTGAATTCTGAGACTGCTGAAGGATCTGTGCCATGTGTGTTCTGCGAAACATGTGGGAAGAACTCTTATGTTTCTTACAGATGTAATATATTCTGAACTGTGGCATTACTAGTGCATATATAAATATGTGAAATGTGATTGATTTTCTTACTGTTGGTTTACATATATAAGGTAAAAGCCATGTTAGTTTGTACATTGCTGAGTACACAGTTCACTGACCTGTCTGTTTTCAAATGGACTTAGCTTGCTCCATTCCTTACCACTTGCTAACCAGAGTTAGTCTCAAATTTGAGAAAACTGCACATAAAACTAACATGAAGACTTAGCATTTGCTTTAGGAACACATTTGTTCCTAGCTTAGTACTTCAGGAAACCATATCTTGATTCTATTTCTGCATCAGGGAAGTGAGGAGAATAAAACCCAGAACACTAGTATTATTTGTATAGATTAAAATTGGCATGGAGCTAGGTACTGCAAATTATTGTTTTAAGGGCTGCCAGAATGTTGCATCTAAACCTGTCCTTTTGTACCAACATGTACATATCAAGTTAATAATTCCGTATAGATCTACCTACAGTATTAAGTGTCAGAGATCTAGGCTATTGTAGGTTGTCTCTGCCTACGTTAAGAGCGCTTAGAATGCTATGACAACACTGAAATTGGTTGAGGACTGCATGGTTTCTGTGTTGTCCCTTATCTTCGGGATATGGAAGTTTTCATCTGCAAATCTAAGGAAAAAAAACTTGCATCTTTCTCACTATCTTTGTTAGATCAATGAAGTCTGTCAGCCAAGCAAATTCAAAAAAACTTAAGTTTTTTTGTAATTTAAATATTAGTTGTAGAGCATTCAGGCCAGACATGAATGCTTTGTACTGATTTGTACGAGTGTGGAGTAGAATGGAATCTGCTCCATTATCAATAGCCAGATTAATCTTGAAGGGTAAGATTAAAATTTCAAACTCTGGCTCTTGTGTGACTCATGTTCTAGTCACTAGATACAGTATCTCATAAATAGTCATGCTTAGAAAAGCATTGATTTTAGTATTATGCAGAGCATATGTGAGCTGTTCCTTCTGTCTGTTTTGATGTTTTCTTCATGCCGTGATTAGTGATAGAAAAGAGCAAAGCAAGTAAAACGGATAGAATTTCTTGGAATTCAAGACAAATATGCATTTCCTTACTGTTACAGAAATGGATAGAAGCTGAAAGTTTGTTTATGTCCACTGTTGCTTTCTTGACCTGTCAGTTTATTATTAAGATCTTTCACTTTTCTCCTTTCTGAACAGTATTGGGTACTCAGAAGACTGCAACCAAAACTAGCAGACTTGTAGGGCTTTAAAATTATTATTTGTGAGGAATTAATTTCCATCACTAATACAGAAAAATAATCAAATGTTTCAG
This sequence comes from Haliaeetus albicilla, assembly GCF_947461875.1. Lineage (NCBI taxonomy): Eukaryota > Metazoa > Chordata > Aves > Accipitriformes > Accipitridae > Haliaeetus > Haliaeetus albicilla. The sequence continues at coordinate 33,686,472 of NC_091485.1, read as the reverse complement.
TAAGGGCAATAATAATAGCTGAGTACAGAAGAGTTTCTATCCTTTGAAATACTTCAAGAAATTCTCGCCTTAAATCAGACCAAAAAGGTCAAGCTTGGTTAATGAGAATAATTTTGAATCATTAAATGAATTTCAGTTTTGATTTGCTTTTGTCTCCTCTAATGTTAACTTTTAAAACAAAATTTAAACTGAAAAATAAAATTTTTTGTTTGAAAATGCCAGTGACCTGTCTCGATGTCTGAAGTTATTTAAATTTTGTTAATTTATTAAAAAAGGGGGTTTTTGAAGACTTTCTGCTTTCAATGAAATCATTTTAGCAAATAATCTTTAACCATATTGAATGTAATACCCTGTAGCTGATTATCTAAAATAATAAATATACTGTCTCTTTAGCTTCAGGTGCATCTAGGAGACCTTGGGTGCTAGGAAAAGTGATGGAAAAGGAATATTGCCAGGCAAAAAAGGTAAGGGAATAGTAATGGAAAATCATCTGATAAAATTAACAGACAAGTCAGTTTTAATGTTTGTAACAATTGTGAAGAGTTATCTTTGCATAATAAGTGAGATGAAAATTGCTCTAGGTTCTGCCATTCCTGCTCTGTTTTTCAGTCAGTGAATAGCAAGAGAAGGAGAACTAGAAAAAAGAGTAAGTGAGCAGTGGCATGGGTAGATGTGTCCATATTGCCCAGAACTGTGCCAGATTCCAAAGGGTCTCATAAATGCTGAGGGGTGGGAATCAGTTTCTGCTTAAAAATATAAAAATCAGAGGAATAATCCCACATTTCTAATATAATCTGATTTTTTTTTTTGTAGGCACAAAACAGATTTAAAGTTCCATTGGGTACAAAATTCTACAGAGTGAAAGCAGTACCATGGAACAAGAAAGTATAACACAACAAAATTTTAGTTTGTTCTGTCTTCATTCTTTTTTGACTTGTCCTTCAGTGCTCGTTCATCGCTCCAAATACCAGGCCATCTTTTTATACTGAGGTTATGTGACAAGATACGTCATTGATGTACTGCTTTTACTTTTTAACAGGTCACATTTTAGAAACAAGAATTTCATCAAAAACTCTGGCCCTAACTGTTCCAATTTTTTTACCCAGATAACTTTAGGAGTGTGGACCAAATGAGTTCATTTTCTCAAAGGGCAACCACATGAAACATGGCTTGTAAGCCATGTTAATTGCCTGCTAAATATACATTAGCTTGTATTTAGATGTTAAATGTTAGTTACCATTATTACCAGCATACGTCCTTTTGTGAAATCATTATCAAAGTACTTGCACTCTTTAACAGGTTCTTTATATGTGTAAAATTCATCAGCTATTTAAAGAGGAGTGTTCATTGCATGCAGATAATCATATAATTTTTCTTCAACATGAGTTTGCCTCAGTAGATGAATAAAAATAACTACTGCAACTTGTTTCATTACATGAAAATGCTCTTTAATGTTAAAAAAAAAAAACAACTTGTAATTTGATAGGCTGATTTTGAAAATCAGCCACAGTTAGATCTGCAATCTTCAAAAGCACTTTGGATGGATTGATCACAGATTCTGAAGGGAAGTCACCTGTGCCGTTTGTTCAAAGTGAAGCACTTGTTCTTCCCAACAAAACAGAAATCTTGTATTAATCTATTTAGAAAAATCATATTGATGAAATTGTATTTCATGGTTGAGTTTCAGGAAAAAACTCATTGTACATTAACCATACAAGAGTCATTTAAGTAACAAATTATTGTAATTGTAAAAGACATGTAGAATTTTAAAACAATAAAGATTTGAAACTGTATGTGTTTGAAGTATTTGTGTGCCTTTTAAATACTATCTATAATATTTATTTCATGTTAATCTGTTGCAGCTTGTCTCTGATTCCTCCAGCAGTTTCATTACATAGAAATACCTAAATTTTCTACAAGTGGCATTAATATTCAGCAACGTTCAGGAATTACAAGAATTACCTTGTAATGATAAAGAATTTAAGTAGACAGAAATTAATTTTGTCAGCATCTTAAATGGATAAATTACATTTTTCAAAATAGTTATACCGGCTACATTTTAAAAATGTAGTCTGATTTATTTTTTTAATAACGGTATAAAAAGATGTAATATAAATGTGTAGCCAATAGAAAGTGAAATTCTGGATTCAACTATGGGCTTATGTCTAGGATTTAATTCATGGAGTTACTCAACTGTGATCTATCTTCAGAAGGTGTGGAGTGGAGGAGCAGAAGAGATAAAGAAATGATCACATGGAAGTGTCAGTGCTTCTGCCCATATGTTGCAAATAATATTCCTTCAGACTAACCAGTCCACTTGAATACCCAGAAACTTCTGTATATGTGTTGTTTAAAATTTTGTTCCATGACAATTCTAAGTTCATATTTTTATGAAATGCATGGGCTTGTAATTGTATCACACCTTTGATTAAATAAATCTAAGACAGCTGATCTCTGGAAAACGGAATGTCATTTCGTCAAGTTGCATTCTTACCTGATGGTTAAATTTGCTAGTTGATGTACTGACTTTTTAAAATTACTTATCAAAAAATGTGCCTTGTTCTTCAAGAACAATATTACCACAGTTGAGTACTGCCCAGTGTTAAATATGTACATAACATAGATCTATACAACAGGTTTAAAGCAAAAAAATCATGATGCAGTATTTTTTTTATCACTGAATTTTTGACCTTCAACTAAATGGGAATTCAGTTCTGTCTGCAATTTGGTGCAGTCTTGTTCCTTTAGTCAGCTGAGTCAGTTGTTTAAGAAGGTGCACATGTAGCACGATTCCTTCTTTCTAATCTGCTGAGCGTTTAGAAGCCTTGATATCTTATACCGCACTGACAAAACTTTCCCAGCCTCGGGTAATCTTCCTGCTGCTGTGAATATTTTTTGTCCTTCAGGGACTAATTGTCTCCCAGAAGCCACCAGGCTTTGCTAAGAGGCACAGAGTCTTTCCATTTCTGGGAGGACAGTTATTCCTTGAGTAGCAGCAATGGATCTGTGTAGCAATATGCAATCCAGCACTACAAGGTAAGACTCCCCCTCTTCTGTTATTGGAGAGTCTACTTCAAAGATAAGTGAAAGGTCCCCCAGAATTTTCTCCATGGAGGAAAGGATGTGTGTGTCCAGTTCTTCCAGGGTGGATAAAACTGCAGATTTGATGATGACCCTACAGGACTGTGTACCTACCAGCAGCACTGCTTTTTTTTTTCTGATACTCTAATCTCATTAAGCACTGAGACCTGTGTGTCTTGCTCCTCTGTGTGGATGACATGCCATGAAGTTTGTTGCAAGCTCTGGAATGGTGTCGCGAGCGCAGAAGTGAGGTGAGTACAGAACTCAGTGCTGAAAAAAAGAGAGTCAGAAATTCTTTCATCTTTGTAAAAAACCTGATCTTTCTAGTCTCAGTTTATTGTTGCTCAGATTAAAAAATATATATATTTAAGCTTATATGTGGACGGTAGCAGCGATGATTTATAATGCTATGAAAGTTGGCTTGATTTCTAGCTTAAGATAGAACAAAGGCGTGACTGACGTTTATATAACTTAAAAACACATGAGCAATATATGAAAGTGAACTTGTGAAGCACCTAAATAAATTGATTAAAATAAAGTACTGTAATGCAAACTGAGTGAAGGAAAAGTCCTTCCCTGCTGATATCTGCCACTTAAAAGAATACCAGGATGTATCTGTTATTGTTACATGACTTCATATTTTTTAAATGTAAATAACCAGCAATGACTTTGGTTTTTAGGAATATTTGTCATGTGTTTCATTTTATAATCTGTATGTATATTCAAAATGGAAATTATGTCAAACAAACTCCTAACATACTCAGTGATGATTCTGAACAGTCACTGAAAAAAATGTAGTTTACATACTTTTTGTATGTCACAGCTTTACTAGTTCTTGAAACTATCCTTGTTATGCACCACCTATGTGTTTCATCTTGCTTCATAATAAAACTTTATATATAGCTATATAGTTTGGATGAGGAATATATTCAGAGGGGATGGGGGGAAGTTGGAGGATAAATTTGATGATCTGAGATTTCTCTAATTCTTTTGTGCAGCTGCATGTTGGAAACTTACTGATTGCTAGGAAAGCCTCTTGGGCTACTGCTAATATCTGTTTATTCTGTAAGTCTGACTTTAGACAAATGCAGCTATATTTTTGAAGTGCAAAAAGGAACATGAATGGTAGAGAAAGCTGATTGAAAGCAAATGTTATCCTGCAGACTTAACACAAAAAGGATGTGATAATTTAAAAGGGATTTTTTTTTTCCAGTGTTCTTGGAAGGCTATATCCATGTGAATACTCTGAGAAGCACATGGCATTTTGCACTGCTCTGCAGTAGGTCTCAAGTCAGGAGCTTGTGCTGTTTAGAATTCAGCTATGGTTCATTTGAATCTTAAGATGGTCTATGAGTAGGACCAGTTTACACTTAAGTATACACTTTTCTCTAAATACAGTTGTCATTACTTATGGTGCATAGCAGGACTGGAAAGTCTGTCCTCTGCTCTGCAAATTATTCTGTACCTTTTTGCAGTGCAAGTTTTCTCCACAACCTAGTATTGCATCCTTTCTTGTTTTGTGGGGTTTCATCTAGAAGCCAGATTGGCTGTAAACACTTATAGCAAAAATTGAATAGTACTTTGTAGTGCTTATTCCTATAAATTTCTCATTAATAATTTGTAATGCAGGGAATTACTTAGTGCCAAATTGATAATTCTAGAAATGGAGCATTCACCATACGAGAACTCTGTTGCCTTTTCAAGCTACATTTGCCTGTTAAACTTCAAAGAGCTATCTTAGTGCTGCATTTTAAGGTCACTGATGGTTTTAGATCACTTTACAAACCATTCTGCAGTCCTAGATCAGTGATGATAAATGATAAAGGGTAAACAGTTACTTCCTTTAGCACTCACTGTATTAACGCTCACTCGTATTAACAACATCCACATATAATGCTGAGGAGCACAGGAAAGTCTCGTCCCCAGACTCCAAATATTGGCTAAGAATTGAGTTCAGTGTTGATGCACTGAAGCATTCACAGAACGGTTGAGGTTGGAAGGGACCTCCCATGGTTGTCTTGTCCAACCCCCTGCTCAAGCTGAATTGCTGTGACTTTTTCACTAAAGGTCTTGAGTTTACAACTATTTGGCAAATGTTCAATTTAGTCCTTTGTTTTGAAGCCTGGGTTGAAACTGATGGTATAATTTGAGTAAGTTTAATATTTTTCCCTCAGAAAATTCATTCTCTTAGGTAGATGCTAGCTTCTAACATGCTTTCACTTAAAATGTTTTTTTAATTTTAAATGCAAGAAATGTGACAGCTGCCAAATTATTTCTATGGCTACTCCTAGCAAACACAGCAAATTTTTTTTCTGTATATTAATTCTGTTTCATAGTTGTAATAGAATGTTTCATGTACCGTGAATTTATGGTATATTACTGCACTGCTGAATAGTTGCTCCCTATTTTTGTCTCACTTCTTTGAAATTGATTGTGGGTAGCAGCCTTACTTTCCCTAACTTTTGCTTGTTGGACTGAAATTTGCCTTTCACGTATTTGTCTTGGGACTTTCTTAACAGCTAGTTTTCACTGTGTATTTTACTTTTAGGCAAAATTACTGAGTAAGGAGCAGATTTTCCTGAGGTGGGAGGAGCGTTGCTAGTATCTTACCTGCTAATCAAGAATTTGTACCATTCGCCAAAGGTTGTTAATAGAGAACGCTTGTCATCACACTCACATAGATTAATAAATCCTGTTTCTGCCCCAGATCTCTACATGTGATCTACCTATTCTAAACACATGGATGTATGCTTGTATACACACCTTTAACAAAGACTGATATTTGTAACCAAAGCTGCTATGTTTTCGTCCTGTTTACCTGTGCTGGGAGTATTAGAGGTCCAAAGTAAGTAATACCTCAGTAATTGTGTGTGTGTGCGCGAGGATTAGCTGTAGGACTAGTACCTGTGTATTTGTATAACCAAAGCATTTCTGTTTTGTTAGTTTAACATTTATAAGCTTACCCATTCTATAGTCAGTGCAGGAAAAATACCAAGAAAGAACAAATAAAGTAGCCTAAAGATCCTGGGTACTAGAGGAAGAGTCAGTTTTAAGTACCAATGCATCTCTGAGCATCTATTAATTTAAGCAATTGAAATGTTAGCACTTAACTTCTAATGTAATTGCACTGGTAATCGGGAGACTGCTGAGCTATGCCTCTCCCAGGGTGCTGGTCAGCATTAATTGACTACCATGCTTCTTGTGAATGGTGGGGTGTATTTTTAGCACAGTGGTTGAAATAGAAAAAGTTTATGATGAATACTGAACTCGGCAAAGAAGTTCCTGATAATACAGAAACCAGATAATTTTTTTAAACTTCAGAAGGAGCTTCATTTTGTGTAACTATACACAGAAAAAAGGTACTTAGTTTCAGTTGAAACCAACTGACTAATATCAACTGTCTGCTTTTAAAAAGGCTGTAAGTTGGAAATAACCTTTTCCTGGTTATATACTAAGCTTTCTTGAATTGGACCGAAATAATTTTTCAGAGACTGTACCTTTAAAAGTTTTTAATCAACAAAATAGCTAAGCAGTAAAATACCCTCTTTTAATTTTAGACCTTGTAATACTCATTTATAATCCTTATGTTTGTAGCTCTTATGTGTAAGTGAACTTTTGTAAGCACAAATAATTTGCCACAGATATGATGCATGCAGTTTAAACATGCTTCTGTTGACCTAACAATACACTGTAGAGTTTGCAAAAAATTTCCAAATTAACAGTAAAGTGTAAGTACATATATCGTGTTATGCTTGATTTGTGGCTAGTGCAGAATACCAGAACTTTTGAACCTATGTATGGGATATGACAAGGGGTAATGCTTGAAACTAAAAGAGGGTAAATTCAGACTAGATGTAAGGAAGAATTTTTTTACAGTGAGGGTGGTGAAACACTGGAACAGGTTGGCCAGAGAGGTGGTAGATGCCCCATCCCAGAGAACATTCAAGGTTAGGTTAGATAAGGCTCAGAGCAACCTGATCTAGTTGAAGATGTCCCTGCTCATTGCAGGGGAGTTGGACTAGATGACCTTGAAAGGTCCCTTCCAACCCGAAGTATTCTGTGATTTTGTATGATTGTGTTGTGTGTATACACTGTGATGGCATATGCCTCAATTTTTGCAGTTATCAAGTTTTTAAGCACTGAAAAATTAGGAAATGTCCGCTTATGACTGCTTGTCAAACTTTGCTTTCATGTGCATGAGGGTGCACTTTTCAATTCACTAATCAGGTGTTCTTTTCCTGCTCTTGTCTCTTGCACATCTGTTCTCACAGTTACACATTAAAACCTTGCCTTGAACATATGATTACATTCTTGTCCTTCTTGTGATGATAATTTCCAAGCAGAATGCTTGCTATGTGCCTCTTAGGTAAGACATGAGAGTCTCCAGATTATCCACTTATTTTTTGTACCTGAAAACCAGGGTGACCAACTTTTGGGATACTTGGACTGCTGTTTCAGAGAGCAGCAGTTTGTATCTACAAATACTGTGCTCTCACAGTTTGTGCTCTCTGCATTAGGTAAGCAAGAAACTGCTATTACAAAGTAAAACAGTGTGTGCAAAGGCACATGGTGCCAGAAGGAAAAATTACAGCCTTGCATCTATGCCCCATTTGACACTTTTGAGTCTCCTCTCGGGTACCTCTGGAAACTGTATGTTGGTAGTCTGCACGGGTCAGTTCTTACTCTTTAAGCCAGTTTCCTGTATTAATACAAGGCATGCAGTTGTACTGTGCTGTGTATCAAATCACGTACCCCTTTTTAGAATTTATCTTTGAGTAAGACCTAATACAATCATAAACAAAAATTTTTACAGTGGTTGATTCAAAAAGCTGGTTTTTATTTTCAGCTGAGTTTTGTAGGTTTTGATTTCTATCTATAGAGATCTTGTGCATTTTTCAGCTTTATATTAGACTTCCATAACATGCATATTTGGAAAAAGGAAGGAAAAATCAATCTTAGTGTTTTTCCATCAGCCAATTTACTTCTTCCCTAATCTACAAGAGTAATTTTGAACTTTCAGTCTTTCTGTGGGTATAGTTCCTTAGGAATCATCTTGAGAAGTTTTGTTAAACTTATGACCTAACACTGCATAGGAAACTTAGGATGAGCTATGATTTGTATATGGTGCCTTTTGACTGTCATGATAATCTTTCTGTCTTTTTGTCTCACTTTGGTCTTGCTCTTATGAACTTGCAATGTCCCACAGAAGTACATCTAACATTTAGGAAACTTCTCATGAGCAGACATGCGACAGTGTAGTCTGGCATGAAGGGAGTCATCTGCTGTTAAGAGAAGACATCTTGCTGTCTAACTACTAGGCCACTGATTAAATAGCTTTCTCCCACAGTTAGGGGTTTTTTTCCTTAATTACAAGAAATAGATATCAAAACTGCAACACTTTCTATGCAATGGAACAGCTGTTTAGTAGCCATCGGTGGCACCAGTCTCTTTCCTACCTACAAAGCATTCTTATAACCAACTATTAAAATAGATATATTAAGAAACTGTGAGAAGGAAAAGAGGTTAAAATAATTTTGTTTCCTGTATCCATTAGACAAAGTGTTTGTTTTTTAAACTTTTCTATCACCTTATTTTTGTAATGTGCTCCTTTACCTGTCAGGCAATGACTTATTTTTGTGTTTCTCAGACAACTGAAATCAATGCATCTGTTTTGCACCTCTTTTTTTTTTTTTTTTTAAACAAGAGGCTACATAGCAGTTTATTCTGCAGAAACATCTTCAGGTGTCACTGAATCTCAGCCTAGCTTAGGTGATTTTGTTGTAATTTCACTGGCAATCAAATGAGGCAAAAATCCATTTTAAAGATAGTATTGTCTTGTGGTGGGTTGACCCTGGTTGGATGCCAGGTGCCCACCAAAGCCGCTCTATCACTCCCCCTCCTCAGCTGGACGGGGGGGAGAAAATATAACAAAAGGCTCGTGGGTCAAGATAAGGACAGTTTAATAAAGTGATAGCAAAGGTTGCGCGCGCGAAAGCAAAGAAAAAAACAAATGATGTTATTCTCTACTTCCCATCAGCAGGCGATGTCTAGCCACTTCTCGGGAAGCAGGGCTTCAGTACGCGTAGTGGTTGCTCCGGAAGACAAAAATGCCCCCCCCCACTTCCGTCTCCCTTTACTTAGCTTTTATATCTGAGCTGACGTCATATGGTATGGAATATCTGTTTGGTTAGTTTAGGTCAGCTGTCCTGGTTATGTCCCCTCCCAAGATCTTGCCCTGCCCCAGCCTGCCATTGGGGGGGGGGCAAAAATGTTGGAGAGACAGCCTTGATGCTGTGCCAGCATTGCTCAGCTGTAGCCAAAACACTGGTGTGCTATCAACACCTTTCTAGCTACTGATGCAGAGCACAGTGCTATGAGGGCTGCCATGGGGAGTATTAACTCCATCTCAGCCAGACCCAATACAATCTCCACCCCTTATTCCATACCATTTGCGTCCTGCTCAGGTTCCACATAACTTAATACAGATATCTTCTAACCATACTATTGTATTTAATTCTCATTACTGAAATCCTTTCTCACCAACACTTACAACTGAGACTATATACTTAAACCACTTTTATACCCAACGTACGGATTTATACATTCTTATTAATTACTATCCCCTGTCCTTTAAGAGATAGATATTCCATGGGCTTCTTCCACTCTTCCTGATGTTCACATACAGGTTATGACTTGAGCCCCATCCATCAAGATGAGTGGTCAGGACAGGAGAAGCAGTATGTTCGATCGTTGGGCCCCAACACCAGCTTGGTTTGGGTCACTGATGCACTTGTCTGGTTCCTTGCGAAGTTCACTCTTCTGCAGTTCAGGTCATTCCTGCTACATTACTTCCTACAACATACAACTCACATCACAGATTATTTTTCCCCCAAGGTTAAATGTCCTTGAGGCACACACTGGGTCTCCCCATCCTTCCGCATTACCCACCAAGTACACCCAGGTCCCTGAGCAAAGACAATCCCACGAATGGGTTTGCCTTTTCCCATGGGAGGTGCAATCCACACTGCCTTCCCCAGCCACTTCCCCATGTGCACTACGGGGACCTTATCTCCTCCCACAGTATGTAGGGGTTTTGTTTGGACAGGACCAGGACGGTTAGCAGATCCTCTGGTGTTAACTAGCCAAGTGGCTTCTGCTAAATTTGTATCCCAATGCTTCCATGTCCCATTGCCTAGCGCTCTCAGCATAGTCTTCAACAGTCCATTATATCTCTCAATTTTCCCAGATGCTTGCGGGTGATAGGGTATGTGGTACACCCACTCAATGCCATGTTTCTTTGCCCAGGAGCTTATGAGGTTATTTCGGAAATGAGTCCCATTGTCTGATTCAATTCTTTCTGGGGTACCGTGTCGCCATAAAATTTGCCTTTCGAGGCCTAAGATGGTGTTTCGGGCGGTGGCATGGTTTACAGGATATGTTTCTAGCCAACCAGTAGTTGCTTCCACCATGGTGAGTATGTAGCGCTTGCCTTGGCGTGTTCGCGGCAGTGGTCCAATGTAGTCAATTTGCCAGGCCTCGCCATATCGAAAACCCAGCCACCGCCCTCTGTTCCAGGGAGACTTTACTCTGGTAGCTCGTTTGATTGCAGCACATGTTTCACATTCATGAGTGACCTGCGTAATGGCCTCCATGGTCAGGTCCACCCCTCGATCACGAGCCCACCTATATGTTGCATCTCTCCCTAGATGTCCCGATGTCTCATGGGCCCATCGAGCTACAAATAGCTCACCTTTACGCTCCCAGTCCAGGTCCACCTGAGCTATTTCTATTTTGGCAGCCTTGTCTACCTGTTCATTATTTCGATGTTCTTCAGTGGCACGGCTTTTGGGCACGTGAGCATCTACATGACGTACCCTTAGAGTTATGTGTTCTACACGGGCAGCAATGTCCTGCCACAATGCTGCTGCCCAGATGGGTTTACCCCTGCGTTGCCAATTGGTCTTCTTCCACTGCTGTAGCCACCCCCATAGGGCATTAGCCACCATCCAGGAGTCAGTATAGAGGTAGAGTACCGGCCATTTTTCTCGTTCAGCAATGTTTAGGGCTAGTTGGATGGCTTTCACTTCTGCAAACTGACTTGACTCGCCTTCTCCTTCAGTGGCCTCAACGACTTGGCGTGTGGGACTCCACACAGCAGCTTTCCACTTCCGATGGTTCCCTACCACACGACAGGATCCATCAGTAAACAAAGCATAACACCTTTCGTCTTCTGGTAACTCATTATATGGTGGTGCCTCTTGGGCACGAGCCACCTCCTCAGGTGATGCTCCAAAATCTCTGCCTTCTGGCCAGTCCATGATCTCTTCCAGAATTCCTGGGCGGTTAGATTTCCCCAGTCGAGCCCGTTGCGTGATCAATGCTATCCACTTACTCCATGTAGCGCTGGTTGCATGATGTGTAGAGGGGATGTTTCCTTTGAACATCCAGTGTAGCACGGGCAATCATGGTGCCAAGAGGAGATATGCTTCTGTACCAACAACTTCTGAAGCGGCTCGAACCCCCTCATATGCTGCTAGTATCTCTTTTTCAGTCGGGGTGTAGTGGGCTTCTGATCCTCGGTACCCCCGGCTCCAAAACCCTAATGGTCGACCTCGGGTTTCTCCTGGTGTTTTCTGCCACAGGCTCCAGGTGAGACCATGATCCCCAGCTGCAGTGTAGAGTATATTTTGCACATCTGGTCCTGTCCGGACAGGCCCAAGAGCTACTGCACGAGCTATTTCTTGTCTGATATGCTCAAAGGCTTGTTGTTGTTCAGGGCCCCATTCAAAATAGTTCTTTTTCCGCGTTACTCGATAGAGAGGGCTCACAAGCTGACTGTAACCTGGAATATGCATTCTCCAGAACCCCACAAGGCCTAGGAAAGCTTGTGTTTCTTTCTTGTTAGCTGGTGGAGACATAGATGCTATCTTGTTAACCACATCCATAGGGACATGACGGCGTCCATCCTGCCATTTTATTCCCAAGAACTGAATCTCCTGTGCAGGTCCCTTGACCTTGCTTTTCTTTATGGCGAAACCAGCTTTCAGAAGAATCTGAATTATTCTTTTCCCCTTCTCAAACACTTCTTCTGCCTCATTGCCCCACACGATGATGTCATCTATGTATTGTAAATGTTCAGGGGCTTCGCCTTGTTCCAGTGCTGTTTGGATTAATCCATGACAAATGGTAGGACTGTGCTTCCACCCCTGGGGCAGTCGATTCCAGGTGTATTGGACGCCTCTCCATGTGAAAGCAAACTGTGGCCTGCACTCTGCTGCCAAAGGAATGGAGAAAAATGCATTGGCAATATCAATTGTAGCATACCACGTGGCTGCCTTTGATGCCAGTTCATATTGGAGCTCTAACATGTCTGGTACAGCAGCACTCAGTGGCGGTGTCACTTCATTCAGGCCGCGATAATCTACTGTTAACCTCCACCCTCCATCAGACTTTTGCACTGGCCATATAGGACTATTAAAAGGTGAATGAGTCTTGCTGATGACTCCTTGGCTCTCTAGGTGATGAATCAGCTCATGGATGGGAGCCAGGGAGTCTCGGTTTGTCCGATATTGCCGACGGTGCACCGTCCTGGTAGCGATTGGCACCTGTTGTTCTTCAACTTGCAACAATCCCACAATGAAGGGATCTTCCGAGAGGCCAGGCAGAGTAGATAGCTGTTTGATCTTCTCTGCATTTACAGTGGCTACACCAAAAGCCCATCGGTACCCCTTTGGGTCCTTGAAGTACCCTCTCTTGAGGTAGTCAATGCCAAGGATACAAGGGGCCTCTGGGCCGGTCACAATGGGGTGCTTTTCCCACTTGTCCCCTGTCAAGCTCACTTCAGCCTCCAGTATAGTCAATTCTTGGCATCCCCCTGTCACTCCAGAGATCCAGATGGGTTCCGTGCCCCTGTATCCTGATGGCATCAGTGTACACTGTGCACCAGTGTCTACCAAAGCCTTATACTTCTGTGGGTCTGATGTGCCAGGCCATCGAATCCACACAGTCCAGTATACCTGGTCATCCCTTTCCTCCTCCTGGCCGAAGGCAGGGACCCTCTATTGCTGTTCCTCATCAGAATATTCACTGTCCGATCCTTGCGGTACCAGACCAGAAGTCCCCTCACCAGAATCAAGGGAGGTAGTTTCAGTTCTTCTATGCCTGGAGGATCGCTGAGTGCTTTCTTGGGCCTCTACAGCAACTACGCTGACAGCCTTCTTCTTGGGTGACCCCTTCTTAACAGCTGTCTTCCCTCTCAGTTCACGCACACGGGCTTCCAGCTTAAAGGTGGGTTCACCATCCCACTTCCTCATGTCCTCCCCTTGGTCACGCAGGAAGAACCAGAGTGTACCACGTGGCATACGCCTTAGGCTCCCTTTCCCTCTGACTGGGGCAGGAGAGGACTGATTTCTTGGAGCATCCCTAACAGCCAAGGCACTGTCCTGTAGGGATGAGGAAACACAGAGATTTTCCTCAAAGTTTTGGAGCCAAGACGACACTTTCTCCACAGTTGGTGTTTCCATATCTGGACAATACATTGCTGCCAAGCTGTTAGAATACGATGCTGGGGCACCTTGAATCACCTTTCGCCACATGGCCCGTGTGCACAGGACATCCTCTGGATCTTTGGAGACTTCCTCATCATCTAGATCACTGTAGATGACTTCCACCACCGCTAACTCTCTCAGGTACTGGATGCCTTCATCTGCGGTAGTCCACTTTTCTGAGGAATTCACAAGATCTTCCTTGAATGGATATCTTGCCCTCACACTTGAGAGAAGCCGGCTCCAGAGACTGCAAACTGCTGCCTCTTTTCCAATTCCTCTTTCAATTCCCCGGTTTCTAGCGAGGGATCCCAGCTGTTGGGCTTCCTTGCCTTCCAGTTGCTGACTATCAGCCCCATTATCCCAGCATCGGAGCAGCCAGGCAGCAATCCGCTCACCTGGCTGGCGGCTGTAATCTTTCCGCAAGTCCCGAAGTTCTGAGGACGTCAGGGACCGGGTAGTTTCCGCTTCCTGTTTAAGTTCCCTCACTCCTTCCTCCAATTTCCTTACCGAAGGACCAGCTTCTAGATCAAGCCTTTCCTCTTCTTCTTCTTCTTCTCTCACTAATCGATGGTATGGACCCGTTGATCTCCTTGTCCACTGCTTCCTTTTCACTACTGGGGCAATTACTGTAGTTGTTGTTGTTTGGGTCCCTATCTCGAGCATGGTGTCCTCAGATGCAGTCTGGGTCCCTGCCTCAACCATGGTCCTCTGACAGTGTTGAACTATGGCTCGGTAGGCATAGGCCAGGCCCCAGTACAGTGCGAGAAGCTGCTGGTTTTCATTGGGATAGGCAAGGCACCCTTCTATCAGGTGGCGCGTCAGTTTGCCAGGGTTACTTGCCTGTTCAGATGTAAAATCCCAGATTATGGGAGGTGATAACCGTCCTAGGAATCTGCCCAAATCCTTCCATATACCCTGCCACCCAGGCACTGGTCGCTTGAGGGCACATTTAAGTATTGCCTCACCTAAAACTTGCCTTCTCTTATACCAGGACGAGACCAGATTCCACAATACCCATAATATGCCACCAGTATTAATTATTAGTATTAAACAGCTTACATAAGGGTGAACAAGGACCTCGGGAGCCTGCATAATAAAACCATTCACATCAATGCCTGGTAGGGAGAGGGAGATGTGTTCCCTCATCTCCTCCACAAGATAGCTCCCACAACACAGGAAAGCCATCAGTGCCAGGACAAAGCACATAGACATTATTTGTATTAGCACGTTCCCGCGTTCCTTCATTCTCCCCACAAGATAGCTCCCACAGCAAAACAAAGCCACCAGTGCCAGGACAAAGCACGCAGCCATTATTTGCATTAACATGTTCCCAAACTCAGCAAGCTAGAGATAAGCAAGCAGCTAACAAGCTCCGTGACCTGCACAGGAGCTTGCCACTTAATAACTAGCTATAGAACACTTAATGCAAAACTGCCGTTGTCTTGCCCCACGTTGGGCGCCAAAAAGGACTGTGGTGGGTTGACCCTGGTTGGATGCCAGGTGCCCACCAAAGCCGCTCTATCACTCCCCCTCCTCAGCTGGACGGGGGGGAGAAAATATAACAAAAGGCTCGTGGGTCAAGATAAGGACAGTTTAATAAAGTGATAGCAAAGGTTGCGCGCGCGAAAGCAAAGAAAAAAACAAATGATGTTATTCTCTACTTCCCATCAGCAGGCGATGTCTAGCCACTTCTCGGGAAGCAGGGCTTCAGTACGCGTAGTGGTTGCTCCGGAAGACAAAAATGCCCCCCCCCACTTCCGTCTCCCTTTACTTAGCTTTTATATCTGAGCTGACGTCATATGGTATGGAATATCTGTTTGGTTAGTTTAGGTCAGCTGTCCTGGTTATGTCCCCTCCCAAGATCTTGCCCTGCCCCAGCCTGCCATTGGGGGGGGGGCAAAAATGTTGGAGAGACAGCCTTGATGCTGTGCCAGCATTGCTCAGCTGTAGCCAAAACACTGGTGTGCTATCAACACCTTTCTAGCTACTGATGCAGAGCACAGTGCTATGAGGGCTGCCATGGGGAGTATTAACTCCATCTCAGCCAGACCCAATACATGTCTATTTGGTAATTCTTCAAATGAGTGCATCTCCTTGCTTCTATAACATATAGAAGATGAAATTGTAAACCTATTCAAGTGTTCAGTGGATAATTTGATTTTTTTCCCAACTTCATAGAAATTTTTGTTCAAGCATCCTCAATATAGATAAAGAGAACCAAAGTTATACTAATAAGTATTATTAGTATCTTATTAAGGAAAGAAGTCTGTAAAATACATCTTGTACTTTTAAGCATAATCTAAATAAATAAATCTCATGATGAGGTTGTTCAGTCATTGCCCAGTTTATGTTCTTGGAAACCAGATTTAAAAGATGAGAAGAGAAAAATGACAAGCCTGCTATGTTGTACTAATGGCTACGTTCCTCTTCTACTGAACTTCACATGTTGACGAGTGTGAGAAGAGTATTCTTAGGAGTTTATGGTTACCATCTTCACCGGTACTGACAAATTAATTGGAAACCTTTAAAAATAAAATGAAATTTTCATAGCCTAAAGAACTTGGCTGAAAGCTTTTACCTACGTGTGCTGAGTACAAGAATGCTGCTTTATGACCAGTGGGGAGAAACTTATGCCAGTACAAAAAAGGAAAAGTAGGGAAGAAATGGCAATCCTTTTGCTTTCTACTTGTCATAGTATTTACACCATCTTCCATAAATACTCTTTACCTGCTCTTCGTGTTTTCAGTTGCTCCGTATTCATTATGTTTAACTTGTTTAATTATTTCCCTGGGTTGGTGGGATTTTTATTTTTTCCATGGGGGATTTCTGCAGAAGCTGAATCACTTTGCTACTGGCTGGATGCTATTTTCCTTCATGCCCATACCTTCTCGCCTTCAGTAAACGTGGCGTCAGCCTCCCTGCATGCGCTGTTTATACTTGTGATCCTCTTGCTGAATTTACAGGTCGGAAATTAGTGGCAGCACTGCTTTGCTGTAGACCCAAGTGCATTGGGTTCAGGCTGGGTTGTAACAGTTGTAATGGAAAGCCCCAGCATAATGGTCTCGGCTCTCCAGCTGTTCTGTGCTGGTTTTATAGTGTTTTAGCTTTCTTTGTCAATGACACTTTGTGCACATTCCAGGGGAGCGATGCAGCTGCCATTTATGGCCAGTTCTGCTGCCCGGGTGACTTGTTTGATGTGTTTTCACAGCTGGTTATCAGGTGGATGTTGAGGTTGCGTGCTTCATACTGTAATTATTATCCCATCGCTTGCGTTAGCATTGTGGTGAATTAAATATTTGTTTCTAGAAAATGTTCTTTCCCACACGATACTTTAACGCTCTGACCTGCTTGCAAAATCCTGCGTTGTGGGTTCTGGAGTTCGTTTGTTTCCATATTACAAGCCCTACCCCTGTTGCCGTGAACTCTCAGTGAAGGTGATGGAGACAGTTTAAAGGATCGAGGGAGGGCGTGGATGTCTGAGTATGTGCTGAGGAGCGGTAGACCACGCTGAGACCAGAGCTCTGACTCTGACGTTGGCCTGTGACTGTACTCGTGGCACAGCATTAACAGGCAGGTTCTTTAGGATGTTGGTTTGCTTTGTGCCTTTCCTTGCGTCGAGCCAGGCTGCTGCGGCTGTGACCCCTGGATGTGGGTATGAGAAAGAGGAGGACAGTGGGGGGGTTGAAGAAGCTCTGCCAGAAGCTTCCTGTGATTCTTCTTAACATAAATCCTAGGAATTGGTACCCAGGCAGTCCAAACCATTTTAGCACAGGTTTTACCTATTTGGCCAGCAGAAGAAAAAGTAATTTCTGAAACTGTTCTTGAGTTTAACCCCTTCAGCTGAGTGCTAAGGGTGTCTCTGCCAGATCAGTGGTGAAGCAGTTCTGCACATGTTCTCAAAGAAACTAAACCCAGGACACTGTTTGAAGCTTACCCCATTTTATACAAAGTGTGATGCTGCAAGAGGTAGTGATTCACAAGCCCCCTCAAAAATTCAGACTTTTGCTCTGCCAGCTCCAACTCTTCCCAATCACAAATATTCAGAGTTCCAACCACTTGCAGTTGTGGCATTTCTGTATCTTTAGTACACCTCCAGAAAGTACAATCTCCATATTTTTAGCTCCTTAAAATAAATGAATAGTTTCTACAGGATGATGTCTGTCGCTGTTGTGTAACCTTCTTTGGGTTCTTTCCGAGAGAATATTTTTGTTAAGTCTATGAACACAGTTATTAGATAAATGACAGAGCAATAGTAGCACTTCCATTTCTGCATGTTTAGTTATTCCTTTTCAAACAAGCATGTGATTATAACAGGAAAGTTGAAGTAGTTGATTTAGTAGTTATTTTCACTTAAAATCCATTCTAGATGTGAAAAAAATGTGCTGAAATTCCAATGCAGGGGAGGTCTATTATTAAATTTTTGAAGGCATAAAATGGATCTTGATAAGTTACTATTTCAAGTGTGTCCCAGGAATCCAGGAGTCTTTTTATAACACAAAATCCGTGGGTTACTTCAATGAAAAGGAAAAAAGCAAACTATTATTCTCATAAATTTTTTTGACATAAGTAATGTTTAAATCTATTTTTAAAGGTACAGAATTAGATGCTTTATTATTTTAAAACCAGAGTTAAAAAATCAAGGTTCTCTTTTATTGAACTGCATCCAATTATGTATGCAGGGTAGTTAAATGGTTACTTTGTGGTTTTAAGACACTTTTTGTGTGTGTTTATTTGATGAACAATAAAAGTAGACAATAAATGTGGTAACAGGTGCAATGGAATTACTTGCTTTCTTCCTTCTGTGTTTCATCCTTCAGAAAATGATTGTGACTCTAAGGCAGTATGCTTGAGCTGTTTAGTGCTCTTCCTCTAACACATGTTTCTGTATAGGTTACGTAGCACGAAAACAGCAATACAGTGTTGCTGTGTGGATAGCTATATGGCTGTGTGATGTTTTGAATGTGCTTCATGTAAAGCTGGTAATTCCTGCTGCCTGTTTCTGTCTGACTTGAGATCAGTCTTTTCATTAGACTAACTTCTCTAGGCCTGCTTTTAAAAGTTGCATGTGTTGCAGACAGACATCAAAAAAAGAGTAATTTCCTGCAAGGCATTAGTTTAAGTAGCCTGTGTTTCCCCTCTTTCCACTAAGTTCTAATTTTGATTTGTGAATGAACATATCTTGTTTAAAAAAAAAAAAAAATAAAAAAAATTATACGGGAAGCATGGGACTATACAGGCTACAATTCTGCTTTGGAAGAAGCAAAACCCACAAACTTTTGAGAAATAACAGAGCTTTAGAAGAAGTCATGCAGGGAGAGCTACAGCTAATGGATAAAGTAACTCACTGGCTATTGGACTAGAGGATACTTTCTTAAGGATAAGTAACAATATTTCACTGTACTGTAGTTCCATGTAGTAATAGCTATTACTCCTAATTCCACTCACTTCTCTGTATAACGTTTTGATAGATGCAAAAAAGGGTCTCCGTTGAGTTGCTTCTCCAGGTCCATGTTTCACATAGACTAAGCCTCACAATGTGCAGCTGCTCTGCATCTTTTTTCTTTCTCCCATTTGTGATTTTTTTATTCCCCACTTTCTACACTGTAAGTTTAGCCTCTGTTCTTTTCCTTGTCTCCTGATTTCTCATTTCTGTTGTTTGATACTGTGAGAGAATATATAGATTTGTTTGCCTTGAGGAGATTCCATCATCTGCTACCCCAAAGTCCTGAACTGTGAAAGAAGAGAAGGAGCAGTGCTATGCCAGGCAGCTAAAGCTCATCTGCTGATAGTTTGCTTCTGACCTGAAGACTTCACCCTTTAAGTGCCTCTTTGATGGCAATTTTAAGGAGGAAATGGCAGCTTCCATTTCAGGAAGATATTAAAACTATGAAGAGGCAAGAAAAATTTTACTGTCTTCAGGGTAAAAGTGAAAATTGATAATTTGTGGTATTAGCTGCTTGAAAAAGCTTCAATATTTCTAAGAAATACCAGAGTAGAATTGATGTTATTCAGGTTTGAGGTGGAAATTAGCAATGCGATACAGATTCTAGAATAATCCTGAAAGTTCACAGATTAGATATTCTTGTGACAGAAATAGCCATCAACTTTGAAGGGGGAAGGAAATTTTGATATATTTTGCCACAGCTAAAAGGACAATCGAGGGAAGATTGCTGGGTGTAGAGGAGCGAGGCCAGCGGTGGCTGTGACCCCGAGGAAAGTCAGCAGGGCACCAGGGGCCCAGTGACATCTGCAGAGCGATGCCTGCTGACGTGTGTTTCCGCACCAACAAAAAGATTACACTCTGGTAGTATCAGCCATGTACACAGCCATAGCGTGGCTCACACGAGCTGTGTTGCTTTGGTTTTGTGCTGAAGATTATGGGTGTTTTCTGAAGGCTCCCATGTGCTTCTCCGAATATTCTGATGGATCTCTGGTTTCCCTGGTATCTCTGGTTTTCTAGCATGGAAAAAAGTTCCGATAATCTTCACTGTTTGTAAGATGCAAATACATGTGGTAGTTAATGAAAGACATCTGATCCTGCATGGGGCTGTATTTCCGGAGCAGAATGACGATCCCTCATGTGTTACATAAAGTTATATTAAAAGAATACTTGAAAGCCTCTGACTAGTTCAGAGATTTGAGAAGGCCTTTTCATACTGCTTTGACTAGAGATACTGAAGAAATGCTCAAGGTTCTGCTGTACGTGCTAAAAATAAAGGCCAAGACAAGCAGGAGAGCCCAAGCCGGTGGCTTAGAGAAGATCAAAGTTATCCTGACTGGTTTGTGTTACATGGCGGGGTGGGGAAATAGGCACTTGCCTTATGCTTTTACCCTTAATTTCTTGTACGATTATCCCTGTTTAGGCTTTGCTGTAATGTTACCTAGTACAGACACCTACTACAGAGAAACCTCTCAGTGGCTTCAGATGAAGGATATCTGGTCGTCTAATGTAATGAGCCACAGTTTGAGCATGAAATGCAGGGCTTTGCAGAGAAGTTCAGGCTTAGATACGCGATTCCAGGTGCTCGTTTTCCTCATACCAAAGCACTGGGGGGAAGATGATGCCCAAAGCTGTCAAAGATCTAGGATCTGTACTGTCAAGTTATGTTGCCATTTTCTGATTTAACAGAAAACCCAGAACAACAGAATAACTATGTTAGAAACCTACCTATCTGCTGTTCCTTTAACACTGAAGTTTCAAAACAGACAATGGTTAAAAATAAAAAAAAAAAAAAAATCTGTGGCTATTTAGGATGCCAGCAGCTGAAACTGCAGCAGTGGCATGATGTGTGCAGGGAGAAAGGTGGTGCTTTCCGATAACAGTGTTTACAAATAAGATAATCTTGTAAGAAAATGAAGGTATCTTCAGAGACAGGCAAATAGAGGATTAAGTGACTTCAAGACACATGAGAAAGTGAATTAAAAATGCCAGATCTTCCATCCTGCTGGAGGAAAGCATGTCTCTTGCTTTGAGGCCCAGTGATGCCAAATGAAATGAATGTAAATGCCTCCTGATGGCAGAACAGTGCTATTTAAAGGAAGACCTGCAAGTGCAGGCAACAGCAAAACATCACCTATAAACTGAATTTAGTGGACCGGTCCTAACCATGCAGAGTTTGGAATGGTTTTTGACAATTTTTAGGAGGCATAGATTTATCTTTTTTTTTTCCTTTTCTTTTTTTTTTTTTCCTCCCCTGTAGTAGGAATTTGTAACTTTACACAACTACTTCTTGACTAGCAGGAGAAAGGGGTGGAGATTTTTCTGCTAGGGAAAGCAGTGGCAGCTGGATGGGTATCTGTGAGGAAAGCAGAGGCTTTTTTTTTTTTTTTTTGGTACTTTAAATCTCTGAATATCACAGCCACAATAGTGGGAAATTCCCATGAAGTTATGAAACTAATAAAAAACCTGCTGTTGCTTTGCAATATTATTTCTTTCCAAATTAGGAAAAAGTCATCTGTGACAGGAAATACGAGCCAAAAGACAGCTGATGAAATTGCCTTTGATATTTTTCATTATTCATGAGAAGCCTTATCTTTAATAAGAATGGTTTCTATTAGTGTCTTGCTGAGATGAACCTTTGACTCCTCTAACATCTGCAGTGCCATGGACAAGGTGGTCTATTAACTGATATGGAGTGTTCTGCAAGAATTCAAGCAGTCCTAGATATTAAACACACCATGGGAGATGTTGCAGGATCATGCAGTGGCCAGCTTTGTCAGAAAAATGTTGTTGGAGCTTTTCTCCAACATCTTTAAAATAATAAAAGGAACCAACAACAATCTACAAAGAAATACGTGTGCCAGAATAAAAATACACTTCATGAGAAAGGCTGCCTTCTGGGATTTTATTAAAGGTATATCAATTTAAAGGTATTTTTTTTCAATCCTGTGTAAGCTAAATTTCTCAATATCTGTTCTATCTAATGTTTGGTATTTCAACAATTTAAAAAAAAAATCTAATCTCACTTAAAATACTTTTTCACAGGTTTATGCCAAATGTGTCCTTAAAAATCATTCTGCACCTCTGATACTTGAGGAAAGTACAGGTATTGAAAAGAGGAAGGAGGGGGTGGGGGTGTAAAAAAGTTGATGCTAATTTATCTTGGGAAAACTAAAATAGTAATGTTAAAAATCTCTTGGCATTGTGCTGTGACACTAAGCAAATGTACATTCATTATAATGAGCTTAAACATCTACTTAACTATTTTTGGAGTTGGCTCTTTAGAGTGGTCTTCCACTACGAGCTAATTAGATGAAGTGCCTTAAAAAACAAAAACTTCATTTAGCTGTGAACTTTAGCTAGCATATATGTTCTTAGAGTAATTTTCATGGTGAGAAAGTTTCTCAATTATGGATAAATATGAATTTCTTTTAAGTAATTCAACAGAGGTCCTTATATTAAAAAGTAAATAATGAGCTTTTCTTTAGACTCATCTATTTCTACAGTGCTGAGGAAAGGCTTTAGAATAACTGCATATTCAGCCAGCATAAGCAATTTTTCCATCTGACAGAAAAGCTGGGGATGACTTCTCTTGCTGCTGTTCTACTGAGTGTTTTCATATGTTTGTTTTCTGGTTTTGTTTTTTTTTTTAATTTTATAGTGTTCAAGTAAGCTGGTTAGATCATTTAATTTGACCTTATTTTGGCGTGCTATAGGCCATTATATTTTTCTTCATTAAGACTGAATTGAACATAACCTCCCTAAATAAAAGTAACTTAGACATGAGCCTGTCTTCCACAAGGACGCTTGGTCTTGGTGTCAAGACTCCCACTACTTCCTAGCTATTTGTTCCAGTGATTAATCTAACCTTTTAAAAATAAGAACAAAAAAATGTGCCTGACTTCTCAATCTAATGCATGTGGCTTAGTTTCCAGCCCGTGTTCTTGTTTTGCTGGTCTCTGGCCCAGGTCATGTGAGACAGGGCCCAGGGGGTGTGTTGCACGCAAAAATGCTTGAGTGACCCTGTGTCTACTGGGCTATGGGAAGCATCTTCCCCTCCTGAAGATACATGTGTCTTACTCTTCTTTTTGACTGACTCGCATAGATTGATCTCTAGAAGTCTGTAAGAGGTTTGATTTTGGTTTGGTTTGGAGGGTTTTTTCTGCCTCTGGTGGGGAGGGGGTCTAAGGTACCTTCACAAAAATCTACCAACCAGACTGACCACTCTAACCAGATACGCCTCCAAGGGCAGAGACTCCACATATCTCAGGAGGGAACATGTGGTCTAGTTCCTGTGTCCATTGTGTATATCTGTGCACATGCTACTTGGTGTTTGTCCAGTCATCAGCTCTGTGACTAGAAATCCAAAAGCAGACTATCGTCCTGGGGGTGGATATAAAATTATCTCTAGGGCAGATTTGCATTGGCTGAGTGCTCTGTTGCCAGGGGAGAAAATGGATGAAGGGACTCATTGTGTTGGATATGTAGACATCATACTGAAGTAATTTTTTAGAAATGTTACAAATGTTTTTAAAATCAGTCCCTATTACATTGAAAAGCAGTAACCAAAACCAGTGTGTTGAGCAAGTTAAATATCAATAAAAAGTGACTATGGGTGTGAGCGCACTGAGAGACACAAAGGTGATTGACAAACCTCCCAGGAGACAATTCCCTCCATGTCCATCCTGTTAGATGTGATGGCAAAACAGTTAGATGGTGGAAGAGGTGGAGTCAGAACTCTTCAAGCAGGGGCAGGAATTTTGCTTTTCCCTTTTGTTTTGGAGTTTAATGGCTTAACTGTTACAAACAGGACTTTGGGGCTGCATTTTTATATTAATTTATGCATTTTTTTGTGTGCCCTTCTCCCTCCAGCCAAAATTGGTCAACCATTTGATTTATCTCCAGGCTTGTTCATGGCCAAGGTTTCCTCGAGGTATTTGATGTGCTGTCAGCTGCTGGTCTGTGATGGCCTTTCTTCTCAAAGGAATGCTAGGTTATTTTCAGTAAATTAGTAGTTTATAAAAAATATTGTTCAGGTCTCCTTAGGCACCAGAAAGAGCCAACTTCAGGTCTCCTGTTGGCCAGGCCTGGGATTTAAACCTCTATACAGGAGGAGGGTAGCACTTTCACAGTTGTTCTGTGAACAGTTGGTTTTTAGTTCTCCTAACTTCCACAGAAATGGAAATAGCTGGTGGATGTGAGTCATTGGGAATGGTCCCAGGTTTGCCTAGCAGGGTGGCTGGGGTGTTGCCTAAAGAAAACCCAGTTCCCTGAGACTCCTCATGCTTTTCCTCTGCTTTTCCTTCTGAATGCCTGTGGACATCCACTATGCGAGTTGGCTTCTGAGAGTGTATTTTATGTTACAGCTATGTTGCTGGCTGTCCTTAGAATTATTTAGGTTGCCAGGTGCTAGCTTGCAACAAAGTCCTTTTGAGAACCTAGGTCCTACTGACAAATCTTGCTTCCACATCCTACACTGGCATCTCATTTGTAGTGAAGTGCTGTGAGGAGTGTGTCTCTGCTAACCGGCTGCTACTGCCTGAAAGCTGCAGAGACTGAAGGTCAGGCTGGTTGTTGGAGAACGAGACTCTGGGTTGCTCAGAAGACAGAACAATATAATGTTTAAAATCATATAAAAAGCAATTCATGCAGTCTCTCAAGCCTTAACAAGGGGGAAAACACAAGAGGGATCAAAGCAGTCAAGGCAGTAGCAGTTAATGAAAAGTATCACTACTTAACTTACACTTTTAGCATTCATGTAGATGTAATGGTTTTAATACATTTTCAAAGGCATTTGTTTCTGTTGGCTCAATAAACCAAAAACTGATTTGATTTCCACTTTACAGACTCCTTCAAAACAGTATTTAACAGTCTCTTCGGGTTGGCCACCTTGAAATGTGATGGGCATGATATGTTGGATTTGTTGTTGTTTTGTGGTGCCCCCCCGCCCCTTGGTTTTAAGAGACTTTAGCCTTTTGATCTTTCTCTGATCTGGTTTTGTTAAGTAAAATGATTACCAAAGAATTTTGATGCTATAGGTAATATCAGGATTCATTCAAACACAGATGATGTCCCTCTGACAGCTGCTCCTGGAGGCAGAGGCCCCTTGATAGCCAGTGAACAGCAAGGCTTCCCACACCTTAGGATTTGTGCCTAAGCAGGACACGATGCCAATGCTGGGAACGAGCAGTTAAGTGGGAGGTAGTGTGCTCTTTCTCTGTGAGCATCTCTTCAGCTGCTGCTGCTGCCAGATGTGGAGAGGTCTGCAAGCAGGTTATGTCTCCTGCCACACTTGCGCTGTGGGAGGTGGAAAACATCCAGGGCAGCCTGAAGGCTTTCCAGGAGTCATGAAAGATAATAAACATGCTTTAAAAAAAAAAAAAAAAAGTCGTCTGATATTAATCCAGTCAGAGGATTTGTCACTGGGGTAGCAACAGCCCTGTTTAGCAAGGTATAAACTTCCCTTTTTCCTAAACATCGCAGGCGTTATGGAATTTGCAGCTTAAACAGCTGAGAGGAGAGGAGCACAGCTGAAGTATTTGAGGAACTGCATTGCATGGACAAGTAGGGTCATAACTTATTAAAACATTTGCAAAACACATTCCGGGGAGACAAACAGCTAGAATGTCTTCCGACGTAAGAAAGGCAGCGGGGAGCAGAATGGGCAATCATGGAAATCGGCTGCCCAGGCGCATTCCTCAGATGGCTGAACTCACTTTTGATAATTCTGAACTCCCTATCATTGGCTTGTAGGGCAAATTTTATGTGTATTACAGTGTAAATGATGCTGGAGATTACGTAAGAATTTTTTCCTTCCTACGTCCCACTGTATTTCAAAGCTGTACGTGATTGTAGGCTGTCTTGCAAGCATATGTTTGGGTCAGAAATAGAGCAGTGTGCGATATACTTTTCTAGAAAATCTTGCGTATAAATAGTACAGGTGGGAAAGATGAACTTAGTTGTCCTCCAGTTCAATGGCAGTTTGAAAACTGGTCTGGCTGTCCTAGTCGAATGATGTAATATTGGCAATAGTAAGCAGGAGTAGAGCCAGGGATTTCAAGTTCATGCACAGAGCTCCTAGGCTGCTTCTCTGTGCCCCATCCAACATGCAATTAGTGCAGCTGCATGGTTGTGACTCCCTCCCCTCTCACCCATGTTAGCTATTGCATTTTAAGGGGTCAGAGCACTGAATGGTATATCCTCTAAAGAAGAGGTAAACTAGGTGGGAAGCTTCCCCTCCCATCACTTCCTAGGAAAACTGTGCAGCTACATGCAGTGAAGATGCTTGCTCTGCACCTTTAATGGCAAATGTAATGTTAATAGCGATGCAGAAATGTGTCCCACTGATCAAGATGAAAATGAGACGTTCTCTCTGCAATGTATAAAAGGCAGAACAGATAGGAAACTTTCTTGGAGGTCTTCGGTGAGCTGGAACTACAAATCCCTTCAAAAAGCTGCAGGCACTGTTCTGAGGGCAATAAGCATGTTAGAGAGGTTTGGGGTTTTTTTATTTCTCTTGTGTCAGAAAGCTGTTCTGAATATTAAACAATAATCACTATAATATGCAGGATGTATCTGTATTCTACACTCTCTACTATTAACTATTTAACAATGTACAGAAAACCAACTGACATGCTAACTGGAGAATTCAAGTGCATCATCGCTTGAATGTGTCTTTGAATAATGATTGCACACAATAATGAGTAAAATCTGCAGATAAATCGATGAATACTGTAACTGAAAGTGAACAATAAAGTGGATATCCTAGTTGTCATTGGCTAGTTTCTTAAGATGTGCAGATTTAGGATTAGTTGGTCTTAAATCAACATCCATTTCTGCAATACTGAGTGCTGATAAACGTCACATGCTGTTGTATTAAGTGTAAAAAATTCATTGTTTTTCTGGCTCTAAGGCTAAATGCTATTAGCCCAAATGAGCTATCAAGGTGATATGATAAAGGCCCTGTTGAATATTTATACAGAATTAAATTAAATACGCATGTGCCACTTGCTCTACAAGGAACATAAGGGAAAATATGACTAATACGTAAGAGCAAAGATTAGTTTACTTGTCAGTTCATGATCATGATATAGATGGAATTTCCTTCCATAAAAACAGCATGACAAAGAGTTCATGAATATTTTCATCAGTTGCTAATGTTTCCATTCCCAGAGGAGAGCTCTAAACCCACAAACAAGAAAGGCTGCTACATTTAAGATTCAAGGGAATGTAGTCACAAAATGTAAACTGTCTGCAAGAAACTTTCAGCTTTGATAGTTTTATTGCATTAGACACAAGTGCATCACAGCTGTGAAGTGCATCATAGCACAGACATGACCCATTTATACAAAAATCTTTGACTAATATAGCATTTTGTTATATTAGAAATCTGTTCTGTAACAGTGCAGGTCTGGGCTCCACTGAGAGCAATGGGAGTTTGTAAGTGGAGGGCAGTATTGTGTTTCCATTTTGTTGTTTCTTTTCAGGTGAAGGGTGCTGCTTTTACACTGCTTCAGGTGTGAGGACATTATTTTCAGAGGATGGCATAATGAATTTATATCAAGTCACTATCTGACATTTAAGTTTGTTCATAAAAGTAATAGATTAAATTACAGATTAGGAAGTAACATGTAGCGTATATACATTTTGAATTAAGCTATGTCATAGAAATTATTGGCCTTGTTTAATAGCTTAAAAACAATTCTCTCCTAGGATAATGATAGTCCTCATAAGTGAATGTGAATTAGTTAAATACAATCCGATTTTGAGGTCTTGTGTAAACAGTTATATGCTGAGCTGATTTGAAATAGCAATATCAAATATTTGGAGCTATATTGCCTTCTACCAGAATGAAAGCTGTGAATCATTTTGGTCATTGTCGTGTACCTTTCTCAGCCTTTTTATCCCTTCTTCTTGAAACTGGGAGGGATAGGCAAATGAAATTGAAAGGAATATCACCCAAATATGGGTAATAAAAAAAACAGTGCTGCAGCAGATCTGCAGAAACTAACATATAGGAGAAAGTAGACCTAATAGTAAATGCAGGAGAGTGGTGAGGCTAAAGTTGGAACAATGTTCTTAAAAGTGGATACTTAGCAGAATGACATAGGTGGGAGCAATATTTTCCAAAATGTATTATGGGAAAAGGCTTGCAGCCTTCAAAATGTGATAATTAGGAAATCAGCAAGCTTCTAAAAGGGAAAAAAAATCCACAACCATGTAGAAATATTTTTATTTTCAGTTGAGTGCTGTGACACCTTTTCCACAGAAGGAGTACAGAAATTCAGGAAGTTCTTATTATAGCTGTTGAACAAACCCAAATGGGCAAACAGGTTTGGGTTTTTTTTGTTTTTTTTTTACAAACACATGCAAGTTCTAATGGCAAACAGCAAAGCTGTAAGCAAATAAGATAATTAAGTTACGGGATCACAGACATCTACTTCTAAGGAAGCCTTAAAAAGCATTTTACTATATTTATATTGTTTATATTATTTTAACGTCTCTACTTAAGAGACAGCTGGCCTACATCTGTAGACCATATAATCTGTTTAACGTGCATCGTGGTCCAAGAAGCAGCCAGGACGTATCTGGAGTGAGATAGTGAGCAATGTCTGTCGATGCCTGAAAACATACTGGGGAAAGCAAGGAGTGTCTGGGTTCTGTGCCTTCCTGATGCTCTGGGCTGAGGGTACGTGCAGGGGGGCAGACCGTCCGCTGCATTACAGACTGAATCCATGGTACCAGGTATGTGTATGCTGTGCAGTGTGTTGTTGCACTGGCTCCACATTCTGCCTATTTGTCCAGGATTCCCAGACATCCAGTGTCCTACGCTACTGAATATCAGGAAATGCTAGCTGGTGGTCACTACAAGAAATACCATATCTTTCAAAATAATAAATTTCTCAATATTTTACCCTCAATAACTTTTATAAAGTACCAGTGAGGGAATTTTTGCATTAAGAACAGTTTGTTCTACTTTTCTGTAGAACTTGAGGGCAGTTCTACATGATATTATGAGAACAGTCAAGGCAACAGGAAGAAAAAAAGGGCTCCATTTTGGGGGGGGAAACAAGAAGGAAGTGGGAAAGTGTAATAAGGTGTTTGTTGTAGAAGGAAGGTATGTAAAGGGAAGATACACACATAAAGCAGCAAATGGAGTGGGGTGATATGCTAGGAACTTCTCTGTCAACATAGAACTCAGGAAATTTAATGTTACAGAAAGATACCACAAAGGCAGGGGCAATCTGTCAGTCCTTCCAATGCCCCTTAAAAGAGAGCAAACTTTGGCTTGTTTAGGGGTTGGCCGGGCAAAAATGAGCTGCCACGGTGCCTAGGAAAGCAGCTGATTTTCAAAGAAAATGCCCTGAAAGCTCAGGAGTAAATCATCCCATTTTACAGGAAGACAGATAATTCTGGTAAAAGGCCTACTTGGCCAAGCAAGGAGCTTTTTGATGAACTAAAATGCAAAAGGGGAACATGTAAAAAGGGGAAATGATGACAGGCTGCAGAGGTGTGGTATAAAAGCATTGCTTGCATATGTAGGTATGAAATTGGGAAGGCCAAAGCCCAGCTGGAGCTCAGAGTAGTAAGTCGTAAGGGAAGTGTTTTACAAGTTTGCTCACAGGGAAGCTCAGAAAAAACATGGGCTTTGGGTGAATGGTGGGAGACAACTGAGAAAAGCATGACACAGAGAAGGCTGAAGTACTCAACACTTATTTTCTTTTTTTTTTTTCTTTTTTTCTTCTTCTCTTCCCCCCCACTCCCCTTAGTCTTCACAGGAAAACTAAATTCATCATGGTTTGGCAGGAAGAGGGAGAGCCATCCCTGAGACCAACAGGTGAGAGACTAAGGAAGGTGGATGGGAAACATAAATGGAGGATCAGGGGAGCTTTAGGCTGCCTAGCCCCCATTCCTGGAAAGATCATGAACGATGTGCCTCACATGACGAGGCAGAGCATAGCCTCAGCAGGTTTGTGGATGACAATTAGGATGGACCTTGAGAAAACTGAAATTTGTGTTAAAAAAAAAAAAAACCAACTCATAAATTTCAGCAGGGAGATGTGCAAAGCTCTGCTCCACCAGAGGTATAACTCCATGTATCAGCATAGTCTGTGGCATGACCAGCTGAATACCTCTGATAAAAAAGGACCAGGTGTTACAGCAGAAATCAGGCTAATATGAGTCAACAGTGGTGTCTCATCACTAGTAAGGCAAACCCATACTGGGCTGCCTTGGAGGAAGCATGGCCAGCAGGAAGGTTTTATTCTGTCTGCTTGGCACTGCGGAGGCTGCTGTAGTGTGTTCTCTTCTGGGTCCCCTGGTTCGACAAGGTTGTTGGGCTGAAAGAAGGTCTAGCAGAGAGCTACCAAGATAGTCCGAGGTACGTGACGTGTGGGGAGGGGCTAAGGGACTATGGCAGGGAGGCGTTGTTAATGGCAGCATACAACTACTGGAGAGCAGGCTAAGGGGGGACTTGGTGGGCAGCCGCGGATTACTTGAAGGAGAGTTACAAGCACAGTAAAGCCAGGCTTTTTTGGATAGTGAAAGATGGTAAATCATGGGACAAATCACAACTTGGGAAGTTTGGAGTGGCCTTTCTTGGCTAGGACAGTGGTGCAGCGCTGGAGTGGGTTGCCAGAAAGAGCTTTTGGAGGCTTTCAGGACTCTGCCGGACAAAGCCATGGCTGACCTCCTCTAGTGCTGAAGATGGTCCTCCCACTCAATCTGGGAGCTGGATTGGGTGGCCTCCAGAGGTGGCTTCCAACCAGCACTTCTATGATTCTATGAATTTGATGAGGATTTATATGTTTTATATGTACAGTTATATAGCAGCTATAGTTCTCACAGTTAAAACTGAAGGAAAATAAAACCAAAAACCAAACCCAAAACAAAAGAAGACTATAGTCCTCCTCATTCAGAACATGTCAGCAATCAGTAATAGAGAAGTTAGTGGATTCTCATAGGATTAGAGATGCATTTGCTTCCTCAGACATGTTATGTATCAGATGCGTGTTTTTAAACGAGAGGGAAACTGCTGGCCCTCACAGACCTCTGGCTTACTGACTGAGTAGCAATGCCTATGTCAACTTCTAGAACAATCACGTCACTTTAGCAGAACTTATGAACTATTCTGCGGAGCCATGTAACTTTCAAGCTATACTGCAAGCACATATAGGACAAACCTGTGGTTTCATTAAAGACATGGATTAAGTTACAATAGTATTGAAAATCTCAGGAAAGGAAACACTCATTTAATACATGAAAATAACAGTCATTAAGGGTAATAACAATCATGAGCCGAATGATAATCTCTGAGTACTGCTGGCTGGGTTGTTAGACATCAGTTGAAATCTATTTTCTCTCTCTAGGTTCAGAGGTATTTTGTTGCTAAATGGTGCGGTATGTCAGTGAGCAACAAGGTCCAAAACCAGAACACAAAAGAATAGAGCAGAATTGCATTAATGCCGTTAGTATGCATTAATACATCATATATTAATACCTTGTTCAAAATCAAATAATTGTAGTGGATTTAATTGCATACAATTAATGACAACTTGAGGGCTAAAGCCTTAATTTTTTATATATATGAGAAAGATGCTGCCTTTTGTCCTCTTATGCAGCAAGAATGATCTAGGTGCATTGCAGTTTGGTTTGCTTCGTAAACCCTGGGCACATGCACTGGAAATACACTTTATTTACAGAAACTATATTGTTGAAACATCTACTGAGAAAAAGCAGAAACTAGCTTTAAATGCTTTTTATGCACTTCCTAGCCTAAACATACAGACTGTTGTGTTCATTGAGCAACAACATCTGTTACTCTGGAAGAACAGATGTGTGAAGTATACTAGCAGTTGGGGAATATCAAAAAGGTGAAGATGAGTCTGCAGCAGCTCCAGAGGCAGCAAGGAAATTGGAAGAGAAGACAGATGCAGTATGTGCTTGCAAACAGGGCATGCAAAAGAGGAAAAAAGATATGAATTGTTTAATTTGGAATGATAAAGAACAGCTCCAGGAAGAAAAGTACAATATTGTGAGGGCCTGCTTATGCTTTTGTTTTCTTTAATCACATTCCTTATTTGTAACAGAATTGGTGACTTAGGTGTTTCCCAGGAATTCTTTCATAGTTCTGAATGCTGTTTTATACTGAATTTCATGAGTTTGCTATCAAGGGGATCTTGGATTAGTTAAACAATAGCTGGGTGTAATTCTTAGCCACGTTATAACAATTCATGAGATGAAAGTCTGGCTCCAGGGGATCAAATAGGAGTTTTTTATTTGATATCAGGACTTTGCCCTGTTTTTTCATTTTTTTCACAGCTTGATCAGAGCAGAAGAAAAAAGAAAAAAGTGCTGGCATGCTGGCTGTTTTGTAGTGGCATTAGAACTGAGAACTCCCAGGCCTTGTAATCTTGTGATTTTTATTTTTTTTTAAAGCCTTGAACCATGGAATTTAATGTTTTATGTGTATGTGTACACTTGGAAAAATAGCTTTACTTAAACGTTCTAATTGCAGATGACAAATAGATTGAAAGTTAATTATTTTTTAAAAAATTCTTCTGTTTTTAGGCCTATGAAGTGATGCTTTGGGATCTGACCTGTAGTACTGGAATGCTTGGAATAGCCAGTCCTGGATCTCCCCAGGTTTCTCAAATCCTGATGCATTTCAAAACAACCTTCTTGCCTCTGCAAAAGTTGGCTAGAGGTCTTTGCCCTTTCCATCCAAGTCCAGCATGAAAAAAAACAGAGTTAAGAAACCATTATTAAATAGAAAAGTATAGTTCAGACAATGCATTTGAACTTCTAAAAAGTTTTGCTCAGTTCTGTGTTTTCCCTGAATGTTTGCTTTTCCCTTTGCAGTGTTGAAAATTATGGAAATTGGGAGATATTTTAATAGTGTTTCTTCCTTGGAGAGAAGGATTAATTTCCTAAACCTTATATGATACACTGTGTCTTTGGGTGTCTTTGAGAGCATTTTAGTCTCAAGGCTGCAAGTTAAGACAAATGCAGGCAACAGTTGTTTTGCTTCTGGGCACCTTGAAGGGGGGGTTAGCAGAAAAGCTAAAATTAGAACTGAGCAGACATATGGGAAATACCCTCCTGGATTAGGTCCAAAACCGACCTAATCCCATACCATGTCTCCAGCAATGATTAGTGTCATATACTTCAGACGAAAATGGGATTACGTGGCCTTTGCTCCTCCACAGACATTCGAAGGCTTATTCTGAGTTTTAATCATTTGAAATTGCCTTAAATTCTGAAGGCTGTGGTTTAATGTCTCTTGCACTGAATCAGTTGTAATGAATTATGATGCTGTGGATGTTCCTGTCACCCACAGAAATGACCACTCTCTCCTCAAACTTTGCAGAATTCTTGACCTTCACAGCTTTTCATGGCAGTATGTTATCCACACTTTAATTGCATTCGGGGTGAAAACAGCTTTGGAAGTCTACTTTGTTCCTGTGTTACCAGGGAAAGAGCACAGAAATTTCTTGTCTACATTCTCTGGAGCACTGGTTATTCCTATGATAGTTATTTTGTAAGCTGTTATCACAGCACCAAGTTTTCATCTCCTTTTCAGGCTAATTTTGCAATCTCACTTCATATGATCGAGAGGTTTTTTTCATGTTTGATCATCCTCAGGGCATCTCTTAGACTTCCTGTGTTTGCCCATCTCTGACCCTGATGCTCAGGACTGCCTATGGCAGGAGGAACGTGTTAGGTGAGACATGCTGCTGCCCATAGTAAATTCAGAGAAATTTCAAAGGCAGAGTAAGGGCTTTTTTGCTAACTGGGGTGAAGAGCAGCAAAGAAAGTCTTGAAGAGAGAGAGATGGGAGAGTGTGAGGCAATGTCATCATTAACAAAAGCAGTGAGAAGAGCTCAGAGAAAGGATGTCTTAGGTGCTCGGAGGGATAGAATAAGCAGGAAAGTTTGCAGGCCCCCCATCTGAGATGAAATACTGAAATGTCTGAGAAGAAACTATTATAAAGTGTGATGCTGAAATAAATTTTCATAATACTTTCCTTTCCTCCTCCTATAACGGTTTCCAATTTTGTAATGAAAAATTTACCCCCTAGTTTTCCAAGAGCCAATAAACACTACAAATAGTGTAATGTTTTACACTATCAGCATAGTGTTAGATGACTACAGATCACCAGTTACAGAAAAACCTGTTCTAAAACTACTGCATGAACTTTACTGACATAGTTTTTAAATATGGTATTGAGAGGATGCAATCACCTTTCGTTGATTTGGAGGCATCCAATTAGTAAATGGTAAATGGCATCTTCATTATGAAGAACAGTGGTGTTTTCAGGGAGCATTTCCACATTGGTCTGTAAAGTTTATCTATGTTGACTAAGTTGTATAAAAGAGTTTTTATTATCTGCTTCAAAACACAAGCAGCAGTTAACTAAAACCATGAAGGGATCATGACTGCCTGGGAGACTAAATGGAACAATCTTGTTTTACTGGGCTTTGTAAACTGGGAAGGTTTTGGACTGCTGCAGCTGTTTGTGGGATTATGAATTGCTGGCTAGGGATACAGGCCTTATAAGTACAGAGTAACATCCCTGGTTCTGGATATCCTACAGTGTATCTTCACTGTTTGTTTGGCAATGCTTTTATTGTCATTTCAGCTGATGCCATAGGTATATCAAGAATTTTTGCTTTGAAACCATGATAGCCTGAATGTCTGTGCAAGACAGAGGCATAAATAGGCAGGTGTCCATCTTACTTGTGCTTAGTCTGGCTATTTTTATGTGGGGGCACAATTTAATGTGTCCTGCAGTTTGGGATTAGAGAGGTCTCTCTCCTGCAGTTCCTGCTCTCCTTCTTCCTCACTTCCCACTGGTCATGAATGAACCACAAGTGACCTGGTGGCTGATAAACTAGTGATCAGTGCTTAAACCTTCACTCCAATGCAGCCAGCTCCATTTCTGTGTGACTATAGCCACAGGTTTGTCATGCTTCTTGTTGGTTGAGATTTATTTTTCATTTAAGTGTATCAAACCCCATATTTTTCAGAGCAGTTAAAATCAATAGTGACTACAGATTCCTGGTCTAACCCGTAGCCCTACAGCAACCACGTATTAATTTATGATTTTGCTATCCTTTTGCCCCACTGAATTAACTGAAATTTTTTATTGACGTTCAGACACTCACCACAGTGGCCAGCTATGTAGGAGGGCCTGGGACAGGGGAGAGAAGTTCAGGGGCAAAATTCATGGTACTAAGCAAAGCTTTGGATTGCAGAACAGGAAAGCAGACCTGGGAAATGGAGGAGTGAAAAAATATGAGATGTGGATGAGACCATATTTCCTTGGGAAAGGCTGTGGGGAGAGAGACAGGGGTCAGGTGCAGCAGCAGCAGCAAGATCCACCTGAAGCCAGCATGACATCTGGCAAGCCATGCCACTCACCGGTGCTCCCCGTGAGGATGCCGAGGCAGCTGATGCAGAGGTAGCTGATGTGGAGGTTGGGTGAGGTACCGGCTGGGATGGGCAGAGCCTGCTGTCATTCTGCCACAGCACAACCACATGCACTCCACCACCCAGGGCTGTGATCTCCATTTGCAACCACAGTTAAGCCTGTACTGCTTATTTTTGTATAACAGTTGCAGCTAAAGAGCCAGTTATGTGCCTGGCAGTGTTTTCCCCTCTTTCAAAGGATCACGCGTGGGTTCCTGGGATATCTGAAACTGGTTTTTAGAATGTATCGGGTTGTTTTAAATGATTTCTTTACTCTTTCACAGAAGGAGAAAGCTATTCTCAACAATCCGTTTGCTGTGTCTGAAACACTAGTTATGTCTGTCCAACAAGGGTAATTGTTTTGTGATGCTGATTGCTTTGCAAACTGTTGTTACCAGCCAGGTGGGTGACTCGGTGCCCAGGTGGGTGATGCTGAGATGTGCCTGTGTGTGGGAGCAGCCTGTCTCAAAGGCTGCCATAGAGCTATACACGGAGAATGATTATTCACTCTTTTTCTTGATACAAAAAGGGGGGCAACCAAGTGGAATTACTAGGCAGCAAGTGTAAAGCAGAAGATAGTATGGATTTTTACACAAAGCATAATAAAATTGTGTTGCTTACTGCAATGAGATATATCTGTACGTGAAGGTACCAATATAGTTGCTGGCTCAGGAAGTCTCTAAACCTTGGAGTGCTGGAAACTGAGCACAGACACTGTTCACACTTAAACTCCTTCCCTTTGCTTTTGTTACTGGCTATCACGAGAACTAGCTGGGCCAGAGCACCTGAGTTAAGGACCTTTGTCTAGACCATATGGCCATTCCCACTTTCTTAGCTTGAGCAGGTGGAAGTTTGCAGGAGTTTAATTATTTAGCACACAACAGTTCAATAATTATTGTTGGTTACTCCAATTTCTCACAAGTGTTCCACCAGCTAGTGCCTGTGGTCCTGTATAAACCAAACACCCACAGCCCCTCCAAAACTGCCCTCCAAACCTGCAGTTGCAACAGGACATCAAATACCTTCTTGCTTCTGCTGCAGTGACACTATGGACACAGAAACAACTGTTCATCTGACAGTACTGGATCCAACAGTGTTTTCAAACTGTGAAAGCATCTGCAAATAGAGGTGAAAACTGGGTACCTAAAGTATGTAATTTTTCTCAGGTACCCAATCAGGTGCCATAGTTTACCTGGAAACAACTCAGTACAAAGAATTTTAAAGTGGAAACTTATCCCTTTAAAAAAAAGGGGGAAAAAAAAAAAAAGAAATTGCTTAAACAGTAAATTAAGATAAAGTGGTGGTGTGTTTTGTCTTTTTTTTTTTCTCTGATCTATTGCTTTTATGGAATTTTTCAGATGACTCTTGGTGTGAAAATTACTGCATCTGTATGATCATCAAATGTCTTGCTTTTATTTCAGAGTCAATCCTGGGGCAGTTAGAGCAATGGCACATCAGTGGTGTATTCAGGACTTTCAGACAAATGCAGGTTTGATTCTGTAAGGCTCCAGGCAGCAATGAGATGGGCTGAGTTTATGCCTATCCAGTGAAACCAACGTAAGCCAAAGGTTCTCAGATCATCAGCCGAGAAAGTCTTGAAGTTTCCATTGCACATGACCAGTTCCCCTAAATCTTCCAAGAAAGAGAATAGATCTTGACTTTTAGGGTTGTTTTGTTGTTGGTTTTTTTTTTTTTTAAAAAAAAAAAAAAAAGCCCAAAGGCTTTTGGGCTCACATTAGAGAAGGCTAATGTTATATTGAAAGAATGAACATATATTAAGCAGAGTTTTTTCTTGTGGTAGGACTTTGAGTTAGAGAAAAGCTTTGCAATCTTTCTTGTTCATCTCAGTAATACTGATTCTTTAACACATGGAGATGACTTCTGAGGTATGGTAAACTGAATGATAAAATTTTTGGATGATAAATGCTGGTATACCACTTCACCAGTTAGAAGTGCTGGAATTGTTCTTTACACATAAAACATAAGAAAGCCCTTTAGTTTTAATTTGTGGTCTGGGGTTTTTTTAATAACTTCTGTTCTGATGTCTGTTAATATTTTTGTCTGCATGTTAGATCATGTGGGCAAATTTTCAGCCCTTGGGCATTTGCAGACTGTTAGCCCAGGGAGGGCTTCCCAGTGCAGAAGGAACTATTGGGGGGAGCTCAGACAGATGTTGCAGCATGAAGGCAAGACCAGCAACTCCACTTGGCTTTCCTCCTTGTCATGGTTTAACCCCAGCCAGCAACTAAGCACCACACAGCTGCTCACTTACTCCCCCCCCCCCCCCCCCAGAGGGATGAAGGAGAGAATCGGAGGAAAAAAAAAAGTAAAACTCGAGGGTTGAGATAAGAACAGTTTAATGGAACAGAAATGAAGAAACTAATAATGATAATACTAATAAAATGACAATAGTAATAATAAAAGGATTGGAATATACAAGTGATGCACAATGCAATTGCTCACCACTTGCCAACTGAGTCCCCAAGCGGTGATCCTCCCCACCCCCACTCCCCCAGTTTATATACTAGGCATGACATCACATGGTATGGAATAGCCCTTTGGGCAGTTTGGGTCAGCTGCCCTGGCTGTGTCCCCTCCCCACTTCTTGTGCCCCTCCAGCCTTCCTGTTGGCTGGGCATGAGAAGCTGAAAAATCCTTGTCTTTAGACTAAACATTACTTAGCAACAACTGAAAACATCAGTGTGTTATCAACATTCTTCACATACTGAACTCAAAACATAGCACTGTACCAGCTACTAGGAAGACAGTTAACTCTGTCCCAGCTGAAACCAGGACACTCCTGCAAACAGTGATAGCATCTTACTGTCCAAAAAAAGCTGTTAAAATTTAGTTGTGTTGAGAGGAATAGCTCTTGATTTCTATCTGCTTATCTTGGGAGTGTAAAGAAAGCTAAGATCCAATGTGACAAAAGGCTGAAGCATGTGCAGGGGACAAAGTAGCCTAAGGTGGCCCTACCAATCACAGGGGTGAGACCAGGGTGTGCTTGTTCAATTGAGGACCAATCTTCAAGTTGCCTCAGTCAGTCTGGACCATGTGCACTGTTTCTCCATGCTTGATATCAAATGCGGCAGCCATTTGTTCTACTGGCCCATTACTAGGAGGTGTGATGGTCTCCATTGTACAGTCCTGCTAGGAATTGCTCTGCACAACACCTGCCTCTATGCACAAAAAAAAAAAAAAAAAGAAAGAAAGAATAAACAGTGTTCACAAGGGCCAAATGCAAGGCAGTGAGTACTGGTTGGTTCTGCTCTATTGATGGTTGGCAGCTGCCCAGCAAAGTCAGACTTGTTGCTGTTGCTGGAAGCAGTGGGATGGGGAGAGGAGCACTGCAAAGACTGGGACCAGGCAAAGGCTCATACCTGGCAGCCCAGCATGAACTCAAAGCTCAGGCTGGCAGGATGGTGGCAGTCAAATTGGGAATGAGCTGTGGATGAGGACTAGTGGGTAACTTCGGAGTTAACCTTAATTAAAGGTGAAGATAACTGAGCTGGATGGGGAAGCTTCAGTCCTTATAGTGAAGTGTATTCAGGAGAGCTTTTTGAAGTGAAACACCAAGACAAATCCCAAGAAGTTTTATGCATCCTTTTCCCCATTCCTGCAAGTTTGTGTCTGGGGTGGGTATAGTCTGACCAGTGGTGCTTGCAAATGGGACCTGCTACTAATGTAGGACTCGGACCACAGCAAAGTTTCTTTTGACATTTGCATGTGACACATGCTTACTTCACATTCACTGAGATGAATTCATTGTATTTGAGTGGAATTTATCTTTGCCTTGATTAAAATGTTTATGCCCTGTTTTTCAGTGGGACCTGCACAGGACAGTAAACAAACAGGCTGGAACAAGGAGGAGGGAAACTGGTTTGTAACTACTGTGGAGAGGGATCCCTGGGTCATACCACTAACACTGATTTTAAAATGTTGCTACTCTCTTTAAATAGGTGTGTAAGGTTGTATTTTTGCACAGTCAAGTGTTCTTTTGTCTTAGTTATTTAAGTTACAGGGTATAATCTCTGGCTTCTGACATTCACACAAGCAACTACTGAGACACCAGCAACCCTGTTAAGACGTAGGTCTGTGTTACTGACCTGGTTTCTCTGCAGATTCTACTAAAATTACTTTTGGACCACAGGGGCTCGTGAGGGAAAGGCATTTGAATAGGCTTTTCTATTTTTTCCCTGTGGGTGTATTTCTATACAGACTGTGGACCAGTTTATGTAAATAAAATAAATTGAGAAATTAATATGTGCCAGAGACTATTAAAATCTAGACGACTTAGTGATATCTGTAAGAATGCTCAAATTTTTATACTGTGTTTCCAGTATTATAAACCTAAACTTTATGGTAACTTGAAAAAAAAGACCTCACAAAAATTCTGTCTTTTAAACTCCCTCCACTCTTTAACACAGAGCAAACCATTCCCTCTGAGTGAGCCCAACTTTTTAGAAAAAACAACATAGATGAAAGTAACCATGTAATTGTTTGAGATCTGAAATACAGCCTATTCTGCTGTTTGATTAAGTGTGTAATATCCTTCCTTAGCTGGTTGGCTGCTTACTTGATGTGATACAGCGTTTTCTGTGAAACTGTTCAAGCTCTTCCATAAATGCAGTGCAGATCTGTTGCTTAAGTCTTATGACTTACAAATGGACTGGCGACACAAAGTAGACAATTTCTAATCATTACCTTCTGGGCACTGCAGGTGGAGTTTCAGAAGCTTATGGGTTTGTTGCTCACCTTTAAATAGTGATTTAAGACTCTTTGTATTTATACAAAGGCTAGAATTAAATCTCTGTTAGTTTTGATTGAAATGTTTTTCAGCTGTAGTAATAGCAGACAGATCAGGCTAAAATTCAGCTAAATATTCTTAACTGAATCAAAATAACTTTTCTTGTTTCATTGGATTTTTTTGGTTTCTGCTGAAGATATCTCCCTCCCAACAACCTTAAAGTGTTCTTTTAGGGGAATTCAAACATTCATTGCCACCAGGAACCAGAATTGTTACAATTAAATGGGGCAGGGGGGGAGAATTCTTCAGAAATTTTGGCTGGTTTTATGTACAAGTGAAAAAAAAATATTCAAACAGGAACTTATGATTTTAAAAAAAAAAAGTAAAGTATGAATGATTAAAGGAAGTTTAGTATGAGTGATTCCAGCTGAGCTCTGTGTAATTGCACTTGATTGAAAAGACAGACCTTCCCAGGCAATCCTTCAGTTGTTTC
Organism: Haliaeetus albicilla; assembly: GCF_947461875.1. Classification (NCBI taxonomy): domain Eukaryota; kingdom Metazoa; phylum Chordata; class Aves; order Accipitriformes; family Accipitridae; genus Haliaeetus; species Haliaeetus albicilla. The sequence goes on along the minus strand of NC_091485.1, from coordinate 33,645,694 downwards.
AATTCCTTTATCTCTGTTAGAAATCATAATAAACTGCATAATTTCCTGCCATAGTCTTGGTTGGTATAAGCTTCTGAGTTCTCTGACTGTTAACTGAAGCGATTAGACACTTCTGATTAATGGCTGAACTGACTAAATTGACATGTAAAAAATAAGTGGTTTTTTTAATATGGGAGGCATTCAGTTATTTATCATAAGGGTGTCCTTAAAGTTATGCTTCTTTGAAGACCCTCTTTATCCTAATTGTTAGAATAAATACAGTAGCAAGAGAACAGAAATATGCAAAACCCTGTATTTTTTTTGCAATAGGAAAAAATGTCCCTTTCCACATATTAAAAATGAACAGAAAACAGAGGGGGGTTTAATTGCTGTCACTAATGTTATTTGGCTTGGTGCTGCAGAAATCTACTTACTGTGTGTAAGTGGACTCTTGTTTTAAAACAACTATTCAAATATTCTTTGACATTTTTGACAGAATTTTAGGTGAAACTTCTGGTTTGGCCCTCTTATCAGGAAATTACCTTTTATTCCCACCATTTTTAATTTAACGTTTTGTTGCCTCTTTAAAAGGCATGTTGGTTGATGAGGTCAGTCTGGAAATGAGAAACTGCAAAATTTCCCAGTTGGGGTATATAATACATAGATCAGAGATATTTGGAGGCTACCTTCTGCCTTAATTTCCCAAATGATAGTTATACCTGACCTAACTGCTGTAAGATCCTCAAGAAATTGTTTACAGGCTGAGACCTTTTCTTAGCTATTGTAGATAAGTCAGAGTATAGCCAAATGTCTGAACTTCTCCAGCATTTGCAAACCAACCCAGTCTCTTCCAAAAAGTGTCCACACTCTGCCCTGCTCCCTGTTTTCAATATAAAAACATATTTTAGCCCTGCTGGAAAAATAACAACAAAGAACCCTTAAATTCTGGAAGCTGCTATCTAGTTAGGGAACAAGTATAACATAGAAGAGTTTTGCAGGCTTCCTCCAGGTGATCTTGGGAGTGTGGCTCAAGTCCAGCATAATGCAAACAGCTCTTAGCCTCAAAAGACTGTAGGGATGCGTTTCGTCTTAGACAGTCCATCATCTGCCAAGAATTGCATCATTTCTCTGCCTTGTCACTTGAATAATGAACTGATCACCAAATTTCCCACACCTTTATGTTTTTTTGGCCATTGCTAATATGGACTGGACTTAGTCAACATTTTAGGACATATTTCTCATATGTTAGTTTACACCTGATGATGCCCTTTCCGCAAGGCTTGTTCACAACTCTTCCTGATGACACCACTTTAAAGGGATTTTTTCTTTAAACTTAATCTCAAAGAAGTTTTAAAATTTAAACTAGTGCCTTGTTCCTGAAGGCCCCCATTCAGCTGAAGAGTTTGGTGATTACTAGAGGTCACAACTAGTTCCAGGACAAGCAGCAGGACTGAATTTTCAGTAAATTTTGTGCTTTGAAGGCCTGAACAGTTTGCTGTCACTAATGCACATTAACGTGTCTGACTTTGAAGCCTTTACAGTTCCATTTGACTGATGAAGCAGTGAAAGTTTAGGGTTCCTAAATTTGTTTGCTCTCCTCTCATTGCAATTGTGCTGATTCCTTGTCCTCAAAATGACCTCTTACACCAGAATGGTTACCTGTAAACTTACCGGGCAGGTCTGAGTTGCTTCTCCTTCCTATTTGGTAAGCTGTCAAGTATTTTCCTCCTGAAGTCCTGGTCTCCTTTACGCAGACAAAACCTGCCTCTGCACTACAGCAGAGTCCCCAACAGCCGGTGTCGGTGGGTAAGGCCATAGCAAGAGAGGAGCCATTCAGCCTGCCGCACGGGAAGGCCAAAGGGCTGGCCTTGACTAACAGCATTGCAAAACAGAAGCAATTCTTTTTTTCAAAGGTCGTGGTTATTAAAGTTGGTGAGATATAATGGTTTGGATGCCCACTGACCCAGACTGCTCAGTCATGGTGAGTTAAAGCTTTATTTTTAGAGTTTAGCTACCTTTTATTGGGTTTTTACCCCATACCAACATTGCTCTGGTCTCATACTGTGGTAAACGTACACAAAGAGAGAGGTTCTGAGAATGATAAACCCTTCAGAAAAATTATCTTCCTGAACACACCTGTCTATTGGAAAAACAAAACCCAAACCAAGCTATTAGAAGTTCTCTATCTGTAAAGATCCATCATGGTACCAGATCAGAAAGACCAAATGGTGATAGTTTATTTTGCTTTTCTTGTTGCAAAAACTGGATTAGAGTAGGATGTTATCTCCTCTGCTGACCCTTAGAAACATTTCTGCAGATGCGGAGCCCTGCACTGAAGAGGAGAAAAGTGGGTCCGGTTGAACAATCCTAAAGAAACCGGTTGGACTTCTAGCTGTGATTAACTGCGTACTTGCTTTTGGGGCTCTCCTGTGAGGACAAATTTGTATTGTCCCTCTCAGTGGAGCTAGGAGGAACTGCTGGTATGTTTCTTATATTAGGGCTGGGCCACCTTGTTTATTTGATGAAAGGAAGCATTTAATATTGTTGATCTAATGTGACAACAGAAGATAAACAGTATAAAACAAAAGGTAGTTTGACTTAGATATGAGAAATAATTTGAATTTCTATAAATGATGAGTCTGTGAAGATTCTGTGATGTCTCGTATCAACAAATATGTATTTAAATACTTCTGGTCATCTGTTCTGTCTTTATGGACAGAAAAGCACAGGAAAAAGCATAGTTGCATTTTATCAAGGAAAACTATTCAAAAAGCCAGAGCCATCAGCTCACCAAGAAATTGTTTGCCAAGAGTAGTGGGTGGTAATGAGGTTAAAGTCAGTTATGAAATCCTTTACACTGAATTTGGTTCCTGGAAGATGTGGGCTCATCCTGAATTACATGCAACTTTCCAGTTGGTTTGTGACTGCAATCATGGAAAAAAAGGAAAAAGCAATCCGTCTGGATAGTGCACCTCATGTACTCGCAGAAGTTAACCAATCCTCATGTGATGATGGTGCTTTTTTTCAATTTACAACAAATGAAGCAGAGAAAAGAAGTTTCAGAAAACCATTTTATGACTGAGTCTTTGGCTTTTGTGTCACTCTGCTGCCCATATAAGTAGAAGTTAAAACAGCACTGACGCGACAGCTTACTGATCTGAGTAACAAATCAATAGTGTATGTGTATATAGGTCCAGTAGACCCCACGCATCCCAGTGGTGAATGAAAAATAAAGAAAAACTTCATAGAAGATCAACAATCAGTAATATATCAATAAACTAATTTCCACCCCTTGGAGACCAGTTTTTTTATTACTGTGCAAAGGTGAGATACTCTGTCCTCCTGATGCTCTTTTTCTATTTCCTGGGTAGGACGGATTTTTTTTGTTTCTACTGTAGACAATATTGCAGTCTTCACAACTACTAGAAATTCATCCTTCTGTGGCTACTTTAGCTACAGATGTTTTGACCACAATACTAGCACTACAAAAATCCCCAGATCTGTCTGTTAATGGTGAGTTTTCCAAAGCTAAAATGATGATAAATATTCCCTCCTCTCTGACCTATCCTCCTGCAGCACTGTTGTCATGGTTTAACCCCAGCCAGCAACCAAGCCCCACACAGCCGCTTGCTTGTTCCCCCCCATGGTGGGATGGGGGAGAGAATCAGAAGAGTAAAAATGAGAAAACTCGTGGGTTGAGATAAAGACAGTTTAATAGGTA